>NW_004444005.1:9333715-9345822 GCF_000243295.1 Trichechus manatus latirostris | reverse complement strand
GATAACAGAAAATACAGAGAGAATTGTTGAAGATTTGTTGGCAGAAAACTTCCCTGATATCGTGAAAGATGAGAAGATATCTATCCAAGATGCTCACTGAACTCCATATAAGGTAGATCCTAAAAGAAAGTCACCAAGACATATTATAATCAAACTTGCCAAAACCAAACATAAAGAATTTTAAGAGCAGCTAGGGATAAACAAATAGTCATCTACAAAGGAGAATCAATAAGAATAAGCTCAGACTACTCAGCAGAAACCATGCAGGCGAGAAGGCAATGGGATGACATACACAAGGTCTTGAAAGAAAAAAATTGCCAGCCAAGAATTATATATCCAGCAAAACTGTCTCTCACATATGATGGTGAAATTAGGGCATTTCCAGATAAACAGAAGTTAAGGGAATTTGCAAAAACCAAACAAAAATTCTAAGAAATACTAAAGGGAGTCCACTGATTAGAAAATCAGTAACATCAGATAACAACCCAAGACTAGAACACAGGACAGAGCAACCAGATATCAACCCAGACAGGGAAGTCACAAAAAATAAATCAAAGCAAAGTGGTGGCACCATTCAACATTCCTACCAGCAGTGTATGAGAGTTCTGATTGCTCCATATCATCGCCAATGCTCAGTGTTGTCAATCTTTTTAATTTTAGCCATTCTAGTGGGTTTGTGGTGGTATCCCCTGTGGATTAATTTGCATTTCCCTGATGACTAATGATGTTGAGTACTTTCTCAGGTGTCTATTGGCCATTCATCTATCTCTGTTGTGACGTGTCTAAGTCCATTGTTTGATTAGACTGTTTGTCTTGTATTATTGAGCTATGTTGTTGTTAGGTGCCATCAAGTTGGTTCTGACTCATAGCAACCCTATGTACAACAGAACAAAACACTGCCAGTTCCTGCACCGTCCTCATGATCCTTGTTATGGTTGAGCCCATTGTTGCAAGATGTGTCAATTCATCTTGTTAAGGGTCTTCCTCTTTCTCACTGATCCTCTACTTTACCAAGCATGATGTCCTTCTCCAGGGACTGATCCCTCCTGATAACACGTCCAAAGTATGTGGGGCTAGGAGTCCTTTGTCAGATATACACATTATGATTATATTTACCTAGTCTGTCGCTTGCCTATTCTGGACTCTGCTTGGTGTTATTATTTTATTAACCATCCTTATGCCAATACCACACTGTTTTGATTACTGTAGCTTGATAGTAAGTCTTAGAATCTGGAGGTCAAGTTCTACAACTTAGTTCTTCTTTTACAAAATTTTGTGAATTTTGTTAACTTAGGTCTTTTTTATTTTCATTCCAATTGTACAATCAGCTTGGTGATTTCTATTTAAAAAAAACTTGGTAGATTTTATTGTGAGTGCACTGAATTCTAAAGAACAACTTGGGGAGAACTGATATCTTAACAATGCTGAATCTTTCAATTCATAAACATGGTATATCTCGCCATATATTTAGGTCTTTTAAATTTCCCTCAACAATGTCTTGTAGTTTTGGTGTAAACTCTTGACTTAAATTTATCCCTAAGTATTTTATAATTTTTGATGTTATTATAAATGGTATTGGCTTCTAAATTTCATTTTCCAATTGTTTATTGCTAATATATAAAAACGCTGTTGTAACGTGCTGTCGAGCCATTTCCAACTCGCAGTGACCCTATGTATAACAGAACAAAACACTGCCTAGTCCTGTGCCATCCTCACAATCATTGCTATGTTTGAGCCCACTATTGCAGCCATTGTGTCAATCCATCTCATCGAGGGTCTTCCTGTGTTTCACTGACCCTCACTTTACAAAGCATGATGTCCTTCTCCAGGAACTTCTCTCCTGATAACATGCCCAAAGTATGTGAGACATAGGTCTCGCCATCCTTACTTCTAAGGAGCATTCTGGCTATACTTATTCCAAGAGAGATTTGTTCGTTCTTATGGCAGTCCGTGGTATAGTCAATATTCTTCGCCAACACCATAATTCAAAGGCATCAATTCTTCTCTGTCCTTCCTTATTCACTGTACAGTTTTCACATGTATATGAAGCAAGTGAAAATACCATGGCTTGGCTCAGGTGCATCTTAGTCCTCAAAGTGACATCTTTGCTTTCTAACACTTTAAAGAGGTCTTTTGCAGCAGATTTGCCCAATGCAATACGTTGTTTGATTTCTTGACTTCTGCTTCTATGGGTGTTGTTTGCGGATCCAAGTAAAATGAAATCCTTGACAACTTCAATCTTTCCTCTACTTATCATGATGTTGTTTACTGGTTTGGTTGTGAGGATTTTTGTTTTCTTTATGTTGAGGTGTAATCCATACTGAAGGCTGTAGTCTTTGTTCTTCATCAGTAAGTACTTCAAGCCTTCTTCGCTTTCAGCAAGCAAGGATGTGTCATCTGCAGGTTAAGGAGTCTTCTTCCAATCCTGATGCCCCATTCTTCTTCATATAGTCTAGCTTCTCAGATTAACTGCTCAGCATACAAACTGAATAAGTATGATGAAAGGATACAACCCTGACACACACCTTTCCTGACTTTAAACCATGCAGTATCCCCTTGTTCTGTTCAAATGACTGCCCTTGGTCTATAATATATAAACAGTACAATTGATTTTTTTGCATATTAACATTATATCCTGCATCCTTTTTAGTTCCAAAAACTTTTTGTAGATTCTTTAGGATTTTCTATGTATGCAATCAATGAATACAGTTTAACTTTTTCCTTTCCAATCTTCATGCTTTTATCTAATTTTCATGCCTGAATGCCTTGAGTAGGACCTCCAGTACAATACTGAATAGAAGTGGTGAGCACAAATATTTTTGCCTTGTTACCAACCTAGGGGGAAAATATTTGATAACTTCATCATTAAATAAGAAGCAAGCTGTGGGATTTATGTAGATGCCCGTATCACTGAGGAAGTGTCCTTCTATTGCCATTTTACTGTGAGTTTATATCATGAGTAAGTGCTGAATTTTGTTAAATACTTTTGCTGCATCTATTGAGATGATCATATGGTTTCCTCCTTTAGTACTGTTAATGTGGTCAATTACACTGATTATCTTTTAATGTTAAGCCCATGCATGCTTTAGATAAATCCCACTTAGACATAATGTATTACCTTTTTTTATAGATTACTTGACTAAAATTGCTAGTGTTTTGTCAAGGACGTTTCCATCTATGTTAATGAGGGATATTGTTTTGTAATCTTCTTTTCTCATAATGTCCTTGTCTGGTTTTGTTATCTGAGTTATGCTGGTCCCATAAAAGAGCTGGGAAGCGTCCCTTCCTCCTCTACTTCCTTAAAGAGTTTGTGTTAGACTGGTATTACTTCTTCCTTAAATGCTGGATAGAATTCACCCGTGAAGCCATCTAGGCCTGTAGTTAGTTTTTGTAGGAAAGTTCTAAATTACTAATTCAATTTCCTTGATAGATACAGGACTTTAAAGGCTTTCTATTTCTTCTTGTGTAATGGTTGATAATTTGTGTTCTTCAAACATTGGTCCATTCCATCTAGGCTGTTAAGTTTATTGTTATAAGGCTGTTAATAATATTCTCTTATTGTCATTTTAGTGTCTGTAGGATCTGGTGGCACAACAGTTAAGCGGTCACATGCTAACAAAAAGGTTGGCGATTCAAACCCACCCAGTGGCTCTGAAGGAGGAAGACCTGGTGATCTGCTTCTGTAAAGGTTCCAGCCTAGGAAACACTATGGGGCAGTTCTACTCTGTCACATGGGGTTGCTGTGAGTCAAAAAACTACTCAACAGCACCTAACAACAACAATGAAATGATTTCTAGTGATGTCCTCTCATTTGTTAACAGAATTGATAAATTGTGTTCTCTCCCTCTCTCTCTTTTTTCCCTTCCTTGATTGGCCTAGCTGGGGTTTATCAGTAGTACTGATCTTTTAAAAAACCAAGTTTGGTTTTTTTCATTTCCTCTATTGCTTTTCCATTTTCTTTTTCATCGATTTCTGCTCCTTTCATTTTTATTTCCTTTATTCTACTTACTTTCAGTTTAATTTGTTCTTCTTTTTCTAGCTTCTGAAGGTCGAAGCTTAAATCATTAATTTTAAATCTTTATTCTTTTCTAATATGTGCATTTAAAGGTATGCTAGCTCTCTAAGCACTGCTTTAGCAGCATCCCAGAAATTCAGATGTTACATTTTATTACCCATTCAGGTCAAAGTATTTTCTGATTAGCCTATGATCTTATGGGTTATTAATGCCCTTTGACAGCTTTCTATGATAATTTCTCAGTTTGTGGGTTCCCAGGTGATACAGTTTTTGTAAATCCAAATGCTAAATGGCTCTGGGTAAAAAGTTAACAAGGGAGAATTCTCCATCCCGTCCTGAGAACCCAGGCTGAGAAAGAGGTAAATCTAGTTGTTTCCTGGGCTGTGAGCAGATTTGTTCCTTCTCAAGTTTGAGAATATAGCACTTCCAGTCCTCTGGCTTTAAGCATCTTCATTCCACACTCCCTACCTGTGATGGGCATCAGGTCTTGTGCTGTCCCATGTGGGTGTCCAAACCCAAACCCAGAGACTGGCAGCACTCTCCCACCCTATCCTGGGGCAGCTGCAGTATGTGTACCCTCTAACCACTCTGGACTCCTACCCCTTTTTATTTTGGCCTCTGGTGACTATTCTACTTCTTGCAAGCTCTCATACATTTAAAAGTCCGTTTTGAGAGTCCACCCAGCATCTCAGGGTGTTGTGAGGGCTGTCTGATATGCCATTCAGTCAAAGCCTGCAAAGCCTCCCGACCCACACGAGAAGCAACATCATGATCTGCGTCCCCCACACTCCTGGGTTAGCACTTTAACTCTTTATAGCAGCCTCTTTGTTATTTCCCCAGGAAGCTGAGGGCTGTAGATGAGCAAGGTCTGTGCTTTCCTCACCTCCGTGGCTCCCAGCCCAGGGTAAAGAAGTGAGTGGGGCTGGGAATGTAGGATGTGGCTGGGGGGTAATGATCCCCACGAGCCAGACTGAGGATCTGGACTTCATCTGGTGGGCAACGGGGGTGCCACCGAAGGCTATTAGGCAGGAAGGGGGCATGACAGCTGCCTGGATGGCGTGGAGCTTCTGTTCCTGGGAGGATCCACTGAACAATGGAATTGAGATGGCACCATTTACAGGGTCCTGCTGCTTCCCTGAGAAGCCGGGAATACTGTGGGCTATCAAAAAGCACTCTAAAAGTAGCTAACATTAAAATGTGTAAAGAAAGAGTATTAGATTAATTGTTTGAATCTATTTTTCTAAACCTGCACAGAGAAGAAAATTATTCACTTGAGTGGATGTAGCTGAGGAACAATGAGAAACACATTTCCCTCCGGAGAAAAGATTTCAGAGTTGCCTGGCAAGGGTTAGGACTTGGAATTAACACAGCGCCCGCTTCTAGCATCTCCTGAGCTGTCATGGTTACATTTCCAGGCAGAAATCACTGATACCAGCCAGTCCGCCCACCCAACTTGAGTGGACTATCAAAACAGATTTTAAATGCGTGAGAGCTTGCAAGAAGTACAACAGTCACCACATTCATTGCTGTCGAGTCAATTTCCACTCATAGTGACCCTACAAGACAGAGGAGAACTGCCCCACAGGGTTTCCAAGGCTGTAATCTTTACAGAAGCAGATCTCCAGGTCTTTTCTCCCACAGAGCAGCTGGTGGGTTCAAACTGTCAACCTGCTGGTTAGCACCCAAGCGCTTTAACCACTGCACCACCAGGGCTCCTTGGAACAGTCACCAGAGACAAAAAAAAAAAACAAAAAACTGGGGGGGTAGGAAACCAAAGTGGTTAGAGTACCTAATAGATATGGCAACACGTGTTGCGGGAAAAACGAGGGAGTCCACAGGAGACAATCCAGGCCACCTTACCAAGTAGCTAAAATAGCCTTCAGCTGGAGCGCAGGGTACCCGTGGCGGGGATCAACATCACGTCTTTTGCTTTACAGTAAAAACAATAATCAGGATGTGGAATTTGAATCACATTCTTTTAACACTATGTTTTTTAAAAACCTACAGGGACTGAGGAGTCCCTGAGTGGTGCAAACAGTGAACATGCTCAGCTGCTAACTGAAAGGTTGGAGGTTCAAGTCCACCCAGAGGGGCCTTGGAAGAAAGGTCTGGTAATCTGCTTCTGGAAAATCAGCCACTGAAAACCCTATGGAGTACAATTCTACCGACATGCGCCGGTCCACCATGAGTCGGAACTGACTCAATGGCAACTGTTTTTTAGAAACCACGGAACGATGTCTTTAAACCACACCCAAAGGCCCCTGACTGCTGCGGGATTTGAGTGCCTGTGTCTGTTTTGAAATATTGTTTGTCCTCCCGCCGGCCCTGGGGTCTGGTTGTTCGGCTCATTCCCGCTGTCTTCGCTACGCCATGTGGGGCCGCCCCAGCCCCCACCATCCCGCAGCCTGTGGCTCTTCACCCATAGCCTTCGACTGCCACACGGTGCTTGGCGGAACCCTGCGGAAAGATAAGCTGAGTGCGCTGAGGGATTCCTGAATGGGTAATGGTACAGCCTTCCACACAGCGCCTTTCCGACATCAGTTTTGGGGTTGGGTCTTTTCCACTTCCTTGCTGGGGCTCTGCTGTGGTGCAGGCATGGTAGGCGGCATGAGGCACCCAGACAGGGCCAGCGTTACTACGTTAATAAAGATGTCAACACCACAGAGGAGACTTAGCACTACCGTATCATGAATAAAGAATTGTTCTTCTCTACAGCCTGGAACAACATTACGTGGATTTGGTTTCCACCAAGCACGCGATTTCCTCTATGCTTGTAGCTTTCTGGGTCACTTCTACTTCTTCACCAAGTCTGTGCTTTTGCTTCAGCAGTTAGAAGTCTTTCAATACCATTTTTCCAGAAATAATTTGTTATCCATCATTTTTATGGCAGCATTAAATTTTAAGGGAGAATTGAGAGGGATAGAAAATCTATTGCATATTCCAGCCCCAAAAGAAAGCCTTTAATAAATTTAGAACTTTGAAGTTTTACATTCCAATGTGACCCCAGCACCAAAACTCCGCCCGGAGCCATCTGTCTGTCCTTTATACAGCAGTGGCGGGCTATCACCCACTCTCAGCTGTGAACAGGCAGGCAGCTCTGCTCCGTCCTCCCAGCTGGAGGTAGGACCTTGCTCTGCTGAACTGGACTGCAGCGAAGCCAAGAGGCGCAGCCAGAGGAGGCTGGGGACAGGGCCTCATTCAGCCTCCACCTGAACACAGGTGTGGGCCCTAAAGGACACCCCGTGAGGTGGATCAGTGGAGCCAGGCACCTGCCTGCCTATCTGTCCAGCTGTGAGCAGAATGCTCTGTGCTGGGAGCTGGGACATGGAGCTGAGTCAGAAACCACTGTCCCCAAAGGTAGCGACAGGTGTGAACACGATGTACGGCGGAAAGGCAGCAGCGCTAACTGGGCCCAGAAAAGCACTGAGGGCGCAGCGAAAGTGGGCCCTACATCTAAGCACAGCATGCAGGCTCCCCAAGGAAAGGGGCACCGCTGATGTGACTTGGCACCTCACTTGTGGACAAGTGTGGGTCCAGGCACCACACTGAGGAACGCCAGGAACTTTGGGATGGAAATTACAACAGGCTATTTTAAGAATCAGTGCTCCTGCCTCCTGCTGGTGAGACCACGCAGCGGGGTGGCCCCGAAGCGGAAGCTGGCCAGCTGCGGGGAGCCCCGTCCTGCCTGCCACCCCTGGCTGGGTAGTGGGGCAGCCCTCCTCCTTGCCTGGTGAGGGCTGGCCACCCGGGCTCTGCCAGTACCTCTTCACCCCTAAATTCCCAGAGAAGCTCGGCAGCTGCCCCGCTGCACCCCTACCTTGGTGGCCCCTTCAGGTGCACCCCTTTCTGAGCACGCTCAAGGCTGACAGAGAAAAACGGGCTTCTGGATATACACACGACATGCTTAACCACTTTAAAACTGTGAGAACTTATACGATAACACTCCAAAGGGCCAGGAAACACACCAAGTCCAGCAGGCCTGCTCCCAGCATCACGGCAAGTACGGAATTTGCAGGACAAGAGGGCGGCGGGTCTCAGGAGCGAGGCCTGACACCGACCAAATGCAGCGCCCACTTCACCATCACAGCCCATGATGGGGCAGTGAGAAACGGTGACTCCCCTCAGGAAGGAAAAGACTGATGTCTGCCTCACACTGACCCCCGGACGAGAAATGCAAATGCGGAAATCACTCTTATTTACTGGGACTTGCTTGTTTGTGTTCCTCTTTCCCAGAACTTGCACAGACCACAGTCGTAAAGCAGTGCTAAGTGTTTCTGGATTGACAGGTCAAATCGCAGGAAGATTAACGGATGGAGTTCCATTTCAAAGAAGAGAATGGAAACCCAGGGCTGGCTCCTTTCCCGCTGTCCCCAAGGGTTTCCTGGTTTCATTCTGATGGTGCAAAAACAGAGCCTAGCGCGGACTGTGCAGCCTACTCAAGGTGAGCCGGCAGACCTGGGGAAGACCGACCAGGGCTATGCAGGCTGCCTACAGTGCGGCAGATCTAGAAGGATCTACCGGGAAGACCATGGTCGTGAATGCTCACCCATCTCCACGCCTTCCTGGCTGAGAGACTCTGGATCAATTAATTCGTCTCCCTAAGCTTCAGCCTTCAGTATGGATTACACCTCAACATAAAGAAAACAAAAAACCTCACAACCAAACCAATAAGCAACATCATGATAAACGGAGAAAAGATTGAAGTTGTCAAGGATTTCATGTTACTTGGATCCACAATCAACACCCATGGAAGCAGCAGTCAAGAAATCAAAAGACACATTGCACTGGGCAAATTGGCTGCAAAAGACCTCTTTAAGGTGTTGAAAAGCAAAGATGTCACCTGGAAGACTAAGCTGCACCCGACCCAAGTCACGGTGTTTTCAACTGCCTCGTAAGGACGCAAAAGCAGGACAGTGACTAAGGAAGACGGAAGAACTGATTCCTTTGAGTTCTGGTGTTGGTGAAGAATACTGAATATCCCACGGACTGCCAAGAGAATGAACAAATCTGTCTTGGAAGAAGTACAACCAGAATGCTCCTTAGAAGCGAGGATGACAAGACTACATCTCACATACTTTGGACATGTTATCAGGAGGAGCCAGTCCCTGGAGAAGGACAGCATTCCTGGAAAAACAGAGGGTCAGTGAAAAAGAGAAGACCCTCCAAGAGATGGACGGACACAGTGACTACAACAACGGGCTCAAGCACAGCAACAACTGTGAGGAGGTGAAGGACCAGGCAGTGTTTCATTCTGTTGTGCACGGGGTCGCTATGAGCTGGAACCAATTCGACAGCACCTAACAACAACCACAAAGCTTCAGCTGGAAACCCTAGTGGCGAGTGGTTAAGAGCTATGGCTGCTAACCAAAAGGCTGGCAGTTCAAATCCACTAGGCGCTCCTTGGAAACCCTGTGGGGCAGTTCTACTCTGTTCTATACTGTCACTATGAGTCGGAATCAACTCGAAGGTAACGGGTTTGGTTTAAGCTTCAGCTGCTTCAACTGTAGAGTAAGGGGTAACACCATGCGCCCTATGAGGTTACCAGGAGGATTATATAGGCTGACGTGCAAGGTTTACATCAGTGACTGGGGCATGGTGTGCCCTGAAAAAGTGGTCACTCTGCTGCAAAAGATGTCTGACCCAAGCCATGGTCTTTCAATCACCTCATAGGCGTGCCAAAGCTAGACAATGAATAAGGAAGACTGAAGAAGAATTGATGTCTTTGAATTATGGTGTTGGCAAAGAATATTGAATATACCATGGACTGCCGGAAGAATGAACAAATCTGTCTTACAAGAAATACAATCAGAATGCTCCTCAGAAGCAAGGAAGGCGAGACTTCGGCTCGCTTACTTTGGACATGTCGTTAGGAAAGAGCAATCACTAGAAAAAGCCATCATGCTTAGTAAAGTAGAAGGTCAGTGAAAACAAGGAAAACTTTCAGTGAGATGGGCTGACACAACAGACGAAGGACTGACACATCAGCCAACGGGCTCAATGGGCTCAGACACACCAGTGATCATGCAGATGGCGCAGGCAACGTTCCACTCTATTACACACAAGTCGCCATGAGCTGGAGACCAATCGATGGCAACTAGTAACAACAACAATTACCGTTTTTATTTTCTCCAGCAGTTTGGGATATCAGCTACTCATTTAAAAAAAAAAAAAGTCAAAGTATGGGGTTCAAACCTTTACATACAAGCCTGTCACTTTAATACCAATAACCTTACAAAATGTTTATGCCCTTAGATGCCCAGAAACGGAATCACTGGGTCATCTTAAGTATATAATTCAAAACAGTAGGGAATGGCAGCAAACACCGTAAGTCAACAGCACTGCAGTGCTTAGGCTGACTCTGGTTCGTCCAAACAACGGGCGTGACGCTGGTGAGGACAACGTTGAGGAGCTGAGACTTGACGGAATCCAAACATATTTGCACGCGCAGAGGTTGATCCAACAACAACGCATGGTCTGACACGTGCCACAGCGCGTGCAGGGCTGAAGCTGCACAGAGAGACCATGACAGAAGAAATAAACGCTCCAGCAGGACAGACGTGCCTGTGAGAGGTCACTCACAGGACTGGGCCTGGGTCGGGGCGACGCCCCATCCTGACCACTCACACCAAGGGTGGGGTGGTTTCCAAGACTCATGTTCTGGATCCAATTTACAACAAAAATACACAGGAACCTGGAGATTCTTTGCTGAAACTCTCAGTTTGATCTCAATGCCCAAAATTTCAGTTGGTAATTTAGTGGAATTAACTCCTATAACAACTTGCTTCTGCAACTTTTGTTGCATTATTAGGTTTTGCAACAGGGTTATTTCAACAATGTACAATATAATCAGCCGCTTAATGTTATTAAGAAAATTTATGAGCCTTCATGAGTTGAAAAACAGCCCCAAACGGGATTTATTAACTATCCTGGACTAAAAATAGGGCTCTCTTGCCTCAGTGAGCCACACTTAAAAAAACGTGCAGTCACAAATAATATGTCTAATTACGTATTAAACTAATTTGCATCTTCACCTTTTGAATTTCGGAACTCCTTACCTCATGTATCATTTTAATTATTTTTCCAGTTCATTCCCAGGGAATCTGGGGGCTGGGAATTAATTAATGGGCACAGTAACGAGGCCGCCGGCATCGTCTCCCTCACCAGTGGAGCCCCGGCCTCATCTGCACGTCTCCTTTTATTCTCAACCACAGCACTGCTGAGATTGGGGCATGAAATCGTTAGCTCGTTAAAGAGGACACAATCCCATCCATTTCACAGATAGTCATCAATTATCACGTTTCACAGCCACACAAGTCCGTGAAGGGAGCACCACAGCAGCTTCTGCCCAGGTATAGCGACGTCACGGGTATTGCAACGGCACCCCATACCTCCACTTGATGAGGTGATCTGGCAGATTGTGGCCACGGAAAAGCCCTGTTGAGAGGCAGATGCTCTCCCTTAAATGACGGCATCATCTATGGTGTCTCAGTCCCACACGACTGCTGCAGGGACGTCAGAGAAGGACACACTGTTCCTGGGTGGGGCCCATGGATGCCAGCTTGATCTCCTTGACGGAGGGGAGGGAAGAAGCGCCGACAGCAGCTCTCCTCTCCAGACGGTGGGTCATGTGGAGGGGCCACCAGGCCAGCGGCCACTGGGGCCCACAGCAGGTACCTGCCCTAGTAGAAGCTCCCTGTGGAGAGGGGTGGCCTGGATCCCCACGCTGGACTCCTGCCCACCAGGGCCACCACCGCCGGCTCGCAAAGGAAGGGCACAGGCCAGCATCAGAGCCTGCCTGCAGCCAGGTGTCTGCCCGACACTTGTACTACCTGCGGCCAGGTGTCTGCCCGACACTTGGTACTACCTGCGGCCAGGTGTCTGCCCGACACTTGGTACTACCTGCGGCCAGGTTGTCTGCCCGACACTTGTACTACCTGCGGCCAGGTGTCTGCCCGACACTTGTACTACCTGCGGCCCAGGTGTCTGCCCGACACTTGGTACTGCCTGTGGTCCAGCCAGCACAGTGTGTTATTCTGCACTCATCACTGCCCGCGGCCAGGTGTCCGCCTGGTACTCATCACTGCCCGCGGCC
>NW_004444005.1:9330559-9333430 GCF_000243295.1 Trichechus manatus latirostris | reverse complement strand
GCGGCCAGGTGTCCGCCTGGTACTCATCACTGCCCGCGGCCCAGGTATGGATACTCGGCAGCCCCCACTGAACTGAAGGCCTCCAAGGCAGGGGGCGACTCTCACTCATCTTCACTTCCAGCACACAGTGCTGGGACTGGTCCATCATACTTGAAAAGTTGGACAGACGGACGAGACAGCAAGCCTGGCAGTGTCTGTCCACATCCCCAGGCAGCTCAGCTGGTCAAAGGTCGAGCAGAGCACAGGGTGCATTTCTGCTCTTAGTTTGTTTCGTTCAAACCACGGTCTTTCCGAGGCTCAGGCACCCCAAGCACTTCTGTCTGTCCCAGCCCATCCCTCACGACTTCCCTCCACTGTCCTGAGCCCTAACAGGACAGACAAGCGCGTGTCGCCCAGTCTGCAGCCCCTCTGCAGCCCTAAGGAGGGCGCGTCTCTGTCCTTGGCTCCACCGCTCAGGGACTGATTGTACTAGGACTCCCGGAGGCAGACACGAAGAGAAACTGTTCAGGAAGGTTCAAAGACCCCATCAAGCCTCTGGAATGTTACTGCCACCTCTTTGTTCCCTGGGTCCCCTGCGGAGCCACCTCTTCATGACTAGCTGAATAAATGAGGAGGGAAGACTTATTAATCTAAACCAATACCTGATGTGACAATGGCCTCTTCTGCCTCTGAAGTCCCTGGAGGACAGACAGCTCGGCTGCGCAGTGGTTAAGCACTCAGCTGCCAACTGAAAGGTCGGTGGTTCAAAGCTACCAGCTGTTCCTTGAGAGAACAAGGTGGCAGTCTGCTTCTGTAAGGATTACAGCCTTGGAAACAATACAGGGCAGTTCTACTCTGTCTTATAGGGTATAATCCATTGCTGTCGAGTTGATTCCGACTTATAGCGACCCTATATAACAAACTAGAACTGCTCCACAGGGTTTCTAAGAAGCAGCTGGTGGATTCAAACTGCTGACCTTTTGGTTAGCAGCCTGAGCTCTTAACCAAAACTCTATATTAAAGTGCTTGGCTGATAACCAAAAGGACAATGGTTCGAACCCACCAGCTGCTCCATGGGCAAAAGATATGATAGTCTGCTTCCGCAAAGGTTAAAAGCAATCCATTGCCATCAAGTCAATTCCAACTCATAGAAACCCTATAGGACAGAGCAGAACAGCCCCATAGGGTTTCCAAGGCTGTATTCTTTACAGGAGCAGATCACCAGGTCTTTACCCTGTGGAGCTGCTGGGTGGGTTCGAACCACCGACCTTTTGGTTAGCAGCCAAGTGCTTAACCACTGAGCCACCAGGACACCTTTCAACACGTATACCTTGGTTTATTTAACTGCCACGGGCTTAGATCCCAAAATGTTGGAAAGCCACAATGGTGGGTTTTTCACAAACATGTTTGCTTAAAAAATAATAATAATGAAGGAGCATGCCCACTTCCTGGCAGCAGGGAGGGAAAGAGGACGCGACGGGCAGCAGGAGGGCTGGCTTCGTGAGGGGGCCAGGCTCCAGACAGAGCAGCCTGGGGTGGATCCTTCCCTTTGTGTGTCTGGAATCAGACGCAGGCGAAGGGCAGAGACTAAGTGGCCTTTAACCTGTTGGCCTCCTAAAGTAAAACGGAAACTCTCAGGATACGGCCCCTTTGGTCTCCACCAGAGACTCAGCTCAACCCACTGAAGGTCCCTGGGTGGCGCAAACGGTTTGCACACAGCTGCTAACCGAAAGGTTGAAGGTTCAAACCCACCCAGCGGCACTGTGGAAGAAAGGCCTGGTAATCCACTTGGGACTACCAGACTGTTGTTGTATGCCATCAGGGCGATTCCAACTCATAGCAACTCCACGTGACAGAGCAGAACCGCCCTATAGGGTTTCTTGGACGTAATCTTTAAGGGAACAGATTCCCAGGTCTTTTCTCCTGCAGAGCTGCTGGGTGGGTTCAAAAGGCCAAGTTTTTGGTTAGCAGCCGAGTGCTTAACCATTGCACCACCAAGGCTCCTTTCCGTAAGATGACAGACATGAAAACCCAATGGAGCATTTCTACTCTGTAACACATGGGGTCACCAAGAGTGGGAATTGACTTGGCAATGGGTTTGGGTTTCTGTTTTAATGGGAAGACATGCTAGGTGGAGCCCTGGTGGTGCAGTGGTTAAGAGCTCGGCTGCCAACCAAAAGGTCAGCAGTTTGAATCCACCAGCCACTCCTTGGAAACCCTATGGGGCAGTTCTACTCTGTCCTATAGGGTCCCTATGAGTCGGAATTGACTCCATGCCACCTAACAACAACAAAGTCTTCACAGAGCAGCAGCAGCATTAAAATGAAATTTTTAACAATATTTACTTCTTGACACCCCTGCCCCCAAGGGACAGGGCAGGAGGATGGGGAGAGAACAAGGCCTCCCACAGAAGCAGGTCCCGGAGGGGCCCAGCTGGAGGCGGGGCACCCCTGAGAGGCTCTCACTTTCTGCTTCCGCTCAGAGAGGACACACCTGTGCAGAGTCAGCTCTGAAGCCGGAGTCGGGACTTTTTAGCTCTGCACTGATGTTGGTGAGGAGCCAGAGAGAGACTCACAGAAACCGGGATTTACAACTGCGATTCCTCTCGCTTCAGAGTGCGTCGGTCCGTCTGACTCTGTAATGACGGTGATAAAAGTGTACAGTACATTTTTCAAAAGACACTGTCAGCAGCAGGGAGGAAATTAAAGACGCTGCTAGAGTTAACATTTATTCTTTGTGAAATTAAAAGACGCGCGTTCCTGACACCTTAACAAGTCGAGGTTCTGAGCATAAAGGGGACAAAAGAAACTAGCAGAAGAGACTCTCTTGGAGTCGGGGAAACCCCGGTGCTCCTGGGACTCGGCGTGGTGGCCACAATGGGGAAACCCCGGT
>NW_004444005.1:9318130-9330433 GCF_000243295.1 Trichechus manatus latirostris | reverse complement strand
GGGACTCGGCGTGGTGGCCACAATGGGGAAACCCCGGTGCTCCTGGGACTCGGCGTGGTGGCCACAACGGCAGGACCCAGGGGGACCGCGGGGCTGCCCGAGCTGTGTCCACCGCTGGGCAGGGCAGGCCCAGTCTTAGTGGTTTATTGATGATGGTGCGTTCACATCAATGAGGAAAGGAAGGCTTTTTTTCTGAAAACGTACACCATCTCTTTACTTAAAATAAGATGCCATCAGGAGTGGATCAGTGCGAAGCATTTAATCCCTCCTGACATTAACCAGACTGAGCCCAAGAGCCGGTCTGCACAGACACTCGACGGGGTTTCAATGTTCCTAACCCCCCTTTCCAAAGCAGAGTGGCTTCCCGTGGACAGCCCTGCCCAGGAGCGGCCAGCTGGCTCTGCGTGACAACAGGGAGGGCCCGGCCCCCAGGGGACAGCAGCTGCTCAGCCAGGAGCACGTGTTGGGGGGGACACCAGGCCTGTCTGGAGGGGCCCCAACTTTCCCCAAATACATCCAGGCACCCCAAGGGGCTGTCGTGAAGGCTGAGCAGAGGGGTAAGGCCATTCTTCCTGGAGGAGGGGGCCACCCCTGGGTGAGCACCCCAGATACCTGCAGGCTGGTCTTCCAGGGTTGTTAGGCCAGGTGTCACCTTCATTCCCAAGGGCTGCCTCCCAGTCTGGAGCTCAGAGGCAGGAGGGTGGGTGTGATGACTCCATGTGTGAGAGGTTCTCACACCTGAGCGGTAGGATTCCAGAGGGTTCCAGAGGGCAGAGTTGCTGCCCAGCGTGAGAAGCCCTGGTGGACACTCAGCCCAGCCCTGCAATGCGGTCTCAGCAATGACCGCTATCCCAGAGCTGGGGGAAGAGGGGGCCGGGAGCCTCACTATCAACCACAGCCGCAAACCCAGCACAGGGCGGAGCCAACATGGAGGGCATAAGCCTGCCCCTCGCATCGCTTCACTGCTGTCATGGACTGGATTATGTTCCCCCAAAAATGTGTGTATCAATTTGGCTGGGCCATGATTCCCAGTATTGTGTGGTTGTCCCCCATTTTGTGGTTGTAGTTTTATGTTAAACAGAATTAGGGTGGGATTGTGACACCCTTACCCAGATCACATCCCTGATCCAACGTAAAGGGAGTTTCCCTGGGGTGTGGCCTGTACCACCTTTTATCTTACAAGAGATCAAAGGAAAGGGAAGCAAGCAGAGAGTTGGAGACCTCATACCACCAAGAAAGCAGTGCTGGGAGCAGAGCACATCCTTTGGACCTGGGGTTCCTGTGTGAAGAAGCTCCTAGACCAAGGGAAGATTGATGAGAAGGACCTTCCTCCAGAGCCAACAGACAGAGAAAGTCTTCCCCTGGAGCTGACACCCTGAATTTGGACTTGCAGCCTACTAGACTGTAGGAGAATAAACTTCTCTTTGTCAAAGCCATCCACCTGTGGTACTTCTGTTATAGCAGCACTAGATGACTAAGACAACTGTCTTCCACAGAATACACGGGGCGCTTGTGTGCCAGGCGCTGTGCTCTGAGCACCCCACAGCCCAGCGGCGGGTACCCATCCCATTACACTGAGGACCACGAGGCTCAGGCTGGGCTGAGGACCCTCAAGGCCATTCTACCACAGCTGGGAAGTACAGATGTGAACGCAGGCCCCGTGGACACACCTGCTACCATTTCTGCTATCGCGCTGCCTCCAACGAAGCAGGAACATAATGTAAAGATCTGTAAAACAGCCTGACAGTCAGCAAAGTGGAACAATTAGGAACTTACAGCTTGGAGTCATTCTCTGCAAAGTGACAAAGCCTGGCCAGGTTGGGTGGGAGGACAGAGATGCTCCCCTTGGTGCCCCCTCTGCCCCCCAGGAAGCAGCCTCACAAAGCACTAATCAGCTGAATGCTGAAAGGTGAGAATGGAGCTGATTAAACTGCATTTGCATATGTATTCGCATTTTTTAATATTCAAGCAATGAAGACTTGCAATACTTTCTTACTAATTTAGCCTTAATTCATATTTAGATATTTCTGTGTGTGTGGCCCACTTGCTTTGCTGGGTGAGAGGGAGCAGAAAGGCCCCAGGAAAGGGCTTGCCCACTGGGAAGGAAGACCCCTGGAGGAGGCGGGTGGCCAAGGCCTCCCCAGTGGAGAGGAGCTGGGCCACGGCCCAAAGTGCCTGTGGAGAGGGCAGGACAGAGCCCTGCTCCCGTGGGAGTCCCAGGGGCTGCTATGCCTGGCAATGGAGGACTAAGCAAAGGTCCAGGGCTGGGACCACATCAGGCATGGGTGCGGGCAAGTTTATCAGTGGAAATGAAGAAAATCATCTCTGTTTTATCTTCAGCTGGTGCTTCAACCAAACATTCACTCTGAGAAAAACTCTCATCCTTATTATCTCGAACTTCAATACTGTCAGTACCCCCACCCCCCCCACAACAGGTGAGTGGACACAAGGCCCAGGGGACACCAGCTCAGTAGAGAGTGCGGGGCTCCTGGAGACAGGCCAGCCCTGCCCGGCACAGTGACAGCAACAGAGACAGGAAGGAAGCCTCCCGGGGTCAGGGACGGAGGAGCATCGGAGCATCCACTTAGCGAGTCTGCGGCCCAGCTATCTCAGAGCGCAGCGCCTCACGGTGGGCTGCACTGACCACTGGCCTAAGCACCACAGTCACTAAGTGTGAGGGGCCACCTGCCCCTCCCCTCCCGCCCTTGGGAAGTCCGATGAGTCTGAGCACATTTAAGGCCTGGGAAACCCTGCAGGAGGTGCTTGGCTTGACCCTGCATTGGCCAACCACACCTGACCAGGGGCCGTTTCTGTGGCTGCCAGAAAGGGGTACGCTGGTGTGCAGAAACCCCTCTTGTCCTCTCTGCCATCCCATAGAGTGGCGGCCTCCAACGCAGCTGCATCAGAATCACCTGGAACCGGGAGGTCTGTTAAAATACAGACAACTGGGCCCGAGCCCAGAGGCTCTGACTCAGTGGGCCCGTGGGGGCTGGGGGCCCATCTGAGAGTCACAGCCATAGGATTACCACGGGTTCTGCTTGATGGCAAAAAGGGGAGGGGGGCCTCCCTTGTCATCCTTTCTAACTTCGAGACAGGGAGGAAAGCAGCCTGATGACTGGGAGGGAAGGACCCCTTAGAAAGTGTTCTCTTCCTTACCAAGTGGCTGTGGCCTGGGTTCAGGATTCCATGATGCAAAGCCACAGAATGCTAAAGGTTTAGCCAGACGCAGGACCACAGAGCACTCCTGTCCTAAGCGCTGAAGAAGCTTGACAGCTCCGAGTGTTTGGGTCACCACCAGAGTCACGTCCACGTTCCACGCGCCATCTTGGTGTGACTGTTAGAGTCCAGGGCCGGACGTGGAGGACGCTCACTGGACATTCAGGGCCAGCGCGAGTGTAAGACGGCCCAGCCGCTTCGGACAATGTTGGCAGCATCTCAGAAAGTTAACCCTACACGCGCCAACCTCACATTGCAGCCATTCCACTCCCAGGTATTCATCCAAGAGGGACGAAAGCCTGTGTCTATACAGAGACTGGACAGGAGTGCTCACGGCAGCCTGTGGGTCAACAAAGCCCAAACTGGACACAGTGCAGTGTCCGTCAACAGCTATGCTGTGGTACTGCCATTGACGAAGTGTTGCTGTTGTCAGATGCTGTTGAGTCAGCTCCAACTCACAGCGCCCCTGTGCACCACGGAACCTAACACTGCCCGGTCCTGTGCCAGCCTCACAATCATCATTACACTTGAGCCCACTGCCGCAGCCACTGTGTTAATCCATGTCGTCGAGGGTCTTCCTCTTTTTCGCGGACCCTCCGCTTTACCAAGTGGGGTGAAATATTACTCAGCCATGGAAGGGTACAAACTATTGATAACACAAAAACGTGGATGTATCCCAAATGACAAAGAGCAAACGCAGCCAGACCGGAAAGAGCACATACTGTGCGATTCCACTTAGGTAAAATTCTAGAACAGACGAAACTAAATGCTTGTGGACGGATCTCAGTCTGTCTGAAGCCTGTCGTGAAGGGCTGTCGCCATCCATGTAATGCTTAACTTCCGGGCGGGAACCTGCAAGCAGAAGGCGCTCGGTCGAGGGCTGTGGTAGCGAGGATGGCAGGGCAGGACGTTGTCCTGAGGGAGCCCAGGAGCACAGCAACATGCGGGAGCACGTCGGGGCAAGGACAGAGCTGAGGGGAGGAGGAAGAGGGCCCTGCCACTGGAGCGTCTCAGAGAGCAGAGGCAGGCCTTTCTCCGTCTGTTCCAAAGGGGATGACAGCGTCTGAGGTTCTCCAGAGGACCATGTTTCCAGAAAGTTGCCATGACGGGGAACGTGGCTTCACACCCTTGAGTTCAGTTGAGAGATTCCAAAGATGCTCTCCAACAACCGTGAATGTCATTTCGAGGGTGATGGGAGAAAGATGTGGCAGTCTGCTCCCATAAAGAGTACAGCCTTGGGAACCCTACCAGGCAGTTCTACTCTGTCCTGCAGGGTCGCTGGGAGTCAGAATCACCTCGACGAGAATGGGTTTCAGGAAGCACATCCTCAGTGGGCAGAGATAGGCCTCTAACAGTGCAACGTGAATGATGACCTCCTTCTGCCTCTGTCCCAACAAGGGGCCTGGAGACGCCCTGTGCTGGTGAGGGGCCAGAGCCAGCTGCACGCTTAACGGCGGGGGCTTCCAGGGAGGCCCCCTTTGAGCTGGGTTATCACCACACCACCCGCCCTTCCCCACGGCACCTCCCTGCTCTGTAACATGGTAATTACTGGCCTGCCCAACCATCAGCTAACCATACCAGCAAAGGCTTAAAGGAGCCCGATTCCACTTGCTAGGAATGCTTGGGAAACTGGCTGCTGTGACTGGGTTTTTATGATAAGCTGAGCCAAGAGATGCAAAAAGCACGCAAACAGCTACAGTCCTGTCCAAATGAGTCTCCTTTCCAGAGCCCCCGATCCCCCAGGGTCCCACATAGAGACCAGACACCCATCGCACGTGCGGTTCCCTGGAGGTCAGCAGACCCTCAGTGCTTCCAGAAGCTCACGCCCAGGAGCACACAGCATCCCCTGCAGCTGGACAGGAAAGAGACGCACGAGGCGTCAGCAGCATCGTGAGTCACAGGTGTGGCTCCTATTCCTGTGACTTACGAATGTCAGAAAAACCTGCCGCGCTGCAGCCAAGGTGCCAATGGGCCTGGACACATGCCGGGGGTGGGGGGCTGCCAGGGCTTAGGCAGGAACGACACAGGCCTTTCGGTCAAATTAGTTCACGATGGAAAAAGAGGTCTTCAGTTCCCACACGCTGGGTGTCCAGAGTTAAAAAACACATTTACATATTCTTTAAAAGACTACATTATTAGCTGCCTTCAAGTCGGCCTCGGACTCATAGTGACCCCATGCAAATGGGGTCAGACTACTGTGCTCCATAGGGTTTTCGCTGGCTGATTTTAGGAAGCTGATCTCCAGGCCTTTCTTCCGACTCCGTTTCAGTCTGGAAGCTCCACTGAAACCTGTTCCGCATCACAGCACTTACTAACGAAGATCAAAGACCACAACCTTCAGTATGGATTACACTTCAACATAAAACAAAAACCCTCACAAATGGACCAATAAGCAACATCACAATAAATGGAGAAAACACTGAAGTTGTCAAGGATTTCATTTTACTTGGATCCACAATCAATGCCCATGGAAGGAGCAGTCAAGACATTAAAAGACACATTGCACTGGGCAAATCTGCTGCAAAAGACCTCTTTAAAGCATTAAAAAGCAAAGATGTCATTTTGAGCACTAAGGTGCGCCTGACCCAAGCCATGGTATTTTCAATTGCTTCAGATATATGAGAAAGCTGGATAATTAATAAGGAAGACTAAAGAAGAATTGATGCCTTTGAATTATGGTGTTGGTGAAGAATACTGAATATCCCATGGACTGCCAGAAGAAGGAACAAATCTGTCTTGGAAGAAGTACAACCAGAAAGCTCCTTAGAAGAAAGGATGACGAGACTACATCTCACATACTTTGGACGTGTTATCAGGAGGGATCAGTCCCTGGAGAAGGACATCATGCTTGGTAAAGTACAGGGTCAGCGAAAAAGAGGAAGACCCTCAACAAGATGGACTGACACAGTGGCTGCAGCAACAGCTCAAGCATAGCAAGGACTGTGAGGATGGCGCAGGACAGGGCAGTGTTTCGTTCCGTTGTACACGGGGTTGCTATGAGCCGGAACCAACTCAACGGCACCTAACAACAACAATAAAGAAATAAAAATAGACGTGTTACCAACTACTGCTAAATCAATTAGGGAAAATGATCGTAGGCCAAATGCTGGATGGGGTGAAGGTGAAGAAACGATCCCTCTCACGTCACTGGTGGCCGAATAAACCAGCACAGTGACCCTGCAGAGCGATCTGGCAATCCGCGCCAGGCACTTCAAAGACGGTCACACCCACTCACCTCGCAGCTCCGCTCCTGAGACTCTGTCTGGAGGGACTATTTCTAAATATGAAAGACGCTGTCAGCGTAAAGAAGCCACATCACAGACATAATTACACTAAAAAATCGCCCCACTACACTTAAGTATGACGATAACATAGCCACAGGGCAGAACATTATACCAACACTTAAAACAACGGTTATAAAGACTGTGAACTCATGTAGAAAAAACGCTATGATAAAACAACGTGGCAAAAGCAGAGAATAAAATTTTATATAATGTTTGATCACAATGATGTTTTTAAAAACAGAAACATGTGGCAGTCGGCTTCCATAAAGATCACAGCCTTGGAAACCCTATAAGGCAGTTCTACTCTGTCCTGTAGGGTCGCTATGAGTCGGAATCGACCTGACAACACTGGGTAAATCAGGGCCGTTAGCACTTGTGATGGTCCCTCTGTCCAGGACATGCAGATATTCAAACAAGCTTCTCTTTGGCAGCTTCTGTGTATCCAACAGTTAAGTACAGAGAGGTCTGCCAAGAAGGTAGACGGTTACTATCTGAAAGTTTTAATACGCAAATAGAAAAGGAAGCCAACAGCGATCCTGGTATCCCTAAGCCTGGTCACCAAGGGTCCAGGGAGGAGAAGCCCAACATCCGTCGTTGATCCCTGCACGGCCACACCAGGGGTCCGGGGATCATCTGCCTCGTCCTCATGGCCATTAACTAAAGGTCACAGAGAAGTGGCCTGGAATCCTGGGGACTATTCCTCGTGCTGAGACATACAGGCTGAGCTCCTGGAAGCAATCCACAGGTTACCTTTTACTCTTTCAATTTCCCCCAGAGCACATCAAGATGAAGATGGTAATTACTGTGCTCGCCAGACCTGAGAGCAGAGTCCATAAATCAAGGGCCAGAACAGGCAGTGCAGAGGCCCATTGGAGTGGAGCGATGCCCACCCTATCCTGGCTAGGGCTTCTGCACCTGTCCCCCGGCCCGCTGACACCACTCTGTGTCCATCCTGCGCTGGGTGAGCAGAGTATCAGATGTACTCACTGTGGAGGGGACAGGTGGGGACACCAGCGACATTAATCACCATGAGAACAAATGCAGATATGCCCTGGGGGTGTGGGGTGCCACTGGAGCACAGGGGAGTGGTCTGCAGCGGGCGCAGTAAGTGCTAACAATTTGTCGCCCACCCCTCATCCAGCCTCCCTGGTCCGAACAATGAGTCCCCTGCAACACACCCACCGGGGGGCCCAGAGGAGGCTGCTCCCACACTGTGCTGTAACCAAGGCCAGCAAAGAGCCAACATCCTGGCCAAAGGGCCGGGGGCTCCGTGAAGGCTGTGCTTCTTATCCAAGTTCTCAACACACCGCTGTGTCCCACTTTTTAGGACCACGGCCGTGAAGACATGATTTAGTAACTCCCCTGGAAGTGCACTTTCTTACTAACATGCAGGCTTCGTGAACATTCTCTGCATGTCCCCTTCCCTCCCTCACCCTGTCTGTGACCCACCAGGTGACGCGTGTTTCCCAGGGGCAGGGCTGCCTCGGAGCGCAGAGACCTCTGCTGCGGGGCGAGGGGCTCGCATGGCCTGCTACCCCATCCTCCCCTCTGCCCTCAGGGGATCCCTGTCCTCAGGGAAGGAGGCCAAGCCCCCTGGTGTCTCAGGAGGAGTCCGGATTCCCTCGGGAAAGGTCTTGACCTCTGTCCAGAGGCCTAAGGAAGTCAGAGGAGGGGCTCAAGGTCAGATCACAGATAAAATGTCCGTGAATACACTGTTTCAGAGCTTAGTAAAAACGTGACACAGCGCTACCCTCAGCGTGACCTCCAGCGTTACCCCAGCGTGACCTCCAGCGCTACCCTCAGCATGACCTCCAGCGCTACCCTCAGCGTGACCTCCCGTGTTACCCCAGTGTGACCTCCCGCGTTACCCCAGTGTGACCTCCCGCGTTACCCCAGTGTGACCTCCAGCTCCCACAGAACAAGCCCCAGGGCAGCCTGTATGCCCAGTGGCCCAACCGGCTGCCCACACTGCCCGTGGTCAGGAATCTTGATCCAGGTTCAGGCTGACAGGGTCCTTGGAGACCATCGACTCAGGCTGGACACTCTGACTCCTGTTCAACGGAGACTTGGCCAAGTGGGGGGACACCCCCTCAGGGAGAACCTCGCCCTGTCACAGCAATTACATTCTGACTGTCAAGCCCTGTGATTTCTGCCTGCAGACCCCAGTTCTGCATCTGGAGCCTCCAGTCCCAATCCAGAGCCTTCAGACGGAGGGGTGGGAAGGCACGTGCATCTCCGGCTGCTCTCCCCCCGGCCAAACCTTCAGTCCTCTGCTCTCATGTGCAGGATGGGGGCCCCTGCCGTTCCCAGCTCTACATTTGCTCAGTGGGCTGCCCTGGGCACCTCCCGCGGCCAGTCACTGTGGGTGTGCCTGGGCCCACAGCGAGGGACACAGCAGGCCACGCAGGACCCCCTAAGAGGGTGGACAGCACAGCACTCAGTGCGGCTGCCGTCCGCTCACAGCACAAATGCAGCGCAGAACCCCTTCTACATGGCCAGAGAGCCTGGTGCTGCCGGTGGTGTATAGATGACAGTGAGGGGTTGGGGACCAGTCCACGGCAGAGCCCCAAGTTGTTCTCGGATGTGCCAGCTCAGGTGACCCACACCAAAGCTGCAGGGACCCAGCTCCACCTGAACCCCACTTGTTGGAACCAGTCTAGCGTCCAGCTCCTGAGTTCATTAGTGTGCTGAAAAGGGCCTTCTGTTTGGAAGCCTTCCTCTGAAGGAGAGGTCGTGGGCACACATACATACGTGTACACAGATGTACACCCATGTAACACGCACATACACCCACATACACCCATGTACACCCACACACATGCACGTACACCCACAAAAATGCATGTACACCCACATACACATATGTACACACATGTACACATGCATACACCCATGTACACACACGTACGTGCATGTACACCCACATGCACACACGTACACCCATGTAACACGCACATACACCCACATACATGCACATCCTGCTTGGTAAAGTAGAAGGTCAGCAGGAAAGAGGAAGACCCTCAACGAGACGGACTGACACAGTGGCTGCAACAATGGGCTCAAGCACAGCAACGATTGTGAGGATGGCGCAGGACCAGGCAGTGCTTCGTTCTGTGGTACATGGGGTCACTACGGGTCTGAACCGACTCAATGGCACCTAACAACAACAGACAAGCTGATTCCCAAATGTATCTGGATTCCCTGGGGACACTGAACGGAGGCAGTGGTCCACTCGACTCTCCGGTGCGGGCCAGTAACACACACAGCAGGCCTAGGGACTTCCGTCTCCTTCAAGGTAGCACAGTCAGCTCAGGGCGGGAAATGTGCCCTCCTACAGGCAGGGACGGGGCAAAGACAGGGCTGGCGTGGGCGTTTGAGGGACGGCTCTGCAGCTAGGTCTCACAGGCTGAGCGTTTCCTGGGAGGCAGAACCACCCGCCATGCCCTGCCCATGAGGTGCCCAACACCTAGTACGCGTCTCTACAAGGCCGCTCGAGAGCAGGGCCTGTCCCCCTCTCCTTTGGGGGTGCTTCTGGGATTTCATGCCGAGACAAAGCATCCCCTTTGTTTTGGTGCCCCGCCTCATTCTAGGCCTGGGGCAGGGCCATGCGGATTGTTGACACATGTCCCAAGAGGGTTTTAAGCTAACTTGCAAGGGGATAAGGAGTTACTGGAACAAGTAATGGCCCCGCTAATAAAGACTCTGGTTTAGGGAAGAGTAATCACCTATTGCCATCCTACGATTACTACGCATTTTCATTGCCAAAAGATGCAATACAATTTCATGGTTACTTGACTCTGTAAAATAGAAATACCCCCCATTTTTGAGATACGAAGAGGTTTATGGACAGGGTACTATCAGTTCAGGAATGAGTCCGAGGTGCAAATGAGTCAATTCATGACAAAATTTAATTTTGGGAAAATTAACTCAATAAAGATGCCGCAATTGTACTTAAAGTTTTAATACCTATTAGGAGTTTTAGCGAAGTGGTGCAGGCCAGCAACAAGCAGATCCATTTTCCGGCTCCTCAAAATGCACTCAACTCAACACCTAATTTATCCTTAATGGGGACAGTGTTACGGGGAGCTCTGTGTTTAATACGGGGCCTGGGTCTTGAGCAGTCTAACCAATCATGAGAAGGAGTGTTTGTAATTTACAGGATATTAAAATTTGCTTTCTGTAATGCAACATAAACCAGGCAATAGCATCAGACTGATGGCTGCTTGAACCAGTTCGTCCAGGGTTTTAAGGCTTTACATCCCAGCAAAGGCTACTGGCCAGAAATTCTACAGCTGCCATGTACATGGAAAAGCAAAAACAAAGAGGGGGCTCGGATGCTGCTCTAGAGGTGAGCGGTAATGTCTGCAGCGAGCACCACGGGATACGCAGGCTTTGGAACAGAAAGGCGAGGTCAACATGCAGGACGGCAGCGCCATGCACAGTCATGGCCCACAGGGCAGGATGGCAGAGCCACGCACAGCCACACCCTGAGGTGGGGCACAAGACCAAACATCAGGAACAGGGCTCTCGGTTGTGATTCCAGATGGTTCCTATAAACCATGCTCAGAAGAAGGGGCTGGGGGGCACAGCCAGCAGTCAGCACTCCCTGTCCTGTGGGAGAAAAGCATCACCCAGACCAACCATCCTTTTGTGGAAGGAGAGGGGAGGGAGTCCCAAGTGGTGCCGTGGTTGCAGAAAGACAACGGGCCCTCTCTGGCCCCTCCAAGGTCCCCAGTCTTCTGTCACTGTTTTCAGTGCCGTCCGAGCACAAGGCTCCGATGCTGGAGCCTAGCCCAGCATCAGGGACTTAGGCTGCGTTACAGAAAGCCCCCTGCCCTGGGGCTCCCTTGCCCAGCCCCTCCCCAAGCCCACCCCCAGCACCAGTCTGCAAAGGCAGCGCCATGTCTCCAAAGCCCCGGCGGGGAACACGAGCTCGCTGCAGTAGACTACCCTGAAGCACAGAAGGGAAGCCGCCAGCTGGTTCTTTAGGGCTCTGCAGAGATTTCTTTCCTAATCCCACGGAATGATGCCTGCTATTTGCAACTGATGATTAAGGGCTGGCGGACACACTCCCCCAGCATGGCAGCGGCTTCGACTAACATCTCCAACAAAATGAAAAGGCACTAGAATAAGTAACGGGACACTCTAGGGAACAAGGGTGGCTTGTTCCAGAAAATTCAATCTCCAGACAAAATTAATTTCATCAAAACTAGTGGAGGGAGTACCTTTCGTGTTGCACTGAGTCTGCCAGTGACGTTTTAAAGATCTTTATTACGACAAGTAACTCAGAACGCACACGAGGGGTGAGGCTGAGTGTGAGTTTTCTTGGCGGAAGCAGCTGGGACTCACGCTGGACTTATGGAGATCAGTGACCACACTCCTCAGACGCTGCCCAGGCAGACACTGCAAGCCAGCCCTGGGGACACGGCCACCCACCTCACAGCTGGAATCACATCCAGCCATAACTGGAAACAGTGCAAAGTCCCGTCTCCATTTTACAGCTATCAAGTGACAGGCGTGCCAGAGACAGAAAGTCCGTATTTCTACTGAGAGGACACTTTGAGGGCAAAACCAAGCACAGCACCCAGACTTTGGCAGGCAGGGCAGAGGGGGCCGGCGCCTTGGCAGGTGGGGGGCAGAGGGGGCTGGCGCCTCGGCAGGTGGGGGGCAGTGGAGCCCAGTACCTCGGCAGGCGAGGGGCAGTAGAGCCTGGAGCCTCAGTGGGCAGGGGGCAGTGGAGGGTGGCGCCTCGGCGGGCGTGGGCAGTGGAGGCCGGCGCCTCGGCGGGCGGGGGCAGTGGAGG
>NW_004444005.1:9315812-9317906 GCF_000243295.1 Trichechus manatus latirostris | reverse complement strand
AGTGGAGGGTGGCGCCTCGGCGGGCGGGGGCAGTGGAGCCCGGCGCCTCAGCGGCCCCCAGGAGGGCGCGGAGCTCACCTGGTAGGTGTCCCACAGGCGGACGGCGCAGCGCAGCGGCAGCTCCCGCATCAGCAGGTTGTTCATCCAGCGGAAGGCAAACTGCAGGTACTTCACCTCGTGCTGCTCCAGGTGCCGGTGCACCGGCTCTGCGGGGGACAGACACAGGCCGAGGCTGTCAGGGGGCCCGCAGCTCCGCCAGCAGCCCGGTCCCGTCCCCAAGCCTGCCTCGGCACCCACTCCAGCCACCAGGGAGCCCCAAGCCACGCCCTCTACGGAGCAAAGGACTAATTTCTGTACTGGAAGACTTCAGGTTCCAGAGACTCTTAAGGAAAAAGACCAGTGACGATGATGATGATGACAGTTGCGGCTCCCAGGGCTCCTGGGCCACGCCACATGTTGGGTACTTCACACGCCACGGCCCGTTAAGGTGAGGACCATTCCTGTCTGACAGATGAGAATGCCGGCGCTGAGGGACGCCTCATGGGGGGATCGGTCGGCACCCACATCCATCTGGCTCCACAGGTGTGGGCCCTTTCCCCCGGTTCAGGGCAGACCCGCCAGAGGGAGGGACACAGGGAGAGAGGGGGCGACAAGTGGGCCAGCTGCCAAGGCTGACTTCCACCTCACCCAGGAAAATGCCCGCCCGCTCCCGGAGCAAACAGTAGAATGGGCAAGTGGGCATGTCCCTGGGCCAGGGGCCGGGCGCCTCTGGATTCCAGGCTGGGGGCATCCATGAAGACAGCTGGGCCTCTGAAAAGAACAGGCTCTACCAGCTGTCGTTCCGCCAGCACCACCTCACATCAGCCACAAAATCTTTCCTTCTCACCACGCAGCAACAGGCAGCAACCTAACAATTTAAGATCCCTGAATTGCCTAAGATCTCTCTACTGACACCCCATAAATATAGCTTTAGGAGCCGTGGGACCCTCCAAGGTTGCTGGAATACGGGAAGTGTCACTGCAGGAAGCACAGGATGACCACACCCTAGTCCACCCCACGGAGTGCCACGAGCGTGCCTGGGAAGCGTAGGTCCGATTTCAGAAAAACAAGCAGGTGCTGCCTAACCGACCAGGTTGTAAATCAGGACTTTCTCACACTGATTTGTTAAAAAATCAGGGCCCACCCAAGTGTCGCAAAGAGCCCTCTTTCTGTACCCATCTTTTCATTGACCCTACTCCCTAAGTACACCTCCCTTGCCTCCCAGGCTCACCTTCCCATTGGCGAGCCCTGAGAAGTGACCCTGAAAAATTTCCCAGGGTTTTCAGTTCTCCCAAAGAAAGTTCTAGAAATGGCAAACAGACAAATGCAAGAAAAAAGGTACTGTTCTATCATTTACTGGTTTGTTTTTAACTCAGGCACCTGATAACCTGCAGCTGTTCAGGAACAAGGCCTTCCACCTACTAAGCAAGAAGATATGGGGACTGGAGTGCCCACGCTGTCACCGTCCCGCGTCTGTCAGATGTTCACCTTTAGCGGGAGTCTGGCTGGGCTTCGGGACCCTGTAGCAGAGACACCCTCTCCTCCAGGCTACGAGGAGGCTTTGCTGGGTTCACTCTGGTTCTCACTGTTCCTCGCTGTCACCTCTTCCCCCAAACTATCACTGTCCTTGGCTGACCAGAACAACACTCCTTGGCAACCCCCACTCGGCAGGCTGGGGCTGCACACCTGTGGGGCCAGATGTAGGTAGAGGCGGGCGGAGTAGATACAGCAACACACGGTCAATTCAACAAGACAGACAATGAATAAGCACATGGCGGGGATGGTAAGAACAGTGGAGGCTAACCCGAGGAGCCTGGTGCAAAGGCAGGAGGTGACCGTCTCGCTTGTGTCCCACAGTGACGCTTCATGGAGCCTGATGGAACCCAAGCAGCCAGTGGGACCCCAGAGGCACGCAGGCCAGGCTACCATGTGCTGCTCTGCAGTAACATACTCACTGGGGACTCAGGGTCTGGCCCTAGCCAAGGCAGGCCCAGCCCGGCCCGGCCCGGCCCGGCCCAGCATAGTCCAGCCCAGCCCAGCCCAGCCCAGCCCAGC
>NW_004444005.1:9313299-9314983 GCF_000243295.1 Trichechus manatus latirostris | reverse complement strand
CCCAGCCCAGCCCAGCCCAGCAGAGGCAGACCCAGCCCAGCAGAGGCAGACCCAGCCCAGCCCAGCCCAGCCCAGCAGTCAGGCCCAGCACGGGCAAGGCCCAGGCCCAGGAGGCAGGGGGCCGGGGCGGAAGGGCACCAGCCAGGGACAGGAGGGCCCGGGCCTCGGTGGAGCCTGCGCTGGCATCTGCTGACCCCAGTACTCAGCTCTGACGGACGGACGGACATGGACCCTCTCCCTGGAGGGACAAGTGCATGATGGGGGCGGGGTGCTTTGTTTTTGTTTGGGTTTGGTTTTGCTTTATTCAGAGGTCCTGGTGTATGGCCATGCATGCGTTATCAGTGAACTTCTGTGTGTCTACACCAGCAAATTCCATCTTTCTCTGTCTGTTTTCTTCATAAAAACTCAAAGTAGAACATTTTATGTGATGAGAGGCTGAGAATTTGGGGGCCTGTGCATACACCAGGAAACGTGGCGGTATCTGTGCTAGTCAGCTGAGAGCAAACAGGCCACAGTGGGGCGGTGACACCAGATTACCCACAGCAACTTTAAACACCACGTGTCTCCTAAAACCAGACCAAACACGTATAACGGCCTAAAGTCAATTATCCTCATTAGCTTTTAGGAGAAAACCTAAGATTTCAGTGGAATTTCTTCTTTGCACTGGGCCCCTTTGAGCGCCATCTTCCAAACCTTCCCTGGCGGGTGAGGACGGGCAGACTGTGAGGAGCCTGGGCCTCGGAGGCACAGGGGACAGGACACAGAAGGCCGGTCCTGGGTGTGGCCTCGGAGGCGCAGGGGACAGGACACAGAAGGCCGGTCCTGGGTGAGGCCTCGGAGGTGCAGGGACAGGACACAGAAGGCCAGTCCTGGGTGTGGCCTCGGAGGTGCAGGGACAGGACGCAGAAGGCCGGTCCTGGGTGTGGCCTCGGAGGTGCAGAGGACAGGCAACCTGTGTTTCTCACAAGCTCCCAGATGATCCTTCTGTAGCCAGCTTTGGGGACCAGAGGAGGTTACATGAGAGGATTAAAGCTGTAACCTCTGCACTGTAAGTCCTAAAATCTTAAGTGCTGCCCTGACATTGCTAAACCTCATGGAACCCCAAGGGTCTAGCTGTGAGTCCCTGCTCTCGCTAGATATGCCCCCACGCAGCAGAGAAGTTTCCCCACCTGGCTATTCCCCTATCAACCGGACCAGATGCACCCACCCTGGTCCTCAGTCTAATGGTCTTGCTCCCTGGAAGCTTGTGAGATTATTCAAACAAGCCCATCACATCCTCCTGCAGGGAGCAGAACGCACCATACCCTCTGGTCACTAGAAAGCCTGCCTCCCACAGCCCCTCTGTTCACGTTCCTGAGTGTGCCTCCGTGTGGCCCTGTGGGCACGGGATCCTCCTCCCTGGGCTGTGAGCATACGTGACTAGTGAACTGCCGTCATCTCATCTGTGCAGGGCCAGGTGTCATGTGTGCCACCATCTCCTGCTATTTAGGGCAAGGGGACCCTCCCTCACAGCAGGGTGAGACAGGCGGTGGTCAGAACACGCCCCTGATCACGCAGGGAATCAGCACCCAGACGGACTTCCAGACCGGAAGGAAGAGAGGGTTCAGGCCTCTCTCACAGGAAGTCCACGGCACAGGGGCCCGAGGGCGTTCAGGCCTCTCTCACAGGAAGTCCACGGCACAGG
>NW_004444005.1:9309884-9312334 GCF_000243295.1 Trichechus manatus latirostris | reverse complement strand
GCCCCAGGGGGCTCAGCCCTCTCTCACAGGAAGTCCACGGCACATCTTTTGATATAGAAGTACTGAGGGGACAGAAAGGGAGCAACGCTCTCCCTGCGTGCCCAGTCCTTCTGCTCAGTGGTACTAAGTCATGGGGTGTTTCACCTCAAGACATCTTGGAGGTCCCCACAGATGCCTCACAATTCGAGAAACACTGGCCCAGAACAACGTAGAACTGCTGCATAAAGGCACCCAGAGCCTCGCCTCCCTTCCCAGCCTTTGCTGCACCGGTGGCAGCAGGCAGCTGGTGATGGCCACCCTGACAAACCTCACCTGCTTTTCCACGCGCCCAGGCGTCCGCTCACGTGGGGCCTTTTACCTGGGAACCGGCCTCCTCACCACCCCGTCCCGGGAAGTGCTACTCACATCGAGCGACCTGCAAAGCTTTCTGCAACTACCAGCCTGTTAGGAATCCTCTCTCCTGGGTCTAAAAAATGCCTCCATCAAAGCACTTATCCCTGAGCACTGGGCTCAGCTGCCTAAGAGCCCGTGTCCACCCTGCAGACATGAGCTGGTCGGGCGGGGGCCACAGCTGAGTCGTCCATGTCTCCAGCTCCTGATACACACTTAACCAGTTGCCATGAAATGGCTTCTCACTTATGGCAACCCCTCGTGTGTCAGAGTAGAACTGTGCTCCATAGGGTTTTCAGTGGCTGATATTTCAGAAGTAGATCGCCAGGCCTTTCTTCCAAGGCACCTCTGTGTGGACTGGAACCTCCAGCCTTTCGGTTAGCAGCCAAGCACTTAACCATTTGGGTCACCCAGGGACTCTTTGGGACTCAGTAAATGTCTGTTAGATGATGAATGAATGAATGCAGTGAGCACGTCGTTGAACAGACGTTTAAACCCCCGGTTTCAGTCTCCTTCCCGACTGCTTTTCCTGAACATAGCAATTCTGCGAAGTTGTTTGTTTTCAGCAATGCAACGGAAATTGTGCTTTTTCTACAGAATTTAAGGAATTATTCTAACCTGAAATTATCTGCAGCTACATAATGAAACATGACAGGCTCCCAGGGCCCTGAGGTGGCCCATCGTCCAGCCTGTCCCCACAGGCGGGGCACCGGCAGATGAGGGCTCCCCGAGGCCGCAGCCCAGGCGCTAACACGGGTACGCTGGTCAGTGCGGAATTCAAACAGGATGAGCATCTGAAAAGCCGCAGTGTAGAAAATGACTGCATTGACTGAACAAGGCTCTTTTACCCAGAGAAAGAGGACTGAGCAGCCAGGAAGACGCAGTTGGCAACGAGGGCTGAGTCGGCCGGGGTGAGGAGGCCGGCTCTGCAGGAGAAACTCACGGCCTGAAGGCAAAGCACCCGAGGAGGGCCGACACTGAAGCAGGGAGCTCCCGGGTCTGCGCCTTCAACGGTGCCACGCCAAGGGCAGCCGCATGCCCGGTCAGGTGCTCCCAGCTCTGCTGGACACCCCAGCCTGCAGCTCTACACGGACGTCGGAGCCATAGCTCTGGGAGAGAACAGCCCTGGGGTCAGCGTCGGGAGCCTAGCCCGTCACGGCAGCCGGCCGCCAGCCCGCAAGTTTGCAGCGCTGCTCGGCAAGACCCACCTGTGCCAACGACTCAGAGGGACCCTTGGCATTCTAAGTATCTGATCCGGGTTTACTAAGGTGATTCTGGGACCTTTCAATGGGCTTCCACACCTGGCATGTCACCCTCTGGGGCATTCGTTCACCCGCCTCTTGCTCGTCCCACACAAGGACCAGTGGTTTGTTGGCCGAGGAGGCAACGAGGCCAACAGACAGAGAAGCCAGAGCTGGGACATGGGGCTGGATGTGAGATTAAGATCTGCCGGCCAGCCTTCCAGAGGACAGGGACCTCGTCTGTCCTGGAGCCGGGACACGGAGGTGGACGCGAGATTAAGACCTGCCGGCCAGTCTTCCGGAGGACAGGGACCTCGTCTGTCCCACAGCCCGACCTCCCGCCAGGCCCCAGTGTGTGGAAAACCCCATGAGTATCTGTTAAACGAGCAACACGGTGCCTGCGGCCCAAAGCTCTTACTGGAGCTCCAGGAGGGCCAGCGCTGGGGAGGTGGCCCGTCCACATGAGTCACCAACACAGAGACGTCGCCGGGGCCTCCCTGGCCAGGCCCAGCTTTGCCTACGGCACCAGCAGCCCATCTGAGGGGGAGGTCGTCTTATGGACTGGGAATATACACAACTCCACAGGTGCCTGCAGGGCGCGCGATGCCTCTCTAGGCGCGCGACGCCTCTCTACAGGGAACTGGCAGGCAAACAGATTTCAAAGATTGAACACACACCTCCGGGGCATCTGTCACTGAAGGGACCTAACCACGCAGAGTGTAAGTCAACCCCTCTCCTCGGGCATCCGAGTCCCACCTGGGGGCCTGTGTGACCTAACCACACAGTGAAAATCAACCCCTCTCCTCGGGCATCCGAGTC
>NW_004444005.1:9306810-9309784 GCF_000243295.1 Trichechus manatus latirostris | reverse complement strand
CTAACCACACAGTGAAAATCAACCCCTCTCCTCGGGCATCCGAGTCCCACCTGGGGGCCTGTGTGACCTAACCACACAGTGAAAATCAACCCCTCACCTCGGGCATCCGAGTCCCACCTGAGGGCCTGTGTGAGGCCAACTTCCAGGCCCCACTCGCAGACACGCGGACTCAGTGGGGCACGGGAGCCCCTCAGCCTCCACCACCCCCATGTGACTCTGACTGAGGTGACCTTGTCTCAGGCGCGCAGACAGGAAGCCCACTCTGACCGGAGCATGACTGCCAGCTCACTGCACTGACTTCTGACCTGGCAGCTCCTTGAAGGGGCCCGTGCCTTCACATCCTGGCCCTGGGACCCTCGTCCTGGCCTGTGGGGTGAGGCAGGTCAGGTGACCTGTCCAGAGGCACACAGGAGGCAGAGGGGGGTTCACGATGGGACCCAGAACTGTCCCCACTCCCCAGGATGGGGTTCTCAGAATGACCCCACAGGGCCAGGATGGGGGCAGACAAACCCTGTGTCCCTGGCGATCAAGACCCGGCGCAGCCTCCTCCCAGCACATCTGGAAAAGCACTCCGCCACAACCAGTCACCAGAAAGGCCAACGCAGCACCAACCCCAGAGGACAACGCCAAATCCCTCAGGAACGGGGGGTCTCCAGGCATCCGTTCATTAAGCAGGTATTTCGTGGGGCCTCCACGGACCAGGGCTGCCTGTGAAAGTAAAGCTACTGGAAAGACAGGGCAAGACCCCTGCCCCAGGAGCTCAGCAACCTGTGGAAGAGACAGAAAAGGAGATTCCAGCTTGAGCCTCAAAAGCTATGTTTCAAATATGCAACTACTGTGGAAACCAGCTTGGCAGGTCCTCAAAAAATTGAACAGAGAACTTCCATATAACCCAGCAATCTCAATCCTAGCTGTATACCCAGAAATGAAGGCTGGAACGCAAACAGAAACTCGTCCGCCAATGTTCATTGCAGCACTTCTTCTCACAACAGCCCAGAGGTGGAAACAAGCCAAATGTCCATCAACAGATGAATGGATCAACAAAACGTGGTGCCCACACACAATGAAACACTACCCAGCCATAAAAGAAAAATGAAGTCCCGATGCACGCCACAACATGGATGAACCCTGAAAACATCATAATCAGATGGACTGACACAATGCTGCAACAATGGGCTCAAGCACAGCACTGATTATCAGCATGGTGCAGGACCGGGCAATGTTTCATTCTGTTGTACGCAGGATCACTATGAGTTGGAACTGACTCGATGACACCTAACAACACAAGCAGGGACCAGAGGGAAGGGGAAAGGAGACGTTATTGCTTAGGAGGCTGAGTTTATGTTGATGGTGGCAAAATAATTTGGAAAAAGATGTTGAGAAGGGCTGCGTGACTTGATGTAATCAATGTCACTGAATCGTACATGTAGAAATTACTGAGATGGCGTATGTTTTGTTACGTTGTATTTTCAACACACACGCACACCCAAGAGCTATATGTTTCATCAAAACTGACCAATGTGAGTGTCTTGAGTGTTTGGTCTTATACCCATGAACTTCTGATAGGAACTAGCAGGGCAATATTGACGCCCATCTGAGGGTAGTGGGAGCCACCAACACAGGTCAGCACTTGGCCTTGGCCAACTACTGGGCACATTGCACCTTGTGGCAATGTTCCATTAGGCAGCCCCGCCACGTGGCCAGGCTAACTGTGTCCTGAGCCCACTGGCCAGCGGTCCTTCACCTGGAGGCTGTCATCTTTCACTGGTGGTTTGGTCTCTCCGGAAGTAAGGAAGGAAGAGCGAAGACACTGCCGCCAGTCCCTCCGCCACTTCTCATCTGCGTAATGAACTTCTGTGTGGCTGACACTCTCCCCAAACACGGTGAAAAATGGACTCCTAAACTCTAGGCATTACTTTCAATTTGTATACATCAGAACTGCAAATGTATATGCTGAAAAGCTTCACTTTTCCTACTTTATACGTAATTGTGAGCGGATGGTCTTGCACTGATAAAGGTGATTTCGTTCGTGGTAATCCTGACTTGGGAACTTCCATTCCACTGGAAGGAAGAGTGTGCATATAATGAATGAGCAGGAAGATGTAACTATTATCATCTTTCAGGCTGAAAAGACCTTTGCGTCAACCCATTTGGTGGCCGGTGAGGGCAATGATGTTGTCGTAATGTCACCAGAAAGATGCTGGTCGTACTGGGATGCAGAAGAAACCACCATCCTGTTTGTCAAACACTTTCCTCAGCACTTCAAACAGCAGATCTACAGACTGAAAATTCTGCTGAAACATCTTTTCTTGATTAAAAATAAAAATAAATTATGCAAACACATTGTGTCCCAGGATTTATGCTAAAAAGGAAAAAAACATGTATCCCATTGACTTGGCATAAAAACACACACACTGTTTATGCAGGACCAGACACCACTTAGATTTATTTGCCCAAAGAGTAAGCATAATTGCTCACACTCAGATACCTGACAAAGAAAACCTTTCAAACCCTCCACAAAGCCAAGGCCAGACATGAATACATCACATTTTTCCTGGGTGAGGCATGAATAAGCTTTGATTTTGGGGGAAGATTTCCATTCTCTAATCAGTTAAAAGGGAAAAAAAAAAAAAAAAAGAACAAAAGAGCCATTGAGAGTGAACATGGGCCTCTTCCAGCCGAGCAGCCCCTCCTTCTCAGCTCAGCCCTCCTGGTTTGAAGGGTTTGGTTGACGCTAACAGCAAGCAGCTGGGAAAACAGCAGTCCCAAACAGAGGCCAGGCCCACCTGTACCCCCCAGCCAGTGAACCAAGGCCCATAGCCATGGCAAAGGTGGACAGGAAGAAGGAGCAAGGTGGAGGAAGCTAGACAGCAACCCCAGTGCAGGCCCAGCTCTGAAAGGCAGCCATCCAGGGTTCACAGCTAAGGACAGAGTGTGGGGCCAGGGCTGCACTGTGGCTCCATGGGGGTTCCAA
>NW_004444005.1:9295427-9305443 GCF_000243295.1 Trichechus manatus latirostris | reverse complement strand
GAGGGAGAGGGCAGTCAAGCGCCAAGCAGAATTCAGCGCCTGGGATTTCCCTCCCCAGGCCCAGCACACACACTGGGAGGTCCCTGGCCAAGCAGACGGCAGGCGCCTGCAGGTGGCGGACAGGAGCTGACTGCAGGCCTGCCTCAGTCTGGGTCACTGGCCTGTCCTCTCCCAGTGTCAGAGTCAGTGAGCCCAGTGTCAAATCCCAGGTCACCTTCTGGAAAGTTCTCTAAGCTCTTGGTGCCTCCAGGTCCTCCCCTGAAAAGTGGGAGAGAAATAGCTGCCTCCCAGGGTGATCGTGGGGTTAAAGTCAGGCAAGGGGAGCTCACAGCACATGGCCACCACGCAGTGACATACAGCAGTGTGCCCCACCCCACCGGGTGCCAGACCAAAAATGCGGGAAGGATAGGTGCCAGCCACGTCTAAGGCGCTGTCCACAGCACCCCAGTGTCCGCCAGACAAGCAGGCATGCCTACCTCTCGGCCACCCCAGTAACCATCCCGCGAGCTGATCCCTTCTACTGAGGCCTCGGTGAGCAGACCCTCCAGAACGCCCCCTGCCAACCATCACAGAACAGACTGCAAGACACAGAAGCCACAGTACCAGATGGAAGAGGTGATGGATTAGCGAACCAGGGGAAGGTGATCAGGCTCTGGAGCAGGGGCTGGGCCGGGCCAGGTAAGCCAGAGGCAGAGGACAAAACCTCTGGTCCCCAACCCAGAGTGCAAAGCCCGTTACGACGGGGACGGAGCCAACACAGCGGCTGAGCAGAGGGAGCCAGGCAGGCTGTGCAGGGCAAGTGGGTGGGAGTCCAGGAAGGTCTGAGGTCACAGTCAAGCATCTATCAGGCCAGAGAGTGTGTACTGAAGGTGGGCCTAAGGGACAGGCTGGACTGTGTAACATACCTCGAGTACAACTTGGCCTAGAAAAATCTGACGTGTACAGACATTCTATTGATGGACATTCACCTGCACCTCTGTACACAATGCACTTCTTCAGAACACATTTTTCCCTCTAAATCGACGTTGCTGCATTTCAATAACAGTCCAGTCATCACGGCATCCTCACGATGTGTTTTCCCTCCACAATTATAATGGAAATTAATAGCAAGTGAGAATTATGTAGAAAATTTTAATCTGCAAACGCCATCTCAGGAATGAAGGGGGAAATCCCAGCCCCTCAGCCCCACCCCTGCAGGAACGAGCTCAGCCTGTCACACAGCAAGGCAACCAAAATCCCAGCAACTCCCGGGGCTGACTGGACAGACGGAGGAGGTGGGCCCACCCCCTCCTCGACCTCCACGGGCGCCCGCCTCTCCCCGAGCCACCCAGGAGGCACACGCAGAGCTGAGAACCACAAAGCCACCTCCTGGAATTGCACCTGTGACTTGCTATGCCGGTGGTGCCCTTCCTGCAGCAAGTCCAGAGGCAGCCGGGCGCCAACTCCGAAGACCACGCGCAGCTGCTGCAGGGCCCTGACGTGAGGGCCTGGCACATCGGGCAGAGGCCCAGCGGGAAGTGAATTCTCCCAGAATAAATCCTCCAGGGCCAATTTTAGCGTCAAGGGCAGCGCATGAGATGGACCCCTTCTCACGTGCTCCGTGCTCCACACAAAGGCAGGGGTGAAGGCGGCGGCCAAGCTCAAAAGGCCCTGCAGGGTGGGAGGCCCAGCGGGGGGCAGTGGGACGGGCCCAATGGGAGGTGGGTGTCCAGCGAGGGCCAGTGCAACGCTGGGACGCAGCCCACCAGACACGCCTGCCTCAGGGACGCTGCCGTCAGGACCCATCTTGTGGGCGAGTGCTCGGGGTGGAATGGGGGCCCAGGCAGGCAGTAGAGTTTACCTGACACAGTGACACAGCATCTCCTCATCTCCAGAGAGGTGACAAGGCCTGGTGTTTTACAGTAACATGATCCAAAATATTCGCCCCTCTAGAGCGACACGGAACCTGAGCGAGGAGGTATTAAACCGCGCTCGCTTCCCAGATGTGCTGTGCGCATGTCAGCAGCCCCCCACCCCCCAACCACGGCTGTCCGCATTAGGAGGAAGCGGCCACATCTACAATTTATTACACGAGGGGGAAGGTGACAGATCTGCTTCCCAGGTGTCCACAGCTCGGGAGGCACTGAGGGCAGCTCGTAACCTCGGCAGGGACAGCTCCTGGCGACACACCCTGAGACCAGCAGCTCTGGGAGGAGAGAGGTGGGTCAGGCACTGACCAGGGCCTGAAAGGTTCCCTGTAACACATCCACGAATGCTCCAGGTGGGGCCGCAGTGAGGAAAGGAACTGGTGAGGAGTGCAGACCTCGAGAGAGCTGGGCGGCAGGAAGCGCCCGGTGAGGGTCACCCAGCCCACTGAACAGGGCCCTCTCACTGGCTCCTCTCCAAGAAAGTGGTCTACTCACTGGCCTTTCTCCAGCCCAAGCTTCCGAGCTTGGGAGAAGGGACCGTGCTGTTGGGTCACTATCACTAAGACAGGCGGGCACAACAGCATTGAGTTGGTATTTGACAACAGATCACTGCACAGCCAGACAAATGAAGGAATGAAGGACATGGCTGCCAAGGAGACTACGGGTGTAGGCTGCAGAAAAGAAAACCTAACCCAAGGGGGCTTAAGTAACGAGGGACTCATTATCTCAGACGGGAAGTCTGGGGTTAGTTCACTCGGTGGGTTCTACGCTGGCGGATGCCCACGTTGGAATCGAGAGGTAAATGCTCGATGCCCTCTCCTAGGGGTCCCAATTTAACTGGTCTGAAAGGCTCTACTGAGGCAGAAGTGATACGATAAAGTGAATATACATAAAGAGTATAATTCGATAACCTCTGATAAATATATTCACCTCTGAAATCACCATCACAATCAAAACGATGAACACATGCATCAGCCCCCAACATTTCCTCTTGCCCCTCTGTAACCCTTCTTTCCCACACCCCTCCCAACCCCATCCCCAGGCAGGAATGGTTCTGCTTTTTGTCAATACACATTAGCTTGCAACTCTTCAGACAGGGATTGGACTGACTGTGGGACATAAAGTGATACTTGTGAGGAGTGTGCCTCTTAGCTCAAGTACATACGAGAGACTAAACAGACAGCTTCTGTCCAGAGGTGAGATGGGAAGGCAGAGAAGGTTAGGAGCTGGTTGAATGGACATGGGGAATCAGGGGTGGAAAGGAGGAGTGTGCTGTCACAGTATGGGGAGAGCAATTAGGGTCACACAACAATGTAAGTATAAATTCTCATATGGGAAAAAATATATATATATATATACACATCAGCTTGCATTTTCTAGAATTTCACGTCAATGGAATAACACGCTGTGTACATTTTTTTCTGGCTTTTTTCACTCACTATAATTATTTTCAGATTCATCCGTGTTGTTGTATGTATCACTCCTTTTTAATGTTGAGCAGTGCTTTATTTTCCAGATACACAATGCGCTTATGCATTTGTCTGTCAATGGAAATCTGGGTTATTACAAGTTTTTGGCTATTACAAATGAAGTTGTCATGAACATTTGTGTACCGGTCTTTGTCTGGACATGTGCTTTCCTTTCTCTTGGGTAAATAACCTACGAGTTGAATGGCGAAGTCATATAATAAGTTTATTTGTAACTTTTTAAGAAACTCCCAAACTCTGTTCCAAAGTGGTTGTACCAATTTTCATTCTCACAAGCAGTGATTCAGAGTTCCAGCTCCTCCAATTCCTCATCAATACATGTCATGATCAATCTTTGTTATTTTAGTCAACCTAACAGGAATGTACTGGTATATCATTTTGGTTTTGTGTTTCCACAATGACTAATAACGTGCTTACTGGCAATTTGAGAATTTCTTTGGTGAAGTAGCTGTTCAAAACATTTGCCCATTTAATTACTGGATTGCTTTCTTATTACTGAGTTTTGTTGTTATTGCTGTTAGGTGCCGTCAAGTCAGTTCCAACCCACAGCGACCCCGTGTATAACAGAACGAAACACTGCCCGGTCCTGCACCATCCTCACAATTGTTGTTATGCTTGAGTCCACTGCTGCAGCCACTGTGTTAATCCATCTAGTTGAGGGTCTTCCTCTTTTTCACTGACCCTCTACTTTACCAAGCATGAGGTCCTTCTCCAGGGACCGGTCCCTCCTGATAACACGTCCAAATATTGTGAGATAAAGTCTCGTCACCCTTGCTTCTAAGGAGTATTCTGGTTGTACTTCTTCCAAGACAAATTTGTCCATTCTTTCGACAGCACATGGTATATTCAATATTCTTCACAAGCACCACACTCAAAGGCATCATTTCTACTTCGGTCTTCCTCATACATTGTCCAGCTTTCACATGCATATAAGGTGACTGAAAACACCAGGCCTTAGGTCAGATGTACCTTAGTTCTCAAAGTGACATCTTTGCTTTTCAACACTTTAAAGAGGTCTTTTGCAGCAGATTTGCCCAATGCAATGTGTCGTTTGATTTCCTGACTGTCGCTTCCACGGATGTTGATGGTGGATTCAAGTAAAATGAAATCTTTGACAACTTCAATCTTTTCTCCATTTATTATGATGTCGCTTATTGGTCCAATTTTGAGGATTTTTGTTTTCTTTATGTTGAGGTGTTATCCATACTGAAGGCTGTGGTCTTTGATCCTCATCAGTAAGTGCTTCAAGTCCTCTTCAGGTTCAGCAAGCAAGGTTGTGTCATCTGCATATCACAGGTTGTTAATGAGTCTTCCTCCAATCCTGATGCCCTGTTCTTCTTCATATAGTCCAGCTTCTCAGATTATTTGCTCAGCATACAGATTGAATAAGTATGGAGAAAGGATACAATGCTGAAGCACACCTTTCCTGACTTTAAACCACACAGTATCCCCTTGCTCTGTTCAAATGACTACCTTTTGATCTATGTACAGGTTCTTCATGAGCACAATTAAGTGCTCTGGAATTCCCATTCTTCACAAGGTTATCTGTAATTTGTAATGATCCATGCAGTCAAATGCCTTGGCATAGTCAATAAAGCACAGGTAAACATCTTTCTGGTATTCTCTGCTTTCAGCCAGGATCCATGTTACATCAGCAATGATATCCCTGGTTCCACGTCCTCTTCTGAATCCTGCTTGAACTTCTGGTAGTTCCCCGTCGATATACTGCTGCGGCCACTTTTGAATGACCTTCAGTTTTGAGAGTTCTTTATATATTAATAAGATATATAATAAATATTATCTCCACTCTGTGGCTTGTGCTTTTTATTACCTTAATAGTGTCATTTGTTGGCGAAGAATATTGAATATGCCATGGACTGCCAGAACAAATAAATCTGGCTGAAGAAGTACAACCAGAATGCTCCTTAGAAGTGAGGATGGCATGACTTCTACTCATCTACTTTGAATGTGTTATCAGGAGGGATGAGTACCTGGAGAAGGATATCATGTTTGGTAAAGCAGAGGGTCACTGAAAAAGAGGAAGATCCTCAATGAGATCGACTGACGCAGTGGCTGCAACAATGGGCTCAAGCTAACAACCATTGTGAGGATGGCGCAGGACCCGGCAGTGTTTCGTTCTGTTGTACACGGGGTCGCTATGGGTCAGAACTGACTCGACGGCACCTAATGACAAGCATCATCTGAAGAGAAGTTTTTAACTTCGATGAAGTTCAACTTACAAAGTTTTCTCTAACAGATCATGGTTTTAGCACCTTTTTAAGAAATTTTTGCTGAACTCAAGAACACAGAGATTTTCTTCTGTTTTCCTGCAGAGGTTTAATAATTTTAGTTTTTATACTTAGGTCTATGATCGATTTTGAGTTAGTTTTTTAATATATGGTACAAGTCATGAATCTAAATTTTTTTTTTGCATATGAATATCCAATTGTACCTGTAGCATTTGTTGAAAAAAAACTACCCTTTTGCTGTTGAACTGCCTTTGTACTGTTCAGGAAAATCAACTTTGCATACATATATGGTACTATATTTGAACTCTCTCTTCTGTTCCACTGATCTGTTTGTTTCTCTTGATGCCAGCAACACCTTGTCTTGGTTTATGAAGCTTTCTAATTCTTGAAATCAGGTAGTGATAGTCCTCCAACTCTGTATATCTTTTTAAAGTTGTTTTGGCTACTCTAGGTCCTTTCCATATTTCCATGTGAATTTAAGAATCAGCCTGCCAATTTCTATAGAAAAATATGCTATGATTTTGACTGATAAATCAATTTGGGAAGAATTTAGAGCTTAATAATTTTGAGTCTTTTGATCCATGAACATGGTATTCCTCTTCACATATTCAGGTCCTCTTTGATTTCTCTTAACAATGTTTTGTAGTTTTCAGCACACAAGACTATTACATCTTTTGTCAGATTTTAAATATTTCATATCTTTTATGTGATTACAAATTGTATTGCTTGTTTTATCCCAATTTTGCAAAGCTAGTATATACAAATATAATTTATTTTGTATACTGCAACTTCTTAAATAAGCTGTCTTATTAATTCTAGTAGCTTTATTGCAGATTCCATCAGATTTTCAAAAGGATGGCCATGTAGCCTGCAAATAATGCCAGTTTTAATTTTCCCTTTTCAGTCTGGATGCCATTTATCTATTTGTCTTGCCCCACTGCACTGGCTAGAACCTCCAGTCTTTATGCTGAATAGAAGTGGTGAGAAGGAATATTTTGCTATATCCCTGATCTTAGGTAGAAAGATTCACTTTTACAACATGATTTATAATGTTAACTATAGGATTTTTATAGATGCCCTTTATCAGCTTAGGAAATTCTTTCTATTCCTAGTTTACTAAGACTTTTTATCAGGAATAGATGTTGAACTTGATCAAATGCTTGATCTGTATCTATTAAGAAAATCTTTTTTTTTTTTAATTAATCTGTTAATATAATGATTTATGTTGATTTTCAACTCTTAAATCAACCTTGGATTCCAGGGATAAAGCACACATCACTGTGATGTATTACCCTTTTTATACATTGCTGGATTTTACTTGCTAAAATTCTGTTAAGGATTTTTACATCTATCTTCAATTTACCTTAAAATAATATTATTCTACCTCATGTACAATATAACAACCTTACAAGAGCCTACTTCCATTTCTTCCCTCTCAGGCTTTGAGCTTTACTTGTCATCATTGTGTTTCTACATATGTTATAAAACCCACACTACACTGTTATTATTTTTGCTTGTCGTTGTCACTAGGTGCCATTAAGTCAATTTTCAACTCATAGCGAGTCCATATGACAGAGCAGAACTGCCCCATAGGGTTTTCTAAGCTGTAATCTTTATGGGAGCATATTGCCAGGTCTTTTCTCCCCAAGAGCCACTGGGTGGGTTCGAACTGTCAACCTTTTGGTTCGCAGCCGAGTGCTTAATCATTGCACCACCAAGGCTCCTTTTATTTTTGCTCAAAACATTTAAATATTTTTAAAAAGATTAAAATAATAATAAAAAGTATTTATATTTTTCATGTAGTTATCATTTCTGGCGCTCTTCAATCTTTGTGTAGATATTTTCATCTGATATCACTTTCCTTCTACCTAAAGTGTACCTTTTATGTTTCTTGTAATACAGATCTCCTGGTCTTCTAGTCAGGAATTCTTTTAGCTTTCCCATGTCTACAAAAAGCCTTATCATTTTAAAAGCCATTTTTGAAGGATTAATTAAGAATTCTGAGTTGACAGGTTTTTGTTCTTGTTTTTTTCTTTTAGTATTTGTAACATAGTACTACACTGTCTTCTGGCTTATTCTGTTTCTGATGTGAAATTTGTTGTCGTCACTACCTTTGTTCCTCAGTATACAATGTGTTTTTTTTTTGGTCCCGCCTCTAATATTTTCTCTTTATTAGCAGTTTTAAGCAATTTGATTCTGATATGCCTTGGTCTAGTTTCTTCATGTTTCTTGTGCTTGGCATTTCTTGAGCTTCTCGTGTCTGTGGGTTTACAGTTTCATCAATTTTTTTTTTTTATTTTGGTTGTTATTTCTTTCAATATTTTTCCTGCCCCTCCCCCCTTTGGGGACACCAATTACACATATATTAGGCTGCCTAAATTGTCTCACAGTTCACAGACGCTTAGTTCATTTTTTTAAATATTCCTTTTCTCTGTGTCTTTCATTATGGGTAGTTTATATTGCTATCATATCTTTTGCAATGTCTAATCTGCCGTTGTGGAGCCCTCATGGCACAGGGATTAAGAGCTCCGCTGCTAACCAAAAGGTCGGCAGTCGCTCCTTGGAAATCCTATGGGGCAGTACTACTCTGTTCTGTAGGGTTGCTATGAGTCGGTCTGCCTCAACCACATCTAACAACAAACAACAACAATCTGTCATAATCCCATCCGGTGTATATTTTATTTAAAATAGTGTACTTTCCATCTCTACAAGTTCCACTTGGGTCATTTTTAGATCTTCCATGTTGTGACTTAACCTGTTCAATATTTCTGCTAGATTCTTGAACATATGGAGTACAGTTATGATAACTGTTTTTAGTGTCCTTTTCTACTACATTTGTGCCCTTTACAGGTCAGTTTTGACTGACTGATTTTTGTCCTCATTATGTGTACTATTGTTTCTTTGCATGCATGGTAATTTTTTATTGGATGCTAGACATTGTGAATTTTTTCTTGTTGGGCACTTAGCATTTTTGTATTCTTATGAATATTTTTGAACTTTTTACTGGGATGTGATTAAGTTACTTGCAAACAGTTTGATCCTTTTGGGTCTTGTTTTTAAGCTTTGGGAACAGAGTGACCTTTAGCTTATGGTTAGCATACCCCCACTACTAAGGCAAAACCCTTTTGAGTTCTCTACCCAATGCCCATGACTATGAACTTTTCTACTCTGGTTTTTAAGGGTACAGACATTCTTCCTGATCCTCTGTGAGTTTCAGGAATTATTCTCTCTAATTATTTCAAGTGGTCCCTTCCCCACCATGGGCAGTTTGTTCACACACATGCTGATTGGTATTCAGCTGAGATACTTACAAAGAGAGCCTTGCAGATCTTCAGAGTTATCTCCCTGTGTTGCTTCCTCCTGTCCCATACTCTGCCCTGTGAACTCCAGTTGTCTTGGTTGCCCCAGTCTCCCAGTTCTGTCTCCTCCATTCAGCAAGACCAATGGGCTCTTCCTGGGTTCTTCCTCCTTGTGCTGTCGCCAAAAAACTCTCTCTAGGCAGTGAGGTTGGCAATCACGGGGCTCATCTTGTATTTTTCCCCTTCCTCAGTGATCCCTGTCCTTCGTTGCCTGATGTCCCATGTCTTGAAAATCATTATTTCATACATTTTGTCCAGTTTTTCGGTTGTTTCAAGCATAAGAGTGAATCTGGTCCCTAAAAATATGAACAGGAGCTTTAGAAGTACAGGGCATCACTGAACCTGAAACCTTCCTTGCTCAGTGTGTCAAGGGATAAAGGTTGATTGGAAGCAGGTTAAGAGTCACAACACTGGGTTCTCATTTTCTTGGTCAGGCTAAACCGTTTTGTTTAAATCACCATTTGGTACTTTTCCATGTTTGAAAAAAAAAAATGTCCTGTAGATGGAAGCGCCAGTGTGGTGAGGCTCTTCTCAGACTCCTTTACCACAAGCTGTGCAGCCCTGTCTACACAGACTGATAGTGTGTGAAATGGAAAAGTTAGATCCAAACGGCAGCATGGCAGAACCATATTTAAGGAAGCAAGCCTTGAATGCTGAATGGGAAGAAAGGCTCTGTTATTAACTGTCCTTTGTTCATTGTGTTAGTTTTCTGTTTGTTATGGACTGAACTGTGTTCCTCAAAAATCTATGCTGTGAATCCTAACCCCTATACCTGTAGGTATAATCCCACTTGGGAATAGAGTTTTCTTTATGTTAATGAGGCCATATCAGTGCAGGGTGTGTCTTAAGCCCATCATTTCTGAGATATAAAATAGCAAATTAGGCACCTAAGAAAGCTAGCACAAATGAAGGGCAAATCAATGCCACATGGAGATCTCCAAGGACAAGCTGAGACAAGGGGATCTCCGAGGAGAAGCTGAGACAAGGCGATCTCCGAGGAGAAGCTGAGACAAG
>NW_004444005.1:9262073-9294930 GCF_000243295.1 Trichechus manatus latirostris | reverse complement strand
AAGGGGATCTCCGAGGAGAAGCTGAGAAAAGGGGATCTCCGAGGAGGATCTCCCCCCAGAGCAGACGGAAAGAAGCTTTCTGTAGAGCTGATGCCCTAAATTTGGACCTCCAGCCTCCTAAACTGTGAGAAAATACATTTCTGTTTGTTAAAGTCACCCACTAGTGGTATTTCTGTTACAGCAGCACTAAGAAACTAAGATAGTATTATTGTGTATTAAATTACCACCAACTTAGAAGCTTATAACAACACAAATTTATTATCTCACAGTTTCCATGGGTCAGGAGTACAGGCATGGCTTAGCTGGGTCCTCTGCTCAGGATTTCACAAAGATGCAGTCCAGGTGTTAGCCATGCTGTGTTCTCACTGGAGGCTTGATGAGGGAAGAATCCACCTCCAGGCTCATTCAGGTTGTGGGCACAACTCATTTCTTTGAAGCTGTATGACAGGGCCCCAGCTCTTTGCTAGCTATCAGTGGGAGGCTGCCCTCGGCTCTTAGATGCTGCCCTCGGCTCTTACAGGCTGCCCTTGGCTCCCAGAGGCTGCCCTCAGCTCCCAGAGGCTACCTGCGGTCCCTTCCATGGGCCACTTACTTCACAAAGCCCACAGGGAGCATCTCTAGCTCTAGTCTGCTAAGACAGAGTCTTATATAATGTAATGTCATCACGGGAATGACATCCCATCATCCCATATCCCACCGGTTAGGAGCAAGTCACAGTTTCCACCCACTCTTGGGGGGGTGACCACAATGGCATGGACACGAGGAAGTTGGGGTCAATGGGAGTCACTTTAGAGTCTGTTCGCCACATTTGTTCACTGCTTTGGGCTTGGCAGGAGGAAAATCGTCTGACCCTCCTAAGGGTCAGCCACTAACCACCCATTGTGTTCCGCTTTCCAGCACGGCGAGTCGGAGGAAGGCCAGGATTCACCAGAGACTCCAGCCTGGTAACCCAGGCATGGCTGTGAGTCAGGAGAGAAAAAGGAAAACTCTGACTGACTGACAGCTGCAAACCGACGCAGGGCCCTCTGTTAAATGGGAGGGAAGCAGAGGAAAAGGAAACCCACAGCTAAGAGAGCACAAATGACCCCAATGACAGTGTCCTTATCATGTCACTGTCAGCAATAAGAAAGCCCTGACATGACCCAAGTCTAAAGAGAAACTGACAGTTTATAGCTTCCCCAGAAATTTTCCCCTCTATGCTGATGCCTTTTAAGACTGAGAATACTGCCGAAAAATTGTTTGTCTGAGTTCTGCTTGGACCCTAGGGACTCCCCACCTCCTGGTGCTGGTCAGTACCTACCCACCTTTCAAGACTCACTTCAAGCATCACTGCCCTCCTTGAAGCCTTTTGTGACCACCTGCCTCACCCCAAAGAGCTGACCTTGCCTTCCTCTGTGCCCCACAATATAGCCTGAAGACTTCTAGGAGAGCACCCTGGTAGTTTGCATGACTGTCTCCCCCACCCCCATTAGGCTGTTAGCTCCTAATGATAGGAAATCCTTCTCATTCTTGTCCAAACGGAAAAACACAGCAAGTTTTCCATGAAAATGGGAGGGAGGGAGGGACGGATGGATGGATGCATGGATGCATGGATGCATGGATGGATGGATGCATGGATGAATGGATGCATGGATGAATGGATGACTGGGGGATGAATGAATGAAGGGAGAGAGGAGAAGATGAGGAGGTTGGTAAATGAGTCATGGCTGGATAGGTGGATGGACAGATGGACGGATGGAACAGTGGACAGAACAATGGATGGGTGGATAGAATGGATGATCCTAGCATAACTATGGGAAATAGTACTTTCCAAAGCAAGTCCTACAGCTCAGGTATTTTCCTCTTCAGAAGCCATTACTAAAGCCTGGAATCTAGTTAATGGAATTGATTTTGTTTTGAGGGAAAGAAAGCATTTCATTCTATGTTTGTAAGTAGACACTAATGTGTAACCGAGATAGAGGCACAGCATGATTCATTCTGAGTCATACTCTTATCAAGCAAAAAAAAAAAAGTAGAGCACAGGTAGGCAGCTTGCTCAAAGACCTCAAAAACTGATAGCATAGAATCTAAGGCATACGTTTATAAAATACAGCAGTCCGAGATTCACCATCAAGGAACAAAGCACAACAAGTCATTCCAACTCCATTCATTCCCCCAGGTTCCTGACACAACTCTGATTATATTCCGCTACCACTGAAGACCTTTCAATGACTGCCATGACGGGCATAATGGGATAAAGCTGAAATACCCCATCCAGGCAGTCAAGACCCGAACCTGGCCCACTTCTTCTCCTGCATCAGTGGTGTGCTGGTATTGGCTCTCCAGGGGAAGAAGCCCTTATGCGTAGCACCTGCTGATTTCTGTGGCATAACTACTCCTACCGTGGAAAATCTCAAGGTACCAACACGTAGCACTGGACGTTGGGAAGAAATGCACACACCTGGTCTCGAGAACCTGGAGGAGCCTGCCCTGACACCACCGCCAGCACCCCCAACCCACTCGTCCTCACTGAGCTGCTCCGTTTGTGACGTGACAGCCACATACAGGTCCACATGCTGGGGTGTCGCTTCACATCTCCATCCTCTCAGGCATCACAGCGCACCCTCCCGGGAACCACCATGCAGGACTGAGATCCAATATCCCACCTTCAAAGCCTTCCTGGCCACCCTTTCCAACTCAGTCCTTCATATTCCCGCTGTCAGAGAAACCGGAAGACCTGACGGCCCTGATTCATTCTCAGCCTGCCAGCTCACCGAGTAAGAGCTCCCTGAGGGTGCACTGTGTCTAATTCATCTTGGTATAGTCAGGACCCGGGACACAGTGGGCGCTTCACAGAGTGCTTGCTGAATGCATGAAGTCACTGAAATGTCCCAATTCAGAGGCTGCTGAGCTGCGGGCACCACTGGTGGATTTGAACACTGAGAAGAGAAGGACGCTGTCAGCTTGCTGTGGGTCACTCTGAGGGCTGAGCAAGCTCCATGTCAGCCCCATGCACTGGCAGGAAGAAATGGGGTCTGGCTCACTTCTGCACTCATGTTCCCAGGCCTGACACCCAGGGTGGCCCGACAGTGTGACTGACTCTGGGGAGCATCTGCATTGGGGACCCCATGACAAGGCCTGAACTGACAGGGAAGCCACGAAGACAGGAGGAGACAGAGGGGCGGGGAGGAGAGTGTAAACTCAGGTATGCCACACACTTAACTCCTGCAGGCAGAACCAAGATCGGGGCTCCGAAGATCATGTGTTGACACACACCCGGACCATGATGCTGTTCACGCTGACCTGTGTCTCACTCAGCACAAGCCAGCACCAAGCAGGAGGCCTCAGAGATCATGCTGCAGAGCATCTCAGAGCCTGATGTCCTCAGTGCCACACGGTGCCCAGTCCTGTGCAGTGGACACTCATGAACCAGTCACTTGACAGGTGACTTGTCCAAATAAACGTGTATCACAGGCCAAAGGGGAGGGACAGCGAGTGGACAGACAGTCAGACTGATTCTAAGAGTCAGTAGAGCGGGGCCAAAGGGAAAATGGCCATGAGGAGGCCGAGGCGAAGCATTCTCGTCGATGTGCTTCTTTTCTCTGAGTCAATGAATCGGGCAGACCTTCGGTCTCCACACACTGAGATCACGAATGGAACCCAATCAAGAGGCAGGGGCGAGACGTGACAAGCGACACTGTGCTGTGCTCCCCAGCCCTCACAAAGCCGGAGGTAACGTGTGCACTCTGCAGAACACGCGTTCCTCATGAAGAGACACTCCAACGCAGACAGAACACGGGGACAGCTACCCCGCTCCAAACCAGCCACTCCACCTGCCTATGAGGAGAACACACACATCAACGTCCACACTGACATGCTCAAACTGTGAGCTGCAAGGGCCAGCTCCTTCTGGCAAGACCAGTTACAGTGGCCAGTGCCCCGCCCCTCAGACACCATGTCCGGCCCAGGGCTCAGTGGCCAGCAGGCAACTGACCAATCTCTGGGGAATGAACAGATGAGTGGACAGACAGACGGAGAACCCCTGGATGTGCACACACCCTCTGCCCAGCCCTCCCCAAAGCTTTCCAGAAAGTACGACTTTAACAGTTTCCGCCCACTCACGGGCCACATTTCCTGTCTGGGGGAGGGCGTGGGGCTGACGCTGTGCCCTAAGAGAGCAGTGCAGCCATGGACTCACACACAGCGGTGCGCGTGAGATGGCCCAGGCCCAGGTGATGCTCTGCTCTGTCATACGGGGTCACCGGGAATCACAGATGACTCCATGGCAACTACCCACAGCCACCTCCTCCCCTTCCATGGGCTCACGGGCAGAACGTGGGCCGGGCTCAGTCACCAGTACGCACAGGGGGGGCTGCCACCTTCAGGGGCAGGCAGGTACAGCTGGACACAGCGGAGCTGACATGCTCAGCACACACATGGGAACAGGAGGGTCCCCCGGTGCCCACTGAAAACCACTGGTGTCCTCTGTCTGGGGGATCCTACACCTAGCCCCAGAAGGCTACAGAGCAGTGAGAGGGGTTTCGGGCACACCTCTCCCCCTTGCCAACACCTCTCCCCCTTGCTGACACCTCACAAAGATGGCAGAGGGGGATACAGACTCAGATGCAATGAGAAGGGAGAAAAGACACAGCCACCAACGTGGGGCACCAGGACACAGCTGGACGGGCAGCAACCCGAAAAGGCGAAACCCTCCACTAGCTCCACAGGGAGCACCTGATGAGCCCCCACTGCTCAGAAGGGGGCCCAAGTGGGGCAGGTCCAGGAGGAAGGGCCAGGCAGAGCAGAGAACAGGAGGGCAGAGCTGCAGAGTGGGGCCCACAGGGCAGCGCAGGGGCCCAATGCAGAGGGGAAGACTAGTGTGCAGAGCAGGGAAGACCCGTGGCTGGGAGGGAGCGCCCAGGGACCCACCACGACCCACAGGGCCATGCGACAGAGGAGGAAACGCTCCAGTGCCTTTTATGAAAGGTCAGGGCTTGCTCATGTGGAAGGAAAATAGTGCCACAACAGTAAAGTGTCCTCATTCCACATGCCTGACATGGAAGTGCCCACCTGCAAATGTGGCCTCTGATTCAGGTTTTAAGAGGGACATTTGTTCTTTACAGCAGGGGAGATAAACCACACGCGTGCTCTCGGCGACTTGCAGCCATGGTAGAAACGAACCTGGGGAATCGTCTCAAAGCCAGACTTGATGGCCTAATTCTAAACCAAGACAGCTTTCCTTCCTAAGGTCAAGGAGACACGCTGGACCTGAAGTCTGTACTTGCCATTTAAATTAACTGGTCTCAGTTTGGCCATAAAGCCTGAGCAGCAATCTGGGATGGAGGGTCACATAGACATGACGGAGGAGAAACCCGCATGCACTCCAGAGGCATCACGTGTGTGCGTTTCATTGCACACTTGGTGGTCGTCACAGCTTCCGTGCAGTAAACACCCACCACACTCGGGAAGCCAGAGCACTCCGTGGCATCGTGGCACAGTTCAGCGTCTGTGACGGAGCCGGGAAAGCTACCGACACAGAGCGGAAGGGGCGGTGACCACTGTGTCTGCCAAGAAGGGGGTCTTTCCGCCTGTCTCCACTCCCCTGCGTGGGGGAGACAAAAAAAGCAGACACAGGGAGACAGCCCCCGTGCCCACCAAGACTGGGCCTGCCGGCTTCCTGCCGTGAGGTGGGGAAGGGGGGCAGCCAGGTGATCTCAGAGGGCCCTCGCTCAGAACGGCGAGCGTTTTATGATTCCGCGCTAAGTGCAGGTCTGGAAGAAGGAACTCTCGAAACAACTGTTAATGTTCTGTCTTCTGAACGAGGACAGAGTGTCCCCGGCGGGCACAACCGACCACACACGCCAGCTCAAGGACCTGAGAGGACATCTAGCCCGTGTGTCCTGAGGGGGATTTAAGAGTGGTCCTACCTGATGCAGCCGGCACCCCAGACCGTCTGGGGACCTGCCACAGTGTGATGGGCGTCCCCTCAGTGATAGGGAGACAGATCCCTCTCTGCCTGCTTAGAAGGGGCAAAGGCAGACTAGCTGAAATCAGGACGAAGTACACAGGCCTGGGAGGAAACAGGGCAGGGAGAGAGAAGGGGCCGAGGAGGGTCCCTGAGTGACCAACACAACCAGACCCACCCTCTCCAGGGTCTGGAGAGGGGGCTGTAGGCATGCTTTCAGGTATGGGAGCAGAAACTAAGACCCTGGGCCTGGGGTCTTCAAGCAAAGGCCGGTGGGTGCAGTGCGGGGGTCTCAGAGGATGTCCAGTGCCAGGCTGGTCAAACACCATGAAGGCTGCAGAGCCCCACAACCACTCCCCCACAGAATCTTCAGACGGGGCCATACAGCCCATGTGTCACGAGAGCTGAGTGTTTCAAAGCAGGAAAGGCGTGGTCTCCTTGACTGTCACCGTGACCTTGGGGTGGGTGGGGGTGTATTTGAAGACTGTCCCTCCAGTCCAAGGCTCTCCCAGAGAGAAACCCAGTGTCTCAACCAAAGAAAGCAGACAAGAAGTGCAGCGTCCCCAGCAGGAGGGGAGGGGCAGCCAACACCTACTGGCAATCTGGCAAGATGACTCTCAGACGCTCCCGAGAGAGTGGGCTGGGTAGGGCTACCTCGCCTAGCCAGTTAGAAATGGTCCCCTATACCACATGTAGGACTCCCTGGGTAGCACAAACAGTTAGGCGCTCAACTACTGGCCACAGGTTGGCTGTTCAAACCCAGCCTGAGGTACCTCGGAAGACAGGTCTGGACAAATGCTTCCGAAAGTTCACGGCACTGAAAACCCTATGGAGCAGTTGTACTCTGCACACGTGGGGTGGCCGTAAGTTGGAATCAACTCACTGGCCACTAACTACAACAACACCACCCGCGTAACACCTTCTGTCAGGAGCCCTGGTGACACAGCAGTTAAGCGCTCGGCTGGTAACTGAAAGGTCAATGGTTCGAACCCTCCAGCCTCTCCACAGGAGGAAGATGTGGCAGTCGGCTTCCATAGGGATTACAGCCTTGGAAACTGGAAGGAGCAGCTCTACTCCGACACGTGGGGCCGTCATGAGTCGAAACGGATTCACTGGCAGCTAGCAACAACAGTACCAAATGCGTAGTGTCTCTGGGACTTTTACGAATGACGCGGCCAGAGCACAGGGCACTCTGATACAAATCACAGCACTTTTCTGCACATCCAAACGATCTCTTTTACGGACTAGGGGGCAGTAGGGTGAGGAGCTGATATTCTCAGGCAAAGCAAAACCTACAAAGGAATCCCAAATGGAATAATAAACATCTAGAGACCAGAATAACAAACACAGAAACTGCTTTCAACTCCTCCAAACACCCCTGTTTGTAAACAGGTAGCTTCAGTTTAAACTGCACGGATGCCGCATAAAGCCACAGACACGGCAGGAGGCCTAGGTGCGGGCTGCTGCACTGAACACCTTAGCCACCGACTCAGCAACAAGGACTGAGAGCACTCTATAAACGGCACCATGCTGGGGACTGGGGGTACCGAGGCCAACACGCAAGAGAAGGAACCACCACTCCTTATTTTAAAGAAGGTCACGCAGGGGAACGCGTGCATGGACATCACCATGGGCACCGCTGCAGGAAGTTCTGAGACGGGCAGGACTCTGGGCCATAGGACAAGCCTGGACTTCCCAGAGGAACTGGGGAGGAGCTGGAGGAATCCATTGTGGTCATTCCCACCCAGGGGCAGAGCTGGGAGTGACACGGAGGTCATCTAGCCTAAACATTTCATTTTACATACAGGGAAACTGAGGTCAGCGAGGGGGCAGGGCTTTGAGATAGGGGATATAACACACCCACTCGCAGAGACGTGGTGCAAAGTCAGTGCAATGCAACAGAGGAAGAACCGAGACCAGGGCCTAGTGCGCGTTGTTAGCTGCCATCAAGGCGGCCTCGACCCTAGGCACCACCATGAACAAAGGAAGGAATGCTGCCTGGTCCTCTGCCATCCCCACGACTGGTGGCAAATCGGGCCGTTATGATCCACAGGGTTTTCACTGGCTGATTTTTGGAAGGAGATCACCAGGCCTTTCTCCCTAGTCCATCTTAGTCTAGAAGCTCCACTGAAACCGGCTCAGCATCACGGCAACACGCAGACCCCACTGACAGATGGGGGGTGGCTGTGCATGAGCTGCACTGGCCGGGAACTGAACCCAAGTCTCTGACATGGAAGGTGAGAATGCCACCACTGAGCCCCCCAGGCCTCGTGCCTAGTAACAGCGTGCACTGAATAAGGGCTAGCTGCTATTATGATCTCTGTCTTCATCACCACTGCCACCGCCAGCAGCAACCAAGCACACAGTCAGTGACAGAGGCTGAACTAGAACTCAGGTGTATACTGTATTTTTACGCAAATACCGTGAAACACCCCCACGCTATTTTCCTAAGAGCTCTGTGACATGCGTTATACGTGTGGGCACATTATTTACATGGGCATGTTATTTGAGAAAACACACAGAAACCAAACCAAACCCAATGCCTTCAAGTTGATTTTGACTCATAGTGACCCTGCAGGACAGAGCAGAACAGCCCCACAGGGTTTCCAAGGCTTGATCTTTGAGGAAGCAGACTGCCACATCTTCCTCCTGCAGAGCAGCTGGTGGGTTCAAACTGCTGACCTTTCAGTTAGCAGTGAAGCAGTTAACCACTGCACCATCAGGTCTCCTCCGAAAAAATACAGTAACCCTAATATATAATTTTCCAAATTACACCAGACTTCCATCGTTTTGATTTTTTTTTTCTTTTAAGAACTGAGTAATGCATTCCTCTTCCCAAAAATGCAACAAAATAACCAGCTACATTTTCTGCTGGAGACACACTGAACCCCCGTGACAGAAATCGCGGCATCCGCTGACACGGTGAGCACCCTGGCTGGGGAGGCCCTCAGAGGCAGACTTGCTCCCCACAGGCCAGCACAATCACGGTAACTCGAGTCACGATAATAAATGACCATTTTCAAGCTGGGAAGCCCTCTGGGTGGAAGGCCCATGAGGACAGCTTTGCCCGGGACAAAGATGAGACGCGGAGCCCAGGACGGCAGCTCCGGCATCACGCAGCGAGGATGGCGCTGGAAGTGGCCCGGCCCCGTGGGTCTGACTTAGCTGCAATTACACGTGTGCTTTGCCAGCCGTCGCGTTCCTGCATCCAGGATGAAACACCACCATCACTGCCAGCGTTCACATCGGCCATCTCGGCCCTAACGAGGACGCAGGCTGGGAAGAGGGAGCCGTGTTATTTTTCACTGTTGTGTACCGAATGTTCTCAGGTCTGGAGCTGCTCCGCTGATTTATTCTCTGGTCCCCAGCTGCTTACCTTGTAGCAGTAATAGAAATATTTTCATTTGGGTGGTAATAAAGCTGAAGCTAGTTTACTAGCTGTAACTGAATTCTACCTTGAAAGAATAAGTCAATATAAGCCAATTTTAACAGTACAGTGTTGTCGAGACAGCTTTCAGAGAAATTTCATTCAAATCACATTTAACCTGAATTAAGAATCACTAGGAGGGAAAAGCACCCATACGTGCCTCTGTTTAACACAGAGAAGTAGACCTGGTCTCCGGGAATCCATGCCGGCAGTTCTGCTTTCTTCAGGGAAAACTATAAACCGCTAATGATGATAACAGCCACCACCCCTCGGTCCCTCGGGGTTCAGGCATTGCTGGGGGTAGACAGAGCACCTGCCTGGGGAGCTGACAGGCCCTGGGGCCCTTCCTGCTTGACAAGGTCCAACCTAGGCCCACCAGAAGCCCTACAGCTACACTTCCTAACACCATCAACCGTCCACTGGACTGTTTAATAATGTGCCGATAAAAATACCACCACCAAATCCCCGACCGTCAAGTTGATTCCGACTCATGGTGACCCCATGTTACAGAGTAGACCTGCTCCAGAGAGTGAATCAGGAAGACCAAAGAAGAACTGACGCCTTTGAATAGTGGTATTGGCGAAGAATACTGAATATCCCATGGAGTGCCAGAAGAACAAACACATCTGTCTTGGAAGAAGTACAGCCAGAATGCTCATTAGAAGTGAGGATGGGAGACTTTATCTCACATCCTTTGGACACGTTATCAGGAGGGATCAGTCCCTGGAGAAGGACATCATGCTTGGTAAAGTGGAGGGTCAGTGAAAAAGAGGAAGACCTTCAACAAGATGGATTGACACAGAGGCTGCAACAATGGGCTCAGGCATAACAACAATTGTGAGGATGGCCCAGGACTGGGCAGTGTTGCGTTCTGTTGTACACAGGGTCGCTGTGAGTCAGAACTGACTTGACGGCACCTAACAACAACAACAACAACAAGGAAGCCATCCGCTACTTTGTTCCCCATCACCGACTCCAACACTCCAGCACATTTAAAACAGTCCTTTCGCTGTCACCTGGGGCGCAGGAGGGAGGAGCTGAGGACTGGGTTTGAATCAGCTTCACCCCACTCAGAACTCACCCTGAGTAGGGTCACCAGACAAAACCCAGGAGGCCGGTTAAATTCTAATTTCAGTATGTGCCAAATGCTGCATGGGGCATGTTTATGCTAAAAATTACTTGTTGTTTGTCTGAAATTCAAATTTACTGGGCGTTCTATATTTCTATTTGCTAAATCTGGCAGCCCTAACCCTTAGGAGCTTGGTGGCGGGCAGCGGGATGGGGTAGGAAGAGGTTATACCTGTATTTTTACAAAGAAAAGAGAAAGCGCAGTTTGGATAAGAAGCTGAGAAAGCGGACTCCAGCCTCCCGACGTAGCCCTGGCCACAGCTCAGGTGCCCCTGATGGAAACGTTGTTGGGTCCCATTCACTGACAACCACGGTTCACAGCGACTGATGACTACTCAGGTTTCTCCAGCCTCTCCTGGCCCCCTAGGACCTCCCCACCCTAAGTTCCCTCAGGATAACCCGAGGCAGAGCCCAGGTCTGACAGCCCAGGGACACAGAAGACAGGGAGGGAGTTCCAGGGCCCAAAAACGCAGGCAACGAGCCCTGCTGGCACAATGTTTAAAAGTGTTCAGCTGCTAACTGAAAGGTTGGTGGTTCAAACCCACCAGCTGCTCCGCAGGAGAAAACCCCTGGCCATCTGCTCTTGTAAAGATTCCAGCCTAAAAACCCCCGGGGGGCAGTTCTACTCTGTGACACACGGAGTTGCTATGGGTCAGAATCCACTCGACAGCATCCAACAACGACAACAAGGTGCAGGCGGCCGTTCCGGCCTCCCCCACGGCTCCTCTCCTGGAGCTGCCCTCCAGCCCCAGCACCATGCCCAGGATCTCCAGCCCAGCAGGAACAACCTACAGGCTTCCCTTTTCTTGCTAGCTTCTCCCCCTGTGTCTCCCAGGGCACAACTCACTAATCTGTGAAGCCGTTCTTGACGAGCTAACTTAAGTCCTCTGAAAAAGCCCGGAATAGACACAGCCAGATGCCAACATCTGCCAAGGTCGAGTGTCTTCAAACGCTCCATTTTAACAGCCGCTATGAATCAGATTTGTCTTCATGGCACTGGGTTTTAGGTTTAATATCACAATAGTTCTCCACTTTTTTTTTTTAAATTAAGAGCTGTGACATCTAAAGCCCAGAGGAGAAGTTTAGGGCAGAGTCTAAGTCAACGGTGGTGAAACAGTACGGGTGGAGACAGCAAGAACGGCGAACCTGGGTGAAGGACGTTAACCAGCGCTACTGATTGTACGTGTGGAAACTGAGGCAGGGTGTGTGTTCTGCTGTGTATGCTTTCAGCAAAATCAAAAAAAAAAAAAAAAAAAAAAGCCGTGACAAATCTTTCCTTTCCATAGACATCACAATGTCACAGAAGATGCCCGGTGACAGAGTGCACAGAGGGCGGCCCCACTCCAGTTACAGGGCTCCGGCTCCAGTCCTGGACGGGCCACGAGCGGAGAGCCGCTTCAACACTGCCTCTGGGCACTCGGGGGCACGTGCTCGCGTCGGTTAACATCAGATACAACGGATTCAACAGCAATAATGTGAACAAGGCACATCACTGGGATTCACTGTAAAAATCTGAAATTTCTCTTTCAAATGCGTTCTAGAAGTAACCAGGAAGAAACTCTCCTTATGTGCTTTATATGTTAAAATTCTGGCCGTCGGTTGGAGCATTAACATGTATTTATTACTGCAGAGGTAAATTACTAAAAAACTGGCATTAACTTTATTTTATGTATGAACATAATTTAGTAAGTAAGAAACAGATTAAAAGATTATACAAATATTGAGAACACGTTGTTAGTTCAATAACTTTAGAATGAGCATCATATCCCCTGTGAGGCAACAAATGTTTACAAAAATTTAAGTAACATAAAGCAGAATAACATAGATTATACCATAATTCTATTTTTTGGTGTGGACTTGTAGACACATGCCCTAGTCTAACATAAAACAAAAATAAACTTTGTTGTTGTTGTTTGACAGTAAGGCGATTCTGATTCATACAACCTTGCGTGACAGAGTAGAACTCCCCATAGGGTTTCCGAGGCTGTAATCTTTACGGGAGCAGACGGCCAGGTCTTTCTCCCGCAGACCTGATGGCAGGTTCAAACTGCCAATCTTTTGGTTAGCAGTGGAGCTCCTAACCATTGTGCCACCAGGGCTCCTTAATAAACCTTCAGCTCTATAATTAATTTTTATTTATATAATTCCACTTAGCCATCAGCCTTAACTTGGGGGGAGTTTTTCAGAAAAATCATTCTTCCGGAACAAACACATCAAGTCTTTCAAACTTCACTACTAAAATATTTTATAAAACTGTAATAAAGAATTTAAATTCTGGATAAAATTCCAGAACCGTGCACTCATCTCACTGTTCATGTGTACTGAGATGATCCTGTCACCTTTTCCTTTAATAATGAGGTAAACTACATTACTGATTTTCCAGTACTGTGCATTCTAGAATACAACTTGTCACGAGGCATCATCCTTTTATAAAAATACGCTGGGTTCAGTTTGCTAACATTTGGTTGAGAGTTTCTGCATCTACGTTCACCAGTTTTCCAAACTTCCTCACCCTCTAGTAGTTTCTACTAGATTCCTCAAGAAGGATTCACACGTACAGTGTTCCCTGAATTCCTGCTGGTTCAAACTTGTTTTTCTATAGCTGTAAAACAATGAACAGCTTGACTAGACAAATTTTCTCTTTTTTTCTTTATTGTGCTTTACGGAAAAGTTTACAATCCAAGTTAGTCTCTCATACAAACATTTATACACACATTGTTATGTGACACTAGATGCTAACCCCTATACTGTCACAGCACACTCCTTCTTTCCACCCCGGATTTCCCGTGTCCATTCAACCAGCTCCTGACCCACTCTGCGTTCTCATCTCATCTCCGGACAGGAGCTGCCCATTCACTCTCATGTACTTGAGCTGAGAAGCACACTCTTCACATGAATCATTTTGTCTTACAGTCCGGTCTAATCTTTGTCTGGAAAGCTGGCTTCGGGAATGGCTTCAGTTCCGGGTTAACAGAAAGTCCAGGGGCCATGTCTTCCAGGGTTCCTCCAGTCTTAGTCAGACCATTAAGTCTGGTCTTTTTACTAGAATTTGAGTTCTGCACCCCATTCTTCTACTGCTCCATCAGGGACCTATGTTGTGTTCCCTATCAGGGCGGTCATTGGTGGTAGCCAGGCACCATCTAGTTCTTCTGGTCTCAGGCTGATGAAGTCTCTGGTTTGTGTGGCCCTTTCTGTCTCTTGGGCCACATTTTCCTTATGTCTTTGGTGTTCTTCATTCTTCTTTGCTCCAGGTGGGTTGGGACCAATTGATGCATCTTAGATGGCCACTCACTAGCTTTTAAGACCCCAGATGCCACTCACCAAAGTGGGATGCAGAACATTTTCTTAATAAACTTTGTTATGCCAATTGACCTATATGTCCCCTGAAACCATGGTTCCCCGACCCCTGCCCCTGCTACACTGTCCCTCAAAGTATTTGGCTGTGTTCAGGAAACTTCTTAGCTTTTGGTTTAATCCAGTGGTGCTGACTTCCCCTGTAGTGTGTGCTGTCCTCCCCCTCACCTAAGGTAATTCTTAGCTACTATCTAGTTAGTGAATTCCCCTCTCCCTCCCTCCCCACCCTCGTAACCATCGAAAAATCTTTTCTTCTGTGTTTAAACCTTTTCCTGAGTTATTATAATAGTGGTCTTATACAATATTTATCCTTTTGAGACTGACTAATTTCACTCAGCATAATGCCTTGCAGATTCCTCCATGTTATGAGGTGTTTCCCAGATTCATCGTTGTTCTTTATCATCACATAGTATTCCGTTGTGTGAATATGCCATAATTTGTTTATCCATTCATCTGCTGATGTGCACCTAAGTTGTTTCCATCTTTTTGCTGTTGTGAACAGTGCTGCAATGAACATGGGTGTCCATTATATGTAATCGTGTGATGGCTCTTACTTCTCTAGGATATACTCCAAGGAGTGGGATCACTGGATTGTATGGTACTTCTATTTCTAGCTTTTTAAGGGAGTGCCAAATCGATTTCCAAAGTGGTTGTACCATTTTACATTCCCACCAGCGGAGTATAAGTGTTCCAGTCTCTCCACAACCTCTCCAACATTTATTTTTTGTGTTTTTTGGATTAATGCTAGCCTTGTTGGGGTGAGATAGTATCTCATTGTACTTTTGATTTGTATTTCTCTAACGGTTAATGATCGTGAGCATTTTCTCACATATCTGTTAGCCGCCTGAATGTCTTCTTTGGTGAAGTACGGGTTCATATCATTTGCCCATTTTTTAATTGGGTTATTTGTCTTTCTGTTGTTGAGGTTTTTCAGTATCTTGTAGATTTTAGAGATTACACGCTGATCGTATCTGTCGTAGCCAAAACTTTTTTCCCAGTCTGTAGGTTGTCTTTTTACTCTTTTGGTGAAGTCTTTTGATGAGCGTAAGTGTTTGATTTTTAGGAGCTCCCAGTTATCTGGTTTCTCTTCTGGTGTTTGCGCATTGTTATTAATGTTCTGTATTCTGTTTATTACACGTATTAGGGTTCCTAGCGTTAGACAAATATTCTTGACTCACAATTATTTCCTTTAGTTTCATAAAAATGCTTCTATACTGTTTCCTTGTTTTTTATGAATATTAAGTATGTATGTACATATGTCTGTCTATCTGTATGTTACAGTTTTCTTCTACTCTGTGGCTGGTGTTCAGGGAGAGAATTTTCATCAGCTGAAATGTTTTTATTCTTATTTTCTGTTTTCCCCTCATTGTAGCTTTTTATGCTGACAATCAAGAAAGCTGATGTCAGATCGATTTTCTTTCCTTTTTAAGTGACATGCATCTCCTTGCCTGGAGTCCTTAAGATTTTCTTTTTGTTTGTTTTAGAGGTCTGATAATTGTACTAGGCTAAGCCTTAGTGTAAGGAGCCCTGGTGGTACAATAGTTAAACATTAGACTGCAAACTGAAAGGTTGGCAGTTTGGACCCACCCAGCAACTCTACGGGAGAAAAGACGTAGCGATCTGCTTCCATAAAGATTATAGCAAAGAGTGCCTGGCTACTACCAATGACCGCCCTGACAGGGAACAAAACACAGAGTCCCCAATGGAACAGAAGAAAAGTGAGGTACAGAACTCAAATTCTAGTGGTTTGACTGAGACTGGAGGGACCCCAGAAGATAACGCTCCTGGACTCTCTGTTATCCCAAAACTAAAACCATTCCTGAAGCAACTCTTCCGACAGATATTAGACTGGACTATAAGACATAAAATGATACTTCTTAGCTCAAGTAGATACATGAGACGAAACGGGCAGCTCCTGTCCAGAGGTGTGATGAGAAGGCAGAAAGGGACAGGAGTTGGTTGAATGGGCACAGGAAATCAGGGTGGAAAGGAGGAGTGTGCTGTCACAGTGTAGGGAGAGCATAACATGTGTATATGAACTTTTGTATGGGACACTAACTTGAATTGTAAACTTTCACTTAAAGCACAAATTTAAAAAGAAGATTACAGCCAAGAAAAGTCTATGGGGAGGTTCTACTCTGTCACAAGGGCTTGCCAGGAGTCGGAATCAACTCAACAGCCACTCACAACAACAACAACAACATGCCTTGGCGTTCACTGTTTTCAGTAAATTTTCCCAAGAACTGGGTGGGCACTTTCAGTATGTAAATTAAGGTCTTCATTAATTTCTACAAGATTTTCTTAGATTATAGCTTTAAATATAAGTTTTAGTCTATTCTGTTTTTTTTTCTGGGAATCCAGTTATACATATATTGGATTTTTTTCAACAGGCAGTCCCTGGGTTACGAACATCCGACTTAAGGTCAAGCCATAGTTACGAAGCAACACCCATAAAGCCTTCTCTCTCCCTCCCAGCTCCCGGGATCAGTGCTGGGAGGAAATGATGTGATGCTGCCTGGTTACTTACAGCTCCAGAGACTCACTGGCCAAGCACTCTGCAGCCACTTCCTCTTCCTCTGGCTCCTGCTCTTTGCAGCAGCTGCCACATCCCAGCCTCCGCCTCTGGGCTGGGGGAACTTTTCTACTCTCTGTGACCCCCAGCTGCCCACCTGCCTCTCCCATGGTCATCCTCCCCACCCGTGCTTCTGCACTTTGGGAAGTTCATTGCGCCTGCCCTCTGCCCCTTCTTCTTCCTCTTCACCTTGCTTCCCCTCCCTCCCCTGTGTCTTTCCCCAGGGTGGCTGCCACTGCCAGTCTGATCTTTCACCAGCCGCACTAAGCCAAGGGCTAGGAATCCCCTGGCCCCACAAGCTGCTCGGCTGCAGCCATCACCACCACTGCAGTATCCGAATGGCTCACATTATGCCTCCTCCAGCTCAGTGACTCACATCAAAACATTATTATTACTGTATTATTATGTTAAAGATGTTTTAGCATATCTGGAAATGTTTAATGTTTTTTATACAGAGAAAGATACACTATATACTATATACTAAGACAAACATTTGACTAACTGACATTACACATGAACCATACCTCACTGTTCCCATTTATATACAGATTTCACTTAAAGACAGACTTAGAACAGAACATGTTCATATTCTGAGGACTATCTGTATATCAATTGTTTACTCTCTGTTCCTACTTCTTTCTTTATTTCTTTTTTTTTTCTCTTGGATGTTTTCATACCTTTTTTCAATATCCTTTATTAAATTTCTAGTCAAATCTATTCTCCCTTGGACACCTTGTAAATTCATCTTCATTTGTTATAATTTGGGACTTTTCTTCCATTTCTTTCCTGAGTTTGGTTACTCCTCATTACACATTTTTCTAATCTCATTTGGTTCTGAGTTTTTAAATTTCTGGTTTGAAGTGTTTTTTTCCTGTCTGCAAATCCTTGTTTCAGGATCTTTCATCCAGTTAGGGTTCAGGTTACAATTTTCTTCTGCTTCTGGTGGGTTTGGGGAGAAATTTTCATCAGCTAAAATGTTGTGATTCTCATTTTTTGTTTTCATTTTATAGTAGATTTCTACAATGCCCCCTTGTGCTTTCCGTTCTTCATTTTTTCTTAATAACATAATTTCCTCTGGACCAGCAAAGACAGTTATATGAAGATAGGGATGAGGGTTTGGAGTACAGTTAGATTTCATAGTTCAAGAATGCTATCCTCTGTTACTAAAGTACAGTTTACTTCATCAGTGGTGTTCTTTTTTGGCAGAGGGAGCTACTGTGTTTTATGATTTCATGAATTCTCTTTTGTTTTTTTCAGGACCCTTAACTTTCTCCTCTTGTATCCTTTTCTTCCTTCACCACCAAGTCTCCAAGGGGCACCTCCCCTTCCAATTGCCCCATTCTTCACAAGAATCAGTGGCTTTCTGAGATTACTGCCTACAACTTTGGGGATGTTCAAATCTCTTCTTTCTGATTTCCAAGTAGCCAGTGTTTTGATCTACCAGATCTCAGGCCTATTCTCAGTAATGTCCTATTCTGGGTGGGATTTTGTCTTCCTGATGGTGATTTTATCGGGTTCTATACCCCCTAGGCTCCATATATCACTCCTCTTTCACACATTCTCTGCACTGACTGCCTGACTCTCCCCACTGGCAAAGCTTTGAATGAGGGTCTGGTGGATATGGATGTTCACTTGCCTAATTATAGGGAATCTGAATTCACAGTAATCATTGTCTCCTGGTTATGCAGTAAGGGTAAGTCATGTGTGGTTTCATTTGCTTTGCTTCTTGATGTTTATGGTTTCTTGGAAGGTACGTGAAACAATTCAGACATAGGTGACCTCTGAATCTTCAAGCAACCTGGAACTTCTAATTCATTCTTGAAGGATAGTTCTGCTGGATATAGACTCTAGGGTATCTGTTATACCCTTTCAGCACAATAAAGAAAGCTTCTTATACTTTTGTTGAGAAGTCAGTTCTCAAATAAATGGCCATGATTAGAAAATAATCTTTTTCTCCAGCTGTTTTTAAGACTTTGTCTTTGTCTTTAGTTTTCTTAAATTTTTCTAAACTATGCCTTAGTTTTGTTAATTAATTGGTCTTTGTTAATCCTGCTGAGGATTTGTTGGACTTTTACATTTTTTGGTATCACGTATTTCAGCAGTTTGGAAAAATCTGTCATTATCTCTTCATATTCTTGCTCATTCTTCTACCCCTCCAATTAAATACATAGTAGGCTTTCTTGCAATACCTTCTGTACATCTTACCTTCTGTATTTTCCACATTCTTCTCTCACCATGGGTTATTATGGCTATTTTCTTCCAATCTATCTTCCAGTTCCTTAATTTTATCATTAGCTATGTCAAATTTGTTTATCTGTTCACTGAATTCTTAATTTTTATTATCATATTTTCCAATTCCAGAAGTTCTATTTGGTAATTTTTCAAATCTCTTAAGCAAAATTGTATAGTTTTCTGTTCCCATGCACACACCTTCAAACTTTGCTTTTATCTCTTCATGCACAATAAGAGTACTAATTTTATCGTATGTGCCTGTAATTGCAAAATCTCAAGTATTTTTGTGGACTTTTTCTGTTACCTGTTATTTTTATTTGTTCTTACTCTCGCAGTCTTGAAGATGTGGGATGATCTTTGACTATGCGCAGGTCATTTTATTTGAAAAATACTTGTAGGAATAATTTGACTTCTGGTACCTTCCTCTAGAAAAGGCTTTGTTTTGCTTCTCCCAAGCATTTTGAAGTACTCCAGTACAGAATTCACCTTGAGATTCAAACAACCCTGGTCCTCCCAGGTGACTTAAACCTAGATTACAAGACTATATGAAGGCTGTTTCACTTCTACTTTACCCTGATGTGTCATTCTTCTAGGAGCCCTAGTGGTGTAGTCGTTAAGAGCCTGGCTGCTAACCAAAAGGTTGGCAGTTTGAATCTACCAGCTGCTCCTTGGAAACCTTACAGGGCAGTTCTACTCTGCCCTATAGAGTTGCTATGAGTCGGAATCGACTCGATGGCAATGGGTTTGGTTATTTGGTTTGGTCATTGTTCTCGGTCTCAGAAACTGTCTAGACACTTCTCAGCCTCCCTATCTTATATAACAAAACTGTCGCTCCCTTTGGGATTATTTATTCTGGATGAGGAAATGTCCTCAGAACAACAGTTGCTTTTAGTGCTGGGCTTACCTTTCTACATTCTGGCCTTCTCCTAGATTCTGACCCTGGTAGTCCTTGCTTTCTTTCTAGCTCATCAATGCTTTTAAGAAAGCTGTTCTGTTCTTTTGGCTGTTTGTTGGCTTTTTAAAAAATCATATCTAGCTGTTTTAGCTGTCTAGTGGAAAACATGGTTGGAATTACTTAGCACACCATGACTGAAAGTTCCTTCTACTCTTACCCTTTTCTTTAACTCCAAATTAAGTGCCTCAATCTCTCGATCTGCAAGATATCCCAAAAGATTGCAATGGATTCCCCTGGGGACTCTCACTAGCCAGTTTATCTCTGTCAAGATGAATCACTGCTCCTCACCCAGCTTATAGTCTCAAGGCACTGCCATCCTCCTTTCAGCATGGCTTCCACTATGGCTCCAACCCTCTTTCTTCACTCAGGCACAATTATGTCAACGCAACAGATTTTTACTAAAGGTTTGGAGGCCAAAGAGAGGGGTTCAGCATTACTAAAAGTAGGAAACTACTTAAAAGTTCTTTTAAGAAATTCATTGGCCACTCCTCACCACAAAAAGATAGCTTAGTAACTCTGTCCCTCTTTGTTTTTTTCCTAAATTTTACATATTTTGTTGTTATTGTAAGTAGTCACAGCAAAATATACACCAATTTAACAGGTTCTACGTGTACATTTTAATGACACTGATTACATTCTTTGAGTAGTGTAAACATTCTCACTCTCCTTTTCTGAGTTGTTCTTCCCTCATTAACATAAACTCACTGCCCCCTAAGATTCCTATCTAATCTTTCAAGTTCCTGCATCAATTTGATACTATATAGACAGCCCTTAAAAGAGCACAGTGCTCAAGGCAGAACTTTTTTTTACCAGTTAAGCAAAACTATTACTCAGTTTTAAAATAACTTCAGGGAATATTTTTGGTTTAAGGTTTAAAGATTATCTCAGGGCAATAGTTTCAGGGGTTCATCCACCCTCCATGGCTCCAGAAAGTCTAGAGTTTATGAGAATTTGACACTCTGCTCTGCATCTTCCCCTTTTGATCAGGATTCTTCTATGAAATCTTCAATCAGAATGTTCAGTAATGGCAGCCAGGTACCATTCAGTTCTTCTGGTCTCATGACAAAGGAGGCAGCTGCACATGGAGCCAATCGCCCACACATTTCGTTCCCTCCTCCTATTCCCAGCTCTCCTTCCTCTGTTGCTCCGGGTGAACAGAGACCAATTGTGTCCTGGCCGGCCACTTGCAAGCTTTTAAGACCCAGACACTACACATCACCCTAGGAGGGAGAACAGAAGCACTAAGCATGTTATTAGGCCAATTAACTGAGATGTTCCATGAAACCATGACCCTAAACCTCCAAACCAATGAACCAAATCCCATGAGGTGTTTGGTTACACATAAGCAGCCTCAGCAGCTACTCTTTATTTTTTTGTTGTTGTAAATGTATCACACAAATTTTCCCAATTCAACTTTTTACAGGTATTTCATTTTTATTCTGGTTATTTGCATCTTTTTTTCTTTTATGGTCTAGCTAAAGGTTTGTCAATTTACTGATCTTTTCAAAGAACCAACTTCTGGTTTTATTGATGCTCTCTATTGTTTTCCTGTTTTCAATTTTATTTATGCTCTGATCTTTGTTATTTCATTTCTACTGGTAGATTTAGGCTTAGTTTGCTCTTCCCTTTCTAGTTCCTGGAGTTTTCAAGTTAGGCTGTTAATCTGAGATCTTCTTTCTTATGTAGGCAATTATTGCTATATAGTTGCTATGAGTCAGAATCCACTCGACAGCAATGGATTTGGGTTTTTTTTTTTCTGTTTTTACTGCTGTAAGTTTCCCTCTGAGTACTGCTTTTGCTGCATTCTGTAAGTTTGGTATTTTGTGCTTTCATTTTCATTTGACCCTAAGAAATTTGTGATTTCTCTTTGATTTTTTCCTTGACCAACTGGTAGTTTAATAGTGTGTTGTTTAATTTCCATGTTTGTGTATTTTTCAAGTTTTTTTTTTTTTTTTTTTTTGTTATTGATTTCTAGCCTCACTCTTTTGTGGTCAGAGAAAATGTGTTGCATGATTTCAGTACTTTTAAATTTATCAAGAATTGCTCTGTGACCTAAAATGTGGTCGGTTCTGGAGACTGATCCATGTACACTGGAGTAGAATGTATCTTGTGTAGTTTTTAGGTGGAGTGTTCTATATATGTCTGTTAAACATGGTTGGTTTATAGTGTCATTCAGGTCCTCTGTTTCCTTGTTGATCTTCTTTCTAGATGTTCTGTCCAATATTGAAAGTGGTGTATTGAAGTCTCTGGCTATTTTTGTAGTACTATCTATTTCTCCCTTAAATTCTATCAGTTTTTGCTTTATATATTTACGTGTCCTGATGTTGGATGAATATTTTATGATTGTTAAATCTTCTTGATTAACTGACCCTTTTATCACTATATAATGTCCATCTTTATCTCTTCTGACATTCTGTCTTGAAGACTACTTTCTCTGATATCAAGACTGCCAACCAGCTCCCTTTTGGTTATTATTTACACGGAATATTTTTTCCATCCTTTCACTTTCAACCTATTTGTGTCCTTGGTTTTAAGGTGTGCCCCCTGTAAACAGCATGGATCGTTTTTGTTTTTTGTTTTTTTTCTTTAATCCATTCTTCCACTCTCTGCCTTTTGATTGGAGCATTTAGTCCATTTACATCCACTGTAATTACCAATAAGAAATGACTTAATTCTGCCATTTTGTTATTTGTTTTTTGTGTGTCTTAAGCCTTCTTTGTCTTTCACTACTGCTTGCTGTTGTGTTTTGTGGGTTTACTCTGGTAAGCCTTTTTGGTTCCCTTCTCCTTTCCTTTTGTGTATTTCTTTTGCATATATTTTCTTAGTGGTTACCATGAATATAACATTTAAGAGCTTGCATTTATAACATTCTAGGTAAGTTGGCACCAACTTAACTTCAGTAAATACAAGAAATTCTATCTATACTATTTCTCCCCCCTTTTGTTGTTATCACTAATTACGTCTTCATATTTCATGTATCTTGTAACATAATTTTATCCTTGCCTTTTATATATTTGCTATTTAAAAACATGAAGGACAAAACATTTAGAATTATGAAGTATGAATACCTTATAACTAGCCCTTTTACTTGTCTATGCATTTCCCTTTATCAGGGATCTTTCTTTTTATGTATAACTGTGAATTAATCTAGTGTCTTCTTCCTTCCATCTACAGAACTGCAATTAGTATTTTTTGTAAGGCCAGTCTGGTGGATATGAACTCTCTCAGCTTCTGTTTGTCTGGGAATGTTTTAATTTCACCCTCATTCTTGAAGGATAGTTTTGCTGGGTAGTATTCTTGGCTGATTTTTTTTTTTCTTTCAGCAATTTAAATATATCAACTCACGGTCTTCTGACCTCTCATGTTTCTGAGGAACAGTCGGCACTTAATCTTATTGGGGATCCTTTGTATGTGACTGTTTGCTCCTCTCTCACTGTTTTCAGGATTCTATCTTTATCTTTAATTTTTGAAAGCCTAACTATGATGTGTCTTGGTGTAGACCTCTTTGGGTTTATCCTGCCTGAGGTTCTTCGAGCTTCTTAGATTTGTAGATTCATGTCCTTCATTATATTGGGGAAGTTTTCTGTCATTATTTCTTCAAATATTCTTCTGTCCTTTCCTCTCATCTCCTATTGGAATTCCCATGATGTGTATATTAGGTCTCTCGTTGTTGTTCCATAGGTCCATTAAACTGTGCTTAACTTTCTAAAGCCTCCACTCTTGTTGCTCTTCAGCATCTGTAATTTTAACTATCTTATTCTCTAATTCGCTGATTCTTTCTTTTGCCTGATTAAATCTGTTAGTAAGTCCTTCTGTTGTGGTTCTCATTTCAGTTACTGTCCCTTTCAGTTATAAGATCTCCTTTTTTAGACCCTCTTTTTGTTCGTGCATTGTTTTCCTTATTTTTTTAGCTCTTTGTCTATGATGTCATTTAGTTCATTAATTAAGTTCAATGTTGTATTATATTCTTCCATTTTTTTCATTATTTGGTCATCCTAGATGCGCTTTCACTCTCTTTGTCATGTTCATTTGGATGGGCCATTGTTTCTCCATTCTTTGTGTGTCTTGTGATTTTTCTGTTCAGGCACTGGAATTTTTGAGGGTGTTAACTTTCTGAATTCTCCCCAGTATCTAGTGGTTCTGCCTACACTACTTTCTGTATAAAACTCTTAGGCAGGCATTACCTTCAGCCTTTGCTTACCGTTTCCTCTCCATCTCTGTGATGGCTCATTTTCCCTTCCTGTTTTCATTAGGATTCGAAAGTTTTAGATCTTGGTTTTCAACTTTCAATCTCTCCCAAACACACCAGAAAACATGCTGTGATCAATCTGTCCACCAACCAGCACAACCACTCAGGTGAGGTATCATGTACTAATCAATCTGTCCACCAGGGCATGGAATCCTCTCTCTGGTTATTATTCCCTTCCCTTCTCTGCGTCTGTGACCAGGTTTTCAGTTACAGGACGCACATCCAGTGAGCCCCCTTCAGGGCTGGGCATTGCCATCCGGTTTTGCCTGAGGATTCCTTCCCTGCTCTGTTGGGGCTGCTTCTATCTGAGCTGGCTTTCAGGGGAAGCACAAGCAGATTTCCTCTGTTTCAGGAAGGGAAGGGGCTGGCACTACACAGAAGAACCTCCAAGAGATCTGTCTTATTGGTTTCAGAGCCCCAGTGGCCCTGAGGTATCGAGGGGGGGGGAATGGGGGGCAGTCTCCTCTTAGGTGACCCTCCTCCTGGCTCCAGGACAGGAGACCTTCTACAGGAGTTCATATCAATCTAGTGGCCAATAGTTACTGGGTGGAGGAGGGATTGTCATGCTCCGAATGGACCCCCAGGGAGGTCTGACTTACTGCTATAAGAGCCCGCCCCATAGTGTGTTGACTGTGCATAGCCTCCACTCAACTTGCCTACTTCCTAGCACACAGCAGTCTTAGTCAGCAGTCCTCAGCACTGACTGGAAGGGGATGCAGACAGACTCAAGTTAATCCCCAGGGAGGTCTATCCTGTTGGTTTCAGAGGCCTGAGCTATGGGATGCACAGGGAGGCAGGTAGAGTGCTAACTAGGGGAGTCGACTCCACTGCAGTGGCCTTCTGTAGCAGTCTGCAGCACCCTGGCAACGAACAGTTACCAGGTGGGGGAGGCGTTGTTATGCTCCAGTTAGATCCCTGCAGAGGTCTGACTTATTGCTATCAGTACCTCCTGGTAGATTATTGGCTGTAAATGCAGATTCCATTCAAGATGCCTGCTTCCTAGTACACAGCAGCCTCAGACAGCAGTCCTCAGCACCAACTGGAAGTGGTGGCAGACTAACTCAAATTGACCTCCAGGGAGGTTTGTCCCGTTGCTTTTATAGGCCTGAGCTATGGGGTGCCCAGAGAGGCATGCAGAGTGCTGACTACAAGAGCAAACTCCACTGCAGGGGGTTTTCCATAGCAATTCACTGCAGGCTTGCAGGTGACAGTGTCTGGGTGGGGGATGGGCTATCATGCTCCAAACAGACCCCCAGGGAGGCCTGTCTTGTTGCTATCAGAGGCCCCCCATAGTATGTTGGCTGTAGGTGTGGCCTCCACTCACAGCAGCCTCAGTCAGCACTCCTAAGCACCAACTGGAAGGGGGAGCAGGCAGACTCAAACTGACTCCCCAGGAGGTCTGCCCTGTTGGTTTCAAAGGCTGGAGCCACGGGGTGTGCAGGGAGGCAGGGGAAGTGCTGACTATGAGAGCAGACTCCACTGCAGAGGGCCTTCAGTACCAGTTCACAGTAGGCTTGCAGCCGACAGTGTCTGGGTGGGGGAGTTGCAGGCACACTCCACATGGATCCCCAGGAAGGTCTGCCTTTTGATTTTAGAGCAGAAGCCTGGGGTCTTGTCTCTTTGTACAGGCAGGGGGTGTGGTAGTTAGGGAAAGAGGCTCTTTTTCTGGGTCCATTTCCCCAGTTCACAGCAGCCAGCATGGCTTCGGGAGGGGGGCAGGGATGGTGGGAGAAGCGTTTTTCCTATCGTATGCGACTTACCGATTCATTGATTCTTGCCTGGCTGCAGTTTCCCACGCTTTCCTCTGCTCCCTGATTCAGAGTCCCTCAAAGCCGAGTGCCATCTCCTTGTTGCATTTCTTGTGTTTTGGGGGAGGGTCAGACTGATGGTCTGTTTACACCACCCTCTTCCTCTGTCCCTCTTTCGATCCTTCCTTCTCACCATCCTGCTGTGCTGCCTTCTGTCTCCTGGGACCTTCCTCCTCTCCACGTCCCTTATCCCTGACTTCTGAGCACACATCCTTACAACACTATCGCTGGAATTCTAAAGTTCTCTTAACTTTACTTTGCAGGGCAATTTTGCACTTTTCAAACCATCCCCATCTCAGCAATGCCCACAAAGCCTCACTTTTCTTAATCAAAAAGTCCATGAGGGCATTTTCCTTCACCAAAGTGTCAAAACTTTCTGAAATAAACGCTGTCCTTCCCCTAAAATGCAGAATGAGGCAGTAGCTTTTTTAAAAAGCAATTTTTTCTTCCTAGGATATCTCAATTAATTAACGCTTTATAGTTACTGCAAAAGTTCCAAGCTCACAAATTTTTTCTCCACGAAGTGAGTGATGAAGGGGGGGATGGGGAGCGAGGACTTCACTTAGCTGATGCCTACAGACACTTCTCCCAAGTGGTTGCCGAGAGATAACAGCCCCCACCAGTCAAAGAGAGCCCAGAATATGTACGTAAATCCTTTATATTTCTTGTTTTAAAAGTCTGGGTATTCTCATTTTGAAGTCAACACAGAAATTTTTTATTTATGGGTTCATTAGGAGAACAGTAACAAAGGGGTTACGCAGTTTAACCTATTACACCAAAGAATCTTCTGTGAGTGTGAAGAACAGATCCTATAAACAGAAAATGCACAGTGGATATGCCCTACCGGAAGCTGCCCTGAAACTACAACATGATTTACTGAAGAGCACACGCTTGTTAGGGGTTCCTGGGGTTGCTGCTGCTGCTCTTTTAAACAGTCACCAGCGATCGGCCGTGTGCTCCTTTCTGAGCCACAGCACCAGCGAAAATCAATTCAGGTATTGCCCGAGCTGCAGTGCTGGCGCAAATGAGCACTAGCCACAACTTTCTAACCGCCAGGAAAATACAGAATCAGCCTTCTAAGGGACACAGGAGGAAGAAGAAGCTGCTCAGGGGGTGTAATTCACATCTCCTTCAAATCGTATTTCAAAGAACTAAACGAGGCTGGGGAACACTTGCGAAACTGCTGGTAGGGAAAAATCCAACAATATCGAAAAGAGGTCTCACCGTGAAGCTAACAATCAACGCACATAAACGCACTTACGTAAGCAAAAACAGCATCTTGGACAGATAGGTTGAAAAGCAGCTACATATAACACTGAATCAAATGAAGTATTATTGGAAGAACTGGGTAAAACTTCATAATATGGAAATGAGGTAATAACCATTAGACACGCAGCTGAAAATCACATTCAATCAAGGAACAAAATGGAGTTTATAATTTGTAGGACTCCATTTTATAATGTCATTCAACAGTTTCCAAAACCAAGTGCCATTCCTGTGAAGATTGTTTTCATAGTTTGCTACTACTCCAGTGAGGAGGAAGAAAGACCCAGTAAGCTCTAAACACTTAGAAAGAAGCACGCTGGGACACGTGTTGTCATGTCTCATTTTAAACAAAGGACGTTTTCTCTGAGCAGTCAACGGAGTCACTTACCAAGCTCGCACAGGCGTGTTCTGGAAAGCGCATTTCTCTCTGCCATACCTCCCCACTGACCGGCTGCTGTCACAAACGCCTGGTTCTCCTTGGCATCGCTTTGTTAATGCTCTATTCATTAATTTAACAAACTATCAGGAGAATATGCTTGGAATGGGCAGGCATTGTCTCTCAACTTCCATTTAATTAAACTCTGCTATTGCAATATGACAGCCAGCACATCACAGGGGGAATGATTTTAAGGATGAAGGTAAAAAGCATTTCAAAGTCCCCTCCTTAAACATGAAAGCATCATCGAAAACTGCCCAAGCACACGCCATCATTTTTCTATACTATGAAAGATGTTATTTCCGGGCTTGGTAATTAATTGGATTCCATGGAGAAATTATTCCAGCATCCTTGATGGCAACATGCTGCCCAAGGCCAGGGACAGAGTGCCAAAGGCAGCCGTCAGCACCCACGCCCCCGCCCAGCTCCTGTCCACCGGCGGGCCTCATCGGGAGTGAGGGCTGGCTGCTGCCTATGGAACCGCTCATTACCTCCCCACAACACGACAGCGCAGAACTCTGATCGCACCGCCTTCAGAGCACGGGACGGAGATGCTCACGCTCCAGTGCACACCGGAAGGATGCAGAGCGGTGACCCAGCATGACGCTGCCTGTCAGGCCCAGGGTGGGGGGCCACCCCCAGAGCCTGCCAGCAAGCGAGGGAAGGGGCAGCCCGGAAGCTCTTACCATCGATCCGGCTGACGAGTTCTTCCAACATTCTCACTTTCATTTGAATCCCAGGCTGGGCGAAGGTGTAGTTGTCCTGAGAAAAACAACAACACAATTAAGAAACACAAAGCGCAGCCCCGAGTTTTGGTTAGCAGTCATCTCTCAGAGAAGGGACCAGGAGCAGGCAGAGTGCTGGCACTGGGCACAGGAGCACAGCCACCAGGCCACTCCATCCTGAGCCTGTCACTCCCCTGCCTCCCACCTGGAAAAGGAGAGCTCCGTACGGGGTTACTGCAAAGGCGAGCGCTGGTTCTGAGACACGACAACGCTACCACGCAGCTGAACGATTTATTAAAGAATCAAGCCTGTCGATGTGTTTGACATGCACACAAAATAAAAACAGTTTCTGAAGGTTCAAAAGTCAGCAAAGGCGAACAGTCTCGTAACAGGACTAATTCAAAGACGAACACGTCTGATCCTGAGAAGCAAACGCCTGCGTGTCAGGCCGTGGAGTCTCACAGTGAGGGAGTAAAGCCAACATCAGAAGATGTGCACCGGGGTTCAGAGCATTTGTAACGGAGCCTTTCTAGATGGAAACGTAACATATTTACATTTAAATTGAGCAAAGGGGCATGAACCTGCAGAGCTCCTAGAGGAGAGTTGTTTGCTGCAGCCACCCGCTGCGCCCGCACCCAGGCCTGCACGCTCAGCACTCTGGGTGAGCAGATGGAGACGGTGCAGGCGCCTGTGCTGATGGAACCGCTGCGTCACACCCACAACCGCATCACACCAACAACTTAAACACTGATCACTGAACAGTCAGGCGTGAGGGAAACACGTGAACACTGGACCCTACTCTCAAGGACAGAGTTGGGTGAACGCAGGGCAGATTCATAAGCTAAGACAGGAAACCTGCGCAGCATTGAGGGGAAAAGAAATCCTAAGTCAGACAGACATGAGACAGGGCCCCAGCTCTACTACTTAGGAGCTGGCACGGCTTTGGCAAGTAACACACCCTCTCTGGGCTCCTGTTTTTTTTGTCATCTGTAAAATGAAGACAGTAGTCCTGCCTTCTAGGACTGTTCTACGGTTCAAGGAAAGAACGCACGGGAAATGTATAAGAGGGTCCGAGACACAGTGGGGCCTCAGGAAATAGCAGCTCCTATTTTCCTTGGAGGAAACCCTGGTGGCGCAGTGGTTAAGTGCTATGGTTGCTAAGGTGGACAGTTCAAATCCACCAGGCGCTCCTTGGAAACTCTGTGGGGCAGTTCTACCCTGTCCTATAGGGTCGCTATGAGTTGGAATCGACTTGATGGCAACGGGTTTGGTTTTTTTTTTTTTTGGTACACTACCAATGGAAACCCTGGTGGTGTAGTGGTTAAGATCAGCTGCTAACCAAAAGGTCAGTAGTTCGAATCCACCAGCCACCCCTTGGAAAGCCTGTGGGGCAGTTCTACTCTGTCCTACAGGGTCGCTATGAGGCTGTGAGTTGGTTTGGTTTGGTTTATACCACTGACCAAGCCAGGGCCCTTTCAATCGCCTCGTACACGTGCAAAAGCTGGACGTTGAAAAAGGTGGGCAGAAGAAGAACTGATGTGTTCAAACTGGTGTTGGTGAAACATACTGAATATACTACAGACGGCCAAAGGGGCCCTGGTGGTGCATTGGTTAAGTGCTCGGCTGTGAACAGAAAGGTTAGCAGTCCAAACCCACCAGCGACTCCGTGGGAGAAAGATGAGGCAGTCCGCCTCCATAAAGATTACAGCCTTGGGAACCCTGCGGGGCAGCTCTACTCTGTCCTACAGGGTCGCTGTGAGTTGAAGTCGACTCAACAGCGACGGCTTATGGACTGCCAGAAGAACGAACAAATCAGTCTTAGAAGAAATACAACCAGAATGCTCCTTAGAAGCGAGGAAGGAGAGACTTCGACTTGCTTACTTTGGACATGACATCAGGAAAGACCCATCATAGGAGAGGACATCGTGTTTGGGAAAGCAGAGGGTCAGCGAAAATGAGGACGGCAGTGAGACGGACTGACATGATGGACCCAAGGACGCCAATGCTCATGGAGATGGCACAGGGCCTGGCAGTGTTCCTCCTGTACCCACGTAAGGTCACATGCGTCGGAGCCGACCCAACGGTCACGAACAACAACATACTACTACTATTACTGCCGCTGTCGCCCCTCGCCACTGCGGGCCAGGCGGTTCTGACTCGTGGCGGCCCCATAGGGTTTCCAAGGCTGGAACTCTCTATGGAGGCAGACTGCCACATCTTTCCCCCGCCGGGCCGCTGGGGTTTTGAACCACCACCCTTCCAGTTAGCAGTCGAGCGCTTTAACCGCTGTCATCACTAACAGAGCACAGATAAGCCAGGCCGGGGCTTCAGCCAGAGAGGAATGTTGACACCTACCACATCAGCCCAGGAACAGTGCTGGAAGAGGAGGGTCTTACGCAGAGCCTCCGCCAGGGATCAGGGACCATTTTCAGAACTAGGGTTTCAACTGGACTCTTGCAGCAACGGATGTAATACACACTCGTTGGTGACGAGTATGGAAGAGGCGAACAATGGCCTCCCAAAGATGTCCACGTCCTAATCCCCAGAACCTGTAAGTAGGTCATATTACATGGCAATTAAGGTCACAAATCTTAAAACTAGGAGCTTCGGTGGTATAGTGGTTAAATGCTCAGATGCTAACTGAAAGGTCGGAAGTTCAAACCCAGCAGCCGCTCTGTGGGAGAAAGATGCGGCAGTTTGTTTTTGTGAAGATTTACAGTCTTGGAAACCCTATGGGGCAGTTCCACTCTATTCTATAGGGTCACCATGAGTTGGAACTGACTCAAGGACAGTGAGTTAATCTTAAAATAGAGAGGTTATTCTGGATTATCCCGATGGGTCCAACATGATCCTGAGGGTTGTTTAAAAGTGGGATGGGGAACAGACGAGTCGAGAGCAGAGTGAGGCAGTGAGGACTCGCCTGCCCAGCTGACCTTTACGACAGAGGAAGGGGGCCGTGTGAGAATGTGGCGGCCTCTAGAAGCTGGACAAGGCAAGGACGGATTCTTCCCCGGAGCCTCCAGGAGGCCCTGCCGACGCCTGGACTTCAGCCTGGGAGACCAAGTCAAATGTGTGACTTAGAGAACGGTGCCGGGACAAATCCGCGCTGTCTCGAGCCGCCAGGCTAGGGATTGTTTGTCACACCTGTCAAAGGAGACTCAGGAACGTCTCAGGGCGTGCTGTGTGGGAGCCCGCGGCCCACTGAGAAATAAAAACACAAGAAGAGCATCTGGGGCAGTCAAAGGACAGAGCTGTAGGTGACGTGTCTCTTGCAGCCAGGACTCAGGGCGGTGAGCTCTCAGGAGGAGGTTTAGACAGGCTTACGTGGGGCCAGCTCTGGGGGACAGCGGATTATGGCAGCTTTGTCCCCAGGAAGTCAGGCTGGGGCGGACGCCAAGGCCAGGTGGCAGCAGAGCCTCACAGGCCTCAGTGGAGGGGGAGGCTGCAGCCCGAGGTCACAGGCAGGGTGGCCTGGTCTGCGGGGACCATACACTGAGGGAAGCGTCAGGTTAGGAAGCAAAGTCTCTGCAGCCTCTCAGATGACGGGGAACAACGCAGTGCTTTCACAGCTATGCCAGCACCTACCCTGGGTGAAGGAGGTGGCGTGCACACAGACCCTGGATACACAGAGGTGACGTGCGCACGTGACCCCGTAACAGGGACATGACATCTGCACACACCCCGGGCACAGGAGGTGATGTATGCACGCCCCCTCAAGCACAGGAAGTAATGTGTGCACACTCACCCCAAGCACAAGATGTGACGTGTGCACCCCCCCATACAGGAGGTGACGTGTGCACGCCCCCCCCAGCACAGGAGGTGACGTGCACGCCCCCCCGGCACAGGAGGTGATGTGTGCACCCCCTCCCCATACAGGAGATGACGTTTGCACGCACTCCCCAGCACAGGAGGTGATGTGTGCACCCCGATGGGCACAGGAGGTGATGTGTGCATGCCCCCTGAGCACAGAGAGGTGCCGTGTGCACACGGCTCTGGCGCAGGGGTACACGGGAGGGCAGGACTGGGTGGGCACTGGGTCAGCACCATGGCCCAGGAGGGCAGGACTGGGTGGGCACTGGGTCAGCACCACGGCCCAGGAGGGCAGGCTCAGGAGCAGGAACAGAGATGAGGCTGTGAGAGCAGCCGGTCAGGCCGGCCTTCCCTGCGTGCAGAGCGGATGAGCCACAGAGCGTCTAGGCTGAATCCTGCAGCCCGAGGAGCCCACGGCAGAGGCCTCACCCTCACAGGCCGGCGACAGCCGACAGCTCTCACGGCACTTCCTGCTCCAGGGCTCTCCAGGGAAGCCCAGCACGGGCTGCGAGGAGACCTCCAGCTACAGGTGTTTCTGCGGTCCAAGAGCCTGACTGAAAAGCACTGGGGTGCGTCTGACACAGTGAGCCTCTGTGTGGGCGTATTCAGTGCACACGCACCCACGTGCACTCACACACACACACCCTCACACGCACTCACACACACCCTCACTCTCACACGCACACACACACACATGCTCTCACGCGCTCACACACACACGCACGCTCTCACACACACACACACACACCCTCACGCTCTCACACGCACTCACACACACACCCTCACGCTCTCTCACATGCACTCACACACACCCTCACGCTCTCATACGCACACACACCCTCACGCTCTCACGCATTCACACACATCCTCACGTGCACTCACACACACACCCTCACGCTCTCACGCACTCACACACCCTCACGCTCTCTCACACGCACTCACACACCCTCA
>NW_004444005.1:9258073-9259495 GCF_000243295.1 Trichechus manatus latirostris | reverse complement strand
CAGAGGAGCAGTGCTTCCCTGGGTCCGGCCTGGGCCAACAACTACAGACTTGCCCACTCCTGGTGTCTTAGTTCTCTAGTGCTGCTGTAACAGAAATACCACACGTGGACGGCTTAACAAACAGAAATTTATCCTCTCACAGTTCAGGAGGCTAGAAGTCTGAATTCAGGGCGCTGGCTCTAGGGGAAGGCTTTCTCTCTCTGTTGGCTCTGGGGGAAGGTCCTTGTCTCTTCAGTTTCTGCTCCTGGGCCATCTTCACGTGGCTCGGCATCTCTTCCCAGTCTCTGCTTCTCAAACTTGCTTGTTTAATCTCTTTCACAGCTTAAAAGAGATTGAGTCAAAAGATACCCTATACTAATCCTGTCTCATTAACGTAACAAAGACAGCCCATTCCCAAACAGGACTGTAACCACAGGCATGCTGTTGTTCTTGTTGTTGGGTGTCTTCAAGTTGGTTCCGACTCCTAGTGACCCAGTGTACCACAGTACGGAACACTGCCCAGTCCTGCGCCATCCTCACAATTGTTGTTATGCCTGAGCCCACTGTGTTAATCCATCTTGTAGAGGGTCTTTCTCTTTTTCAATGACCCTGTACTTTACCAAGCATGATGTCCTTCTCCAGGGACCAGTGCCCCCTGATAACATGTCCAAAGTACGTGAGATGAAGTCTTGCCATCCTCGCGTCTAAGGAGCATAGAGATTAGGGTTTACAACATATATTTTGGGGGGACACAATCCAATCCATAACACCCGGGGAGGGCTGCAGCCCTGGCTGACCACGGACTTCATGGTTATTCAGACAAAAAAAAGATTCAAAAGGTAGAAACAACCCAAGTATCCATCAACAGATGATGGATAAACAAAATGTGGTCCATCCACACAATGGAATATTACTCAGGCATAAAGAGAAATGAAGCTGGGATGCATGCTACAACATGGGTGAACCCTGAAAACATTACCCCAAGTGAAAGAAGCCAGACGCAAAGGATAGTGTATGATCCCACTTACGTGACACATCCACTGGACTGATGATCGACACAGTGGCTGCAACAACGGACTCAAGCGTAACAAGGATTGTGAGGACGGCGCAGGACCGGGCAGTGTCTCGTTCTGTTGCACGCAGGGTGGCTATGGGTTGGAACCTACTGGACGGCACCTAAGAACAACATACGAGATATGCAGAGCAGGAAAACGGGTAGAGACAGACAGCAGATGAGCGCTTACCAGGGGCTGGGGTCAGGGGGTAGGGAGTTACTGCTTCACGGGCACAGAGACTCTGTCTGTGGTGACAGAAAGGGTTGGGAGTCATTGCCTCACGGGCACAGACTCTGTGTGGGGTGACGGAAAGGGTTAGGGAGTCATTGCCTCACGGGCACAGACTGTGTGGGGTGACGGAAAGGGTTAGGGAGTCATTGCCTCACGG
>NW_004444005.1:9256271-9257973 GCF_000243295.1 Trichechus manatus latirostris | reverse complement strand
GCACTCACACACACACCCTCACGCTCTCACATGCACTCACACACACCCTCACGCTCTCACACGCACTCACACATACACCCTCACACTCACTCTCACGTGCACTCACCCCCTCACACTCACATGCATTCACACACACCCTCACACTCTCAGGTGCACTCACCCTCACACTCTCTCATGTGCACTCACACACACGTGCACTCACACACACTGTCACACGCACTCACACCCTCGCTCTCTCTAATACACTCACACACTCTCGTGCACTCACACACACTCTCATACACACACATTCTCACAGGTACTCTCAGACACACATACACACTCACACACAGGCATGCTCCTTGACAATGCACACTCACGCACACACACTCCTTTTCACACATTGCGTACGCACATGGACACACCCACACTCTGTCGACATCTTCTGACGAGCAGGAGCCAGCCGCTGTGGCCCAGAACTGGAAATGCCCATGGGCACAGAGGAGTTCATTCTCAGAAATGGAAAATGAACACAGACGAACTGCGCCTCTTGCTGGGAAGTTCTCCCGGGTGGATTCCGAGTGACAGGCTCTGATACCTGATGAGCCCCACTCATCCCACTCCACGCAGGGTGACGGTGAGGCTTTATGGGCTCTGGCGGCGCAAAGCACTGGGCTCTCGGGTACAAGGCGATGGCCGTGGGGGCCTGGGCTATGGCGGGGGCCTGGGTGACGGCCTGGGCGACAGCTGTGGGGACCTAGAAGACAGTCGCTACGGCCTGAAGGACAGCCACCAGGACCTGGAGGACAGCTGTGGGAGCCTGGGGCTGCCTGGGTCCCCAGATGTGGTGAGCACAGAGCAGCCAGTACTGGGATAGGCTGTGGGTTCTACTAAAATGGAGCTCCTGATCAGCGAGGGTGGCAAAGACTCAGCATTGCCTGGACAGGACTCTAGGCCCCCAAGGAAGCTGACTTGTCTCTGGGAGAGGCCACCCAGCTGCTCCTGCTGAAGGGCCCCTCCACAGACCCCAAGCGCCCCCAAGCAGAGACAGAGAAGAAGTTAAGCACCGACTGTGAACTGCAACGTATCTGAACTTAACAGGGGCGAGGAATTCTGACTGTAGACTTAACTTCTTCGAACACCACCATCACCGTGGCCCTCAGCTTGCAGTGGTTAGCTTTTAAGACTCAATTTCTTCCTGAAGGGTTGACAACAAAAGGAGATTTATATCTGAATTTGGGGCCTGATGTGTTGTTCGAAGTTTATACAATTGCCGTTTAACCTCGCGGCTGAATTTCTGGGAAGCAGATTGAGCAGGATCACTGGATCTAATCGTTGTTAGCTGCCGTCGAGTCGATTCCAGCTCATGGCGGCCCTGTGGGGTTAGGGACGAGAAACAAACTGGAAAGTGATTTTGCAAGGACCCTGGTGGTGTGGTGGTTAAACGCCTGGCTGCTAACCGAAAGGTGGGCGGTCTGCACCCACCAGCTGCCCTTCAGGAAAAAGATGTGGCAGTCTGCTTCTATAAAGATCCCAGCCTTAGAGACCCTGTGGGGCAGTTCCACTCCGCCCTATGGGGTGGCTATCAGTAGGAAGCAACTCGACAGCAATGGGTTCAGGTTTTGTTTTTTTGTTTTCCTTTGTTTAGGTAGAGGGAGGCTTTGTAGATTATTTACTTAAAGTACTATTTTGACAAATTTCAGAGCCCTCTGGGGGCACGTTC
>NW_004444005.1:9229731-9255214 GCF_000243295.1 Trichechus manatus latirostris | reverse complement strand
GGGGTGACGGAAAGCGTTAGGGAACAGATGTGGTGATGGTTGCACACCATGATGGATGTAACCAATGCCAACGAACTGTATACTCAGAAGTGGTTAAGATGGCAAATCTCGTGTTATATATATGTTACCACAAATTAAAAAGGAAGGAGCTCTGGTGGCACAGTGGTTAAGCGTTCAGCTGCTAACCGAAACGTCAGCGGTTCGAATGCACCAGCTGCTCCGCGGGAGAAAGATGTGGCAGTCTGCCTCCTTAAAGGTTACAGCCTTGGAAACCCTATGGGGCAGTTCTACTCTGTCCTGTAGAGTTAATATGAGTCGGAACTGATTCAATGACAATGTGTAAAAACTGGGTTAAAAAATAAAAAAATTAAAGCAACAGTCGTACCCGCAACCTAAGGTTTCCTTCCACGTGGACGGGGCTGCATGGGGGCTGCTCCTGCTGTCTCACCCAAGGAGGTGCGTTATTCATTGTAAGCCTAGGCGACTAAGCAGGCCGGGGGCTCAGCACCCCTCTACCTCGGCTGCACCCCCAGGCTCTGCTGTGGGGTGGCCAGCCCTGGCCCGGCGCTCGCACTCAGGCTGGTAAGCCTCAGCAATCCTGAGATTCAGTCAGCTGGGTTATGTGGTTCTCATGCTAAGATGAAATTTCAAGCTTCTCATTTAGCAGAAATGAAAGTTATTCTTTGGCCTCCATCTGCCACTATTTTATTTCTCGGTTTGTTCCTAAGCCAGGTAGGGAAGATGGGTTTTCTCAGACACCCAGGCAAAGAGAAGAGGATGACAACTGGGAGCCTCTAAAAAAAAAAAAAGCCCAGTATTTGGGTGAAAAGAACCAAAAAGACTGAGGGGCACGGCCTCGGCAGCGGCAGAAAAGATGCGTCTTCAGAGGACTCCAGCACGGGGGGTTGTGGTCAGAGTCCCAGGGCAGCGCCCACCTCGGCGATGGCACGGTGGTCATCTGGGCCCTCCTATCTCGCCCGGACCCGGGGAGGGAGTCTGGGCTGCAACAAGGGCCCCCCACGGGGGAGGGGACAAGGCTGAGGAGAAGGTGAGAGGGGAAAATAAAGTTCTGGGCCCACAGCAGAGGCCTTTCCCTGGTAGGGCTCCTGGAGGGCCTCACACCAGACCAGAGATTCTGCCCACCTGACGCTGGGAACCTGGGTCTGTCTCCTGGGCACCACCTCCACCCGCTCCAAACACACAGGCCTGACACCCCCTCCAAACACACAGGCCTGACGCAGGGAACACGATACTCACAAAGTGTCTGCTGAATGAAGGGATGAACGGGCAGGCCGAATAAGAATTGAGTGAGATTAGTGTGCATTACAGGAGCCCTGGTAGCGCAATGGGTAAGGGTTAAACACTTGGCTGCTAACTAAAAGGTCGGCAGCTCAAACTCACCAGCAGATCTGCGGGAGAAAGACCTGGTGATCTGCTCCTGTAAAGATTACAGCCTGAAAAACCCCATGGGGCAGTTCTACTCTGTCACGTGGGGTTGCTGTGTGTCAAAATTGACTCGAAGGTACCTACCAACAACAAACTGTGTGTTACAGAAATAATAATATTAATATTACTCTCTTCATAAAAAGTAAACAATCAGATTCCCTGAAAGTGAGATTTTATTTTGTGTCTTTAAAAAAGACTCAATATGCAAAACTTACGGACAGGAGGGAAGAAAGGAAGGGCTGAGAATTCGAAAGGCCTTTGGGAGGTGCTTTCCAGAGGGCGAGGCCCATGATAACAGAAACCTGAAAGCGAGCACCAGCACCGTCAGCTTGCCTTACGCCTGCTGCTTCCAGCGTCACACCGCCAGCAATAACAACACATTCCTGCTCTTCAGGAGAAAAGCAGAATCAAATTTTCTGTCAGGCTTTTCAGAGAAGACTCACAACACATTCCTGCCGACCTGGCTGGAAGGGCTCACTGCCCCACCCGTCTACACTTCCCACGTACTGACAAACACGAGGCCTGTCCGCCTGGACCAGGGTCCTGTCACCCTCTGCAGCCCACAGCCCCTTCCTGGGCCCGTCTCACTGTAAGAAAGTTCTTTTCTTACAGGAAACCATCTGCCTCCCTGGCCTGGCCTGGACCTGCTCCCTGAATAACACAGGAAGTCCCGTTTGCATCAAAGGACCTCCGACCTCCACCTCTTACAGGGCTAGGTGGGGGAGGGGGCGATGGGGGCCGGGGCACAGCCACAGTATCCCAAGGGGGTCTCTCCCATGAGCCTTTCCCTTTGAGGATTTTATTTGGTATCCTTTAGCCTCAGCGATAGCAACTACTTGCTCAGTCCTGTGACTCACCAAGCCTGGGGGTGGCCTTGGGGATCCCAACACAGACCGCGAGAAAAATGGACAGGGCCCTTCTGTTCACAGAGAGGACAGTTTGGCAGTTAAGCAAACGCATGTAAAACACTGATTATGATCAGGGTGCTGGGCCGTCCAAGCACAGAACAGGGGACCTGCCCCGGAAGCTACTCAAAGAGGGGGCCTGAGCTGAGACACAAGGGATGGTCCCTAGTGAGTGGGCAGAAAGTGGGGAGGTGGGCACGTGCTAGCAATGGGACAAAGGCCTCCGAGGCAGCTGGGCAGAGGCAGGAGGTCAAGCAGGCTGGAAGGCCTTGCACGGAGTTAAGACCGACAAAAGCTATCGGATGAAGTTAGTGTCGTGGCTACGAGGAGCCACCAGGTTTATGAAAGGATGACTCTGTCTAGTCAGCTGGAGAGGGAACAAAATGGGACCAAAGAGGACGCAGGGCCATCAGCGAGGAAGCCACTGCTGCAATCTGGACAGAATAATAATGAGGCCTCCCCACTGAAGACACAGTCAACCCAGACTGTCAAGACTGCTTTTTATTGACCTATATCGGAATGGCTGGGTTTCTGAAGTTGAACATAGGACTTTTACATTTATTCCTATTAGTTGTTCATTTGATTGGCTCTCAGCTGGCATTCCAGGCAGCTGAACTCATTCTGAATCTTGATGATGTCATCTATCACATTAGCTGTCCTTCCATGCTTCGAGGCACTGGCTAAACGTACACCCTCAGCGTCTTCATTACAGCCTCTGAGAGACGGGAGAAGGACGAGGCCAAGGACAGGGCATCCTGGCGGGCCTCTCAGAGACCACGCTCACAGTGGAAAAACGTGCAACTTTGCCAGGCCTTGTTAACGCCTCACTTTCCGACCTGCTAGCCTCATTTCTCTGATTTGCTCTCTCATCTGTAGAATGGGGTCAGTAATGGCTCCTTCTTCACAGGGGTGTTGGGAGAAAGAAAGGAGTTACTGTACAGAAAAGACTCCACCACAGCGTCCACCCGAAGGGTGAAGCCTCCCTGCCATTCCCCAGCTTCTGCAGCTCAAGTCTCCGTGAAGTAGTGGCTACAAATGGAGGCTCCTACTGTAAACAGCGGGAAAGACAGGAGAACAGTAACAAGGAAACACTAAACACCTGTTTTCCGGCGCCAGCTGACCTGCAGCCTGCAGAGCTACAACAGTATTTGAAGGGAAGATGCACAGTGTTAGGAGTAACCCACCCCCCTTAAAAGAAGGGATACGCCAATACGCCAGAGTGAACATTTAAAAAATAATGAAAAGAACTACTCAACTAATCCAAAAAAAGGTAGGAAAAAGGGAAAAGATGAAATCAAGTAGAGAATGAGAGCATACTGGCAGACGGAACCCCGACCACGTCAACAACGGCACTGGACACATTGCATGAACGTGTCTGGGCCAAACGTGCACTAACAGGATAGAAGAGCAAAGCCCAACCATAAACTATATACAAGAAATGTAACTGAAATAAAAAGATACAAATAGATTAAAAGCAAAAGGATGGTAAAAGAGGCATCGTGAAAACACTGATTGTAAGAAAGCTGGAATGGCAGTACTAACATCGGATACACTGGACTCAGGACGAGGATTATAACTAGAGAAGGAACATTTACATAACCATAAACAGGTCAATTCATCAAAAACAGATCATAATCCTAAATGGGGCTGCATCTAAGAAGACAGATTAAAATTACATAACCAAAGCCTGATGAAACTAGAAGACGTCTAATAGACAAAGAAAGATTAGACTTGGAAATTGCAAGTCCTCACTCGGTAACTGACAGAAAAAGGAGACAGAAGATCAGTGAGGGTAGAGAAGATTAGACAACACAATCAACCAGCCTGACCTAGATGACGTTCATACAACACCCCACCCAACAACAGCGGGCTCTTTTCAAGGACACGTGAAACATTCCCTAAGATACACCAGGTGATAGACCTCAAAACAATTCTCAACCCATTTAGAAGAGATTAAGTAATGCACTGTGATCACAATGGAATGAAACTGAAAATCGATAACAGAAAAATATCTGGGAAATCCTCATAATATTTAAAAATTAAGTAACACATTCCTAAATAATCCATGGGGTTGAAGAAAAAATAACAATGAATGTTAGATAACATATTGAATTCCATGTTAATGAAAACAACATAATAAAATTTGTGGAATGCATCTAAAGCGGTGCTTGAAGGGTAATCTTCAGCTTTAAATGCTTGTATGAGGGAAGAATCCAGGTCCCTTACCAACAATCTCAGTTTCCAACTTGAAAAGCAAGGAAAAGAAAGGCAAATTACAAAAAAAGTAAGTCGAAGGGAAAAAAATAATGAAGCGCTGGTATCAGTGTAACAGGATATGGATAAACAACAAAGAAAATCAGTTAAACCAGAAGTGGCTCTATGCAAAGATCAGTAAACTCTATCTAGAGTGAACAACAAAAACACCACAAGCTATCAATATCAGGAATGAAAGACATCACTATAGATCCTACAGACATCAGATAATATTAGGAACAATCAGATAATATGAGGTAACAACGTTACGTCAATAAATTAGAAAACTTGGTTAAACTGTCAAATTCTACACTGCAATTGCTGTTAGGGTGCCTTTGAGTCGATTGACTCACAGCAACCCTAAGGACAACAGAGTGAAACACTGCCCAGTCCTGCGCCATCCTCACAATCTTTGCCATGCTTGAGCCCACTGCTGCAGCCACTTTGTCAACCCATCTCATCAAGGATCTTCCTCTTTTTTGCTGACCCTCTACTTTACCAAGCATGATGGATGTCCTTCTCCAGGACTGGTCCCTCCTGATAACATGTCCAAAGTACTTGAGATGAAGTCTCACCAACCTCGCTTCCAAGGAGCATTCTGGCTGTACTTCTTCCAAGACAGACTTGCTCATTCTTCTGGTAGTCCATGGTATATTCTTCACCAACATCATAATTCAAAGGCATCAAACTCTTTTTCAGTCTTCCTTATTCACTGTCGAGCTTTCACCTGCATATGAGGCGATTCAAAATACTATGGCTTGGGTCAGGAGCACCTTAGTCCTCAAAAGAACATCTTTGCTTTTCAACACTTTAGAGAGGTCTTTTGCAGCAGATTTGCCCAATGCAATACTACCTTTGATTGCTTGACTGCTGCTTCCATGAGCGCTGACTGCAGATCCAAGTAAAATAAAATCTTTGACAACTTCAATCTTTTCTCCGTTTATCATGATATTGCTTATTGGTCCAGTTGTGAGGATTTTTGTTTTCCTTATGTTGAGGTGTAATCCAGACTGAAAGCCATAGTCTTCCATCTTCATCAGTAAGTGCTCCAAATCCTCTTAGCTTTCTGCAAGGAAGATTCTGTCATCTGCATATCACAAGTTGTTAACTAGTCTTCCTCCAAACCTGATGCCGTGTTCTTCTTCATACAGTTCAGCTTCTTGGATTATCTGCTCAAAATATAGAATGAGTAAGTATGGTGAACGGATACAAAGGCTACAACCCTGACACACACACACCTTTCCTAATTTTAAACCAAGCACTATCCCCTTGTTCTGTTTGAACGACTACCTCTTGATCTATGTACAAGTTCCTCATGAGCACAATTAAGTGCTCTAGAATTCCCATTCTTCTCAATGTTATCCATAATTTGTTATGATCCACACAGTCGAATGCCATTGCACAGTCAATGAAACACCGGTAAACACTGTTCTGGTATTCTCTGCTTCCAACCAGGATCCATGTGACATCAGCAATGACATCCCTAGTTGCATGTCCTCTTCTGAATTTGGCTTGAATTTCCGGCAGTTCCCTGTTGATGTACTGCTGCAACTGCTTTTGAATTATTTTCAGCAAAATTTTACTTGCATGTGATATTAATGATATTGTTCGATAATTTCCACAATCTGTTGGATCACCTTTCTTTGGAATAAGCAAAAATATAGATCTCTTCCAGTCGGTTGGCCAGGTAGCTGTCCTCCAAATTTCTTGGCATAGACGAGTGAGCACCTCCAGTGCTATCAGTTTGTTAAAACATCTCAATTGGTATTCCATCAATTCCTGGAGCCTTGTTTTTTGCCAATGCCTTCAGTACAGCTTGGACTTCTTCTTTCAATACCATCAGTTCTTGATCATATGCTATGATCCTGAAATGGCTGAATATCGACCAGTTCTTTTTGGTACAGTGACTCTGCGTATTCCTTCCATCTTCTTTTGATGGTTTCTGCATCGCTCAATATTTTTTCCATAGAATTCTTCAAAAATTGCAATTCAAGGCTTGAATTTTTTCTTCAGTACTTTCAGCTTGAGAAATGCTGAGCATGTTCTTCCCTTTTGGTTTTCTAACTCCAGGACTTTGCACATTTCCTTATAAATCATTTCAAATTCCAGGAAAGACCCAAATGACCAAAATTGACAAGAGAAGAAACAGAAAATCTAGATAGCCCTATCCAGGGGAGAAACTGAATTTATAATTAAAAACTTTCCCATAAAACCTAAAGAAATCTATAAATTCAATGCAATCCTCCTCAAAATTCCAACAGCCTTCTTTGCACAAATGGAAAAGCCAATCCTCAAATTTATATGGAACTTCAAAGGCCCTGAACAGCCAAAGGATTCCTGAAAAAAGAAGAAGAGTAGGAAGACTCTCACTTCCTAATCTCAAAACATAAAGTTAGAGTAATCAACAGTCTGATATTAGTATAAATCAAAAGAAACCAAACCCAGTGCTGTCGAGTCGATTCCAACTCATGGCAACCTTATAGGACAGGGTAGAACTGCTCCATAGGGTTTCCAAGGCTATAAATCTTTACAAAAGCAGACTGCCATGTCTTTCTCCCAAAGAGAGGTTGGTGGGTTCGAACCGCTGACTTTTTGGTTAGTAGCCGAGTGCTTTAACCAGTGCACCACCAGGGCTCCTTGGTACTGGTTTAATGATAGACATATAGACCAATGGAATAGAATCGAGAGTCCAGAGTTAAGTGCACACATCTATGGTCAATTAATCTTCAACAAAGATACTAAATCCATCAAATGGGGAGAAAACAACAACAGTCTTTTTAATAAATGGTACTGAGACGACTGGATTTTCACATGCAAAAGAATGAAGATAGTCCCATATCTCACATCATATACAAAAACTAACTCAAAATGGTTCAAAGACCTATACGTATGACGTAAACCCATGAAACTCTTAGAAATAAATGCAGGGATACTGCTCCAAGACTTAGTCCTCAACAACAGATTCTTAGACATGACACCAAAAGCACGAGCAACAAAAGACAAAATAGATAAAAGGGATCTCATTAAAATTAAAGGCTTCTGTACTTCGAAGGACCTTGTCAACAAACTAAAGAAACAACCTACAGACTGGAAGAAAGCTTTTGGGAACTACATATCAGATAAGGTTCTAATGTTCAGAATATATAAAGTACTCCTATAACTTAACATGAAAAAGACAAACTATCAATCAAAAAACGAGCAAAGGACCTAAACAGACATTTCACCAAAGATGATATACAAATGGCCAACAAGTACATGAAAAGATGCTCAACGTCATTAGCATTAGGGAGCTGCAAATCAAAACCACAGTGAGATACCACTTCACTCCCACTAGGATGGATAAGATTTAAAAAAAAACGGAAAATAACAAATGTTGGCAAGAATGCAGAGAAATCAGAACTCTCATCCATTGCAGGTGGGACTAAAAAATGGTACAGCTGCTGTGGAAAATGGATCGGCGGTTCCTGAAAAATAGAACTACCACAGGATCGGGCAATTCTACTCTTAGGTATATACCCAAGAGATCTGAAAGCAGTGACACTAACAGACACATGTACACCAGTGCTCACTGGAGCACAATTCACGATAGTCAAAACGTGGAAACAACCCAAATGTCCATCCAGAGATAAATGGATAACCAAAATGTGATATATACACATAATGGAATATTACTCGACCGTAAACAGAAATAAAGTCCAGATACATGCTGCAACATACATGATCTTGAAAACATTATTCTGAATAAAATAAGTCCAATACAAAAAGACAATTATTGTATGATTTCACTAATATGAAACACTCAGAATAGGCAAATGTATAGAGATTAGAGGTGAACAGTGGTTACCAGGAACAGAAGGGAAGAGGAAAGTGGGGAATCTTGGTTTAGCTAGCACCAAGTTTCTGTTTATGGGGACGGAAAATATGCAAAGGATGCTGGTCATGGTTGCATAACACAATTGATGAAATTGGTTTCACTGAATTGTACTAATGAAAAATGTTGAATTAGCAAATGTTATCTTGGAACCCTGGTAGCATGCTGGTTAACAGCTATGGCTACTAACCAAAAGATCAGCAGTTTGAATCCACCAGCCACTCCTTGGAAACCCTATGCGGCAGTTCTACTCTGTCCTGTAGGGTCACTATGAGTTGGAATCATAGTGACAGCAAAAGGTAATGGGTTGTATTACCTATATTTTCACAATCATTAAAAAAAAAAAAAAAAATTGCCACAAAGAAAATGCCAGCCAAGATGTCTTCAATGATAAATTCTATCAAACATTGAAGGAAAAAAAAACATCAGTGTTACACAAACTCTTTCAGAAAACACAGCAGCATTTTATAAGGCCAGCATTTCCCTAAAATCAAAACAGACAATAACAATAAAAGAAGAAAAAACTAAAGATCGATATTCCTCATGAACAGAGATGTGAAAATCACTAAAAATATATTACCAAAGAGAATTCAGCAATATATAAAAGGTTACCAGCTCATGACAAAATTGGGTTTACCTTAGGAATGCAAAGTTGGTTTAACTTTGAAAAATTAATCAATGTCATTTACTAAATGAACAAAATGTTGTTGTTGTTGTTGTTGTTAGTTGGTTGTGATGGTTAAGATTGTGTGTCAATTTGGCTGGGCCATGATTCTCAGTGTTTATATGGGATCACTCCTATGATTGAATCTGCTGTGAGTAGCCAATCAGTCAAAAGGGGGTGTGGCCTGCATCCGAATATAAGCAGACATTCTGGCTTTTTGCTTGCTCTGGATCCTGCGGCTGCCTACTGTTCATCTGACTTCCAGCTCTTGGGACTTGAGCTATCAGCTTATCTGCTGATCTTGGGATTCGTAGATCTTCACAGCCTGCGAGCAGGAGCCCTGCTTTCCGACCTGCCAATCTTGGGTTCACCAGCCCCAGTGGCTACATGAATCAAGAGAGGCCTCTATACTAATCCACGGACTTGAGACGTTCCAGCCTCTACAATCATGTGAGCTGTTTCTCTGATATAAAACTCTCTAAGTATGTATTTATACACTTTACTAGTCTTCCTTCTCTAGAGAACCCAGCCTAAGACAGCTGCCATTAAGTCTGTGCTGACTCACAAGGACTCCGTGTATAACAGAATGAAACACTGCTCAGTCCTGCACCATCTTCACAGTCGTTGGCATGAACATGAACCAAATTAATAAGAAAAATCATACAATCATCTCAACAGATGAAGAAAATGCATTTAACAAAATACCAGTTCAAAATTTTTGAGAAGACTCAGCAAAGTACAATCTCTCTACATGTTCTTTCTCGACTCACTGGTAAGAATTCTTTCCTCAATTCTCTTTACCCATTACATACCAGTAATTCTCAAATTTAAAGTCTAGATGGATTATAGACCTAAAAGTAAAAGCTAAATTATGAATCTTGTAGGATAAAAACATAGAAGACACCTTATAATCCTGGGGGTAGGCAAAGGGTTTTTTATCAGGACACAGAAAGCCACTACCACAAAAAAAAAAAAAAGAAAAGAAAAGTTAAACTTCATCAAAACTAAAATTTTCTACTTATCAGAAGACACTGTTAAGAGAAAAATGAATTGGCAAGCCACATACTGGAAGAATATATTCTCAAACTGTATCTCTTGACAAAAGGATCACTATCCAGAATAAACACAGGACGTCAGAGAAATGCAATGTTATAGAGGATGTGGAGCAAACAGAACTTTCAGACATTGCCGATGGGTATGTAAAATGGTACAACCACTTTGCAGGGAAGATCTGGCTGTTTCTTATAAAAACTAAACATACTCCTGCCCTATGGCCCAGCAAGTGCACTCCTAGGTACTGAATCAAGAGAGATGAAAACGTGTCAACAAGAAGACGTGTACATGGATGTCCACAGCAGCTTTATTCATAATAGCTGACAACTGTAAACAGTCCTGGTTTCCACCAACAGGAGAATGGGTAAACAAACTGTGATCTGTTCAGATAATGGAATACGACTGGGTAATTAAAATGAATAAACTATTCATTCAGGCAACAACATGGATTTTATCTTTTCCAATGCTATTGTAAATTGATTTTTTTTTTTAATTTTCATTTTTAAATTGTTTGCTGCTCAAGAACTTATTCTTAATGCATATGCTGTTGTAGCCCAGTAAGCAACACATTGTTGCCTGTTTAATAAACCTTTCCAGAATGTTGCCAACAATCCTCAGTTTTATTAACTGAGGCTCTAAAGTCATATCTGTAAGATTCAGCCACAAACAGGAACATACTCAAATCAACTGGGGGCTGCATTTATTCATTCTTCCATCCACACACTGAACCCTCAAAGACTTTCACGGCCCAAGCACTGAGTGGCCACAAGGCCCTGGTTTTAGTCTCTCTACATGATGGCCCAGTTCCCCTTTCCAAGTGAAGACTCTTCTCTTTCGTGAGTTCAAGAGCCAAACCAGAGTAAAGTATCCGAGCTTCCTCTCTGACCTTCCCAAGCAGCAGGCTGGTCCCTTCTTTGTTCTTCTCTTCCCTTTGAACTCAGATTGCAGATGGCAACATTGCCTGGTCCTAGCCCATGACACGTTCCAGAATCTAAACTCATTTATGAGGTTCCTGAGCCACCTTCCATGTCTGCCTTTGGCTAATGGCCGTTCTCCTTTGCGGAGCATACACTTCAATAGCTGGTACTTCCCCACAGCCTGCCTGTGCAGGCTCTAGTTCCTGGGATACATCTGCCCCTTTTCTCCACACTGGAATTATCCTCAATGGTTAACTCACAGCAGCCATATTTGAGAGATGTCCCCCCCATCCAAGACACAGTCCCTTGCAGTCCCCGCTCACAGGCCTGGTGGTTTCCTGGTCTTTCTCTAAATGGTTACTAAATCACCACATTTCCAACCTTTTCTATGACAGATTCCAAGATAACAGAGTCATTTTTCCCAGTATCCCTATTACTTTCACGCCACCAACCGATTCTTAGAATTGAGTAATTCTTCCCCAAGGAAAGGAAACGTAAATGACTAATTATAAAAGGCAACAGTTCTTTTCTCCTCAAAAAGCTGTCCCGTTAAGTAATGAATCTAAGAGTAATAGTATGACTTCAGGGTAGGCAAATGTGGAAGCCGTAATTCAAGAAGTAAGAGCTAACCGACAACCTTCATGTTAGCGTCGTGACTGAAATGAACAGACTGGCAAAAGCACAAGGATAACCCCCTAACGGCCTAAGCACCTCGCCCAGCCTGGAACTTTTAACTGGACACCCACCGCAACCCCCCCGGGAGAGGCCCTGCTCGGCCACTACGTAGGAGCTGAAACAATGCTGTGTCAGCAGCTCCCACCACCCAGAAAGCCCACAGCTGAAACCAGCAATTTGTCTTCAAGAAGTAGTCAAACAGCTGGAATTGGCTCAGATGTTCTTCTGTGATCTAGATTTCATATCAAAAAACACTCAAAAAAGTAGCTATTGAGACCAAACAGCATTAAAAAGATACAATCTGTGAATCCACTGGAAGAAATAAGAGCTCACCAATCACTTTAAAAAATGAAATCTCGTTCTGTAACCTTCCTGGTGTACTTGAACCCGTGAGGGCCCTGAGCATTGGTCTGCTCAGCCGCTGGAGCGGAGCCCACTTACGGGCCATCGACCTCACACTGCAGACTGCCCTTGAGGAAGCCAGAGTCCCCGGGAGTCCATGTGTGGTCTTAAAAAAACAAAAAACAACCTCGCTGTCCAGTCAATTCCAATTCATAGCAGCCCTACAGGACAAAGTAGAACTACCCTAGAGGGTTTCCAAGGAGTGGCCGGCGGACTCGAACTGCTGACCTTTTGGTTAACAGCCGAGCTCTCAACCAGCATGTCACCAAGGCTCCCACACACGACAAATCACATCCCCAGAGGACAAGACGTCCACATACATAGAGTGAGACTCAGGAACACACGGAGAGAGAGCAATCTTCTTTGTTTTTAAATAAGAAGGAAAATGAACTATTTCTCCAGATTAGTTTTTTGTTTTTTTTAAAAGGTACTTGCAATCAAACCTACCACACGATTGAAGAAGGAACCCAGGAATCATGTCCTCAGCACTGAGGATTACTCGCCATTAAGACAAAACGGGAAGCTGACAGGCACGCCTTCTCCTTGGTGCTGCCCCCACCCCGTCTGCGCCCCACCAGCCCGGGTCACCTTCTACCGACACATGCTTCTCAGGACAAGACTGTCACACGGCAATCATTCACAGGATCACACAGGTGAAAAAGCTCCAGCCCCAACCTGCTGACCGACAGCCCAGTCTTCTCCCTGTATTAAAGCGTCTCTTCATGGGGTGCTACCACGGTTCTTCAATGGATGGGGCTGTCCACACACTGCCGGCCGTTCAGTACCCCTCAGCCCTGCCAACTTCACGCCAGTGGTACCCTAGTTATGGAAACCTCCCAAAAGTACCCCAGACATTTCTTACGGCCCTAAGGTGGCAGTAAGCACACTCCCCATTCCCCAGGACGAATTTCCAGAGTGGACAGAGCCCACTGGCCTGCCTTGTGCTGTCTCCCGCCCCTAACCCCCATGCCTTTCCTTCCACCACCAAAGGAGCCTCAGCTCTCGTCTGGGCCCTGGCTGGCAGCCCACCCGCGGCCAACATACGGCCATACCCCTGGCCAGGTTACACATCCCAGAGGGTGATCGCTGACACAGCAGTGTGGCTTCCTGGCACTGCTCTATGACAGCAGCCTCCCGTGAGGCCATGACGCCTGGAGAGGCAGCTGTATCCCCCTTTCTCCCAACACCAAATGCCCCTAAATTAAAAAAAAGATCCCTTAGACAAACGCCTGGTGTGGAGGGCGCCCACCTTCATCAGAAATGAGTGACCAGGTTCACCGGGCTGAGGGTGCCACAGCAACAGACCTTTCTCAGAGCCGCCAAATCCCAGCCCCATTTCCCACCACAGGCCCCACCCCACATTCCTACTTCCTAAACAATCTGGGAGATTCCATATCACAGGGCCGCGGCTTGGTCTACGGTGCTCTTCCAAATCTGCGAGTCCCTACCCAGAACCTGATCTGTAGGATTCTCGGGCAATGGCCAGTGTTACTATTTTTATAGGTGGTCCATGTATGCTGGAAAGAATGAATATTCCCTAAGTATTGGATACAGCATTCTAGAGAGGTCCATGAGCTCCAGCTTATTGACCATGTAGTACAAATGCTCTGTGATGTTAGTATTTCTGGTCTGCTTGACCTTCTAATTACTGAGAGACAGGAGAGCTGGATTCTGGAGCAAGACTGGGTCTAGACCCAGCTCCGCCACTAACTGCTGCAGAATGACAAATACTTCATGGGCTTGTTGTGAGGGAAAACAAGTTCAGATAAATGAGTTAACACATTCCAACACCTAGAATAGTGTCTGGCACACAGCGTGGATGCAGAAATATTAGCTATCATTATTACTGACAATGTCTTCTAGTAATTCTGCCAAACTTCTGCCTCTCTCTCTCCTCCCACACACACAAACATTACTATTATGTCTATACATACAAATATGTTGTCAAAACTATACATTCAGGATTGCTGTATTTTCCCTGGTAAATTTATCATTTATCCTTAGAAGATGATAATCTTTAGTGCTAATAAAGCTTTGTGCCTTATAATCTATTCCATCTAATAGCTACATCCCTATTACATAGCTACATAAGCGCCACGTAACAACATAACTATTATTTTGATAAGTACTTAACTCTTGCATTTTTCCCAACCCTTTCTTTCCCACCTTTCTATATCCTTGTGTTTTAGGTCAGTGTATTATAAGTAGCATACAGCTGGATTACATTTTTCAATCCAATAGGGCTAACATTTTTTTGTTTTTGTTTTTTTCAGAACATTCGGCAGTTTTATTCTCTTGTGTCTATGTGTCAATTTTTTTTAATCCATCTTGCTTGAGACTTGTTATGCTCACTGAATGTAAGTAACAACGTTTTGCATCAGAGCTGGAGAATTTTCTACCATTATCTTTATAAATACCGGCTTTCCTCCAATATATTTTCTCCTTCCAGATCTTTTTTTTTCATTCTTTCATATTTAATCTCTCTTTCATATTTTCAGTATCTTACTGCCTACTCAGTAATTTTCTCAGATCTACATTCCATTTTAACTAATTCTCTCTCTGGCTGTGTCTAATGAGTTTTAAATTTCAATGACCGTAATTTTGATTGCTAGGAGTTATTTTTGTTTCCTTTTTAAATCTGCAAGCTCTTTTTATAGGCTCTTGTTCTTGATTTTAAATCCTCCCGTTATCCCTAACAATGTTAAACACACTCACTTTATGATTCCTTTCAAGTTATTTTCCTAGTACCTCAAGTCCCTGGGATACGAATCCTCCTAATTGTGGTGTCAGCTAATGGTTACTCTTAGCATAGTCTTTCCCTGTATGTTTTGTACTTTTTCTGTTGTGAGCTCATCTTCAGGGGGATGGTCCCGTGAGAACGCCACAGGCCTATGCTGTGAAAGCACCCTCCCAGCGCAGAGGTTCTCAACATGTGGTCAGCGGACTGCTGGGGATCCCTAAGATTCTTTTCTAAGTGGTGTGTGAGCTCAAAACTACTTTCAAAATAATACTAAGACATTATTTACCTTTCTCACCATGTTGACATTTGCAGTGATAGTACAAAAGCGGTGAGTAAAACTGCTGTCAACTTAGCAAGAATCAAGGCAGAGGCACCAAAAAAATATACTAGTCCTCACTGTATTCTTAACTGTGGTGCACTCACAGTCAGAAAACAAGCCAGTCTCACTTAAGAATATCCTTGATGAAGCAGGAAAAATCATTATTATTATTACTATCATTTTATTAAATCTCAACCCTTGAGTAGCATCTTTTCAATATTCTGAGTGACAAAATGGGGAGGAGACATAAAGCACTTCAAACGCATGTACTGAAAAATGCTTTATTCAAGAAATGCACTTGGTACAACTGTTTGAGTTGTGAGCTGAATGAGATATGTTTTCCAAGAAACATCATTTTTACTTGAAAGAATGGCTGGCAGACAAACTGGTTATTCAGTCTTGGGTATCTGGAAAACATTTTCTCAAAAATAAACAAAATTAACCTGTCACTTCCCAGAACACAACTCATAGTATTTGTTGCCAATGATAAGAGGTGAGCTTTTAAGTCAAAATTCAAATTTTGGAAAACTTGTCTATCTCCTACTGTGAGCTTGGCAGTTTCTTTTTATGAGCTGGGTGGGGATACTCATGAATGTGATTTTTTGATATTGTAAAATGGAAGGTGTCAACACTTGGAAGATCTGCGCATACCTCCATCATCCAATAATTTCCAAGTGACCAATGCATAACGTTCCAATACCACATGTGGATAAAGGATCCATTCAAGTGAAGGCAGACCAACGGACTTGAACGTAACTAAGTACAAATGGTCCCTGACATGGTTTCAGATTTCAAACTGCAACTAACCTTTAAGAAACTACCATTTGTTGAGTAGTGGTGTAGTATTAAACAGAAAAAAAAAAAAAAATACACAATTATCTGAAAAGGCTACTAAAATTCTTCTCCCTTTTCCTACTACATATCTGTGTGAGGCTGGGTTTTCTTCACACACTTCAACCAAAACAACATATTGCAACAGACTGAATGCAGAAGCAGATATGAAAATCCAGCTGTCTTCTATTAAGCTATTCATTAAAGAGATTTGCAAAAATGTAAAGCTTTAAAAAGAAATTTACATAAACATCTTTCTTTACACTAAATATTTTTGTTTTGGAAAACTAATTTATCATAAAAATATGTTCTTCATGGTAACTTGTAATGAGTTTATCATTGTTATTTAAAAATAAATTCTTAAATATGTTTTAATTTCTCAGTTTTCAACTTCTCATAAGGTAAATATCAGTAGATTTAACCCACATAAACAATAATTTTTAAGAATGTAAAGAGATCCTGAGAGAAAAGAGCTTGAAAACCTCTACTATAAAACCACTTTTATTTTGCTTCTGGCCAGCATCTGGGTTTCCCTACTCAGGTTCAGTGTTATGGATTAAATTGTGTCCCCCCCAAAATGTGTATCAACTTGGCTAGGCCATGATTACCAGTATTATGTGTTTGTCCTCCTATTTGTAATCTGATGTAATTTTCCTATGTGTTGTAAATCCTAATCTCTGCCTGTGGTCAATGAGGCAAGATTAGGTTATGTTAAAGAGGATTCTGGTGCCTTGCAATACCCTTTCTCAGGTCACAGCCCTGACCCTGACGTATGTAAAGGGAGTTTCTGTGGGGTGTGGCTTGCATCACCTTTTATCTTACAAGAGATAAAAGGAGAGAGAAGCAAGCAGAGAGAGAGGGGCCTCATACCACCAAGAAAAAAGTGCCACAAGCGGAGCGCATCCTTTGGACCTGGGGTCCCTACACTGAGAAGCTCCTAGACCAGGGGAAGATTGATGACAAGGACCTTCCCCCAGAGTCGACAGAGAGGGAAAGCCTTCCCCTGGAGCTGGCACCCTGGATTCGGACTTGTGGCCTCCCAGACTGTGGGAGAATAAATTTCTGTTATTTAAAGCCATCCACTTGGTATTTCTGTTACAGCAGTACTAGATGACTACCACACCCAGCTTTTATCTCCACTGAGCACCTTGCCAGGCAGTAAAACATAAACTCTCAGCCATTACCGTCCCTGATCATCCCCTTCAATTTATTACAGAGTCAGCTGTCGAGTTCATTACTCTCATTTCTGAGGTCTCCCTTTGTTTCTAATGAGCTCAGCTACGCACTTTGAGCAATTTGTGTTCACTACAGCCCAGCATTTCCAGGTATCTGTTGGGGGCGGGGGTGAGGGGCTGTTCTTTTTCCTAGTTTGCCATCTTACTGGATAAGAAGCCCCTCGCCCGCACTCTGCCTGACCTCTACCTGTAGTCTTCCCACCCCACCCAACTCGCTAGCAAGAATGGCACCTCTACACCGTAGGTGCTCACCACCCTCGGGCCAGATCAAAGTTCTCAATCAATTAATGCAATGGACTGATGTTTAGAAAGAGCTGTACAGTGCTGAAACCCACTGGCATACAGGGTTGCAAACTGAGGCTCTACAGTGGGCCAGAAAGTGACTGTTGGTGCTGTTCCTGCCAGGATGCTGGAAGGTAGGAAACATGAGTGGACGTGGTTTCTGTCTTAGGCTGCAAGGTGGAACTCACCTATCCTATTTTAGCTAGGGAAGGCTGTAGGGGAGAGTAGAAAATAATCAGGGTTTGGGTCCTTTCAGGTAAGCAGTTTCAACCCCTCAGCCCTCGTTTCTCCTCCCGTGCACTGAGGGTAATGCTAGCTCTGCTGTGAGGTCAAAGGTCGATGTCAGAAAGCATCTAGCACATGGAAGACACATGATACTTGGTGGCTGACATTCATCTTCTCCATCCACATGGAGACTGTCCACCAATCATGAGAACAGTGGGCACAAGAAGTCCTTCACGAATGGTTACTCCTCATGGGGGAGTTCCTGCCCGTAATTCTGGTTCCCTACTCGGGTTCCTTTGAAGGCTCTTTGGCAGTGGTGTGGACTTAGCACAACCTGATAAAACAAAGCAGAATCTGCTTAGATGCTGGGAACAACTCTAGGAGGCCAGGCTCAGAGTTTGCATTCAACAAAACCTGCAAAGGATCTTCACGGGTTTCAACCAGGGCAATGATGTGATAAAAAAGGTGCTTAAGAAAGACGGTTCTAATAACAGAGTCCCAGATGGAGCAGGAGAAAGGTGGGCTGCAGAACTCAAATTCTAGTAAGAAGACCAGACTTAATGGTCTGACTGAGACTGGAGGAACCTCGGAAAGCACGGCCCCTGGATTCTCTATCAGCCCAGAACTAAAACAATTTCCGAGGCCAACTCTTCAGAGAGGGATTGGACTGGACTGTGGGACATAAAGTGATACTCGTGAGGAGTGTGCCTCTTAGCTCAAGTAGGTACAAGAGACTAAATGGGCAGCTTCTGTCCAGAGGCGAGATGGGAAGGCAGAGAGCTGGTTGAATGGACATGGGGAATCAGGGGTAGAAAGGAGGAGTGTGCTGTCACAGTATGGGGAGAGCAACTAGGGCCACATAACAATGTATGTATAAATTTTTGTATAGGCTACTAACTTGAAATGTAAACATCTAAACTATAACAATAAAAAATAAAAAAAAAAGAAAGGAAGATGGTTCTAGCAGTTCTAAAAAAACGGAAGTGGGTGAGACCAGGAACAGGGAAGGAGCCAGAGGGTAGAAGCAGTCAGGGACGAAAGCATCCAGGTCCTTAGGGAGCTTACTTTCTGGTCCAGTTTTCTCTTGATTTTAAATTAACTCATATCCTCACATTTATCTAAACTTACAAAGGCAGTAGCACTTGTGTACACTAAAACGTCTCTGGGGAAAGTCGCCTAAGTCCCTTTGGGGTGGCCTTGTTGTTGTCAGTTGCCCCTGAGTCAGCTCCGACTCATGGTGACCTTCTGTATAACAGGACGAAAGGTTGCCCAGTCCTACACCATCTTCATGGTCGCTGGTAGGTCTGAGTTCATTCTTGTGGCTACTGGGTCGATCCATCGCATGGAGGGCTTCCTCCATGTTCACTGAGCCTCTACTCTGCCAACCATGATGTCCTTTTCTAGAGATTGGTCTTTCCTGATGATGTGTCCAAAGTAAGTGAGATGAAGTCTTGCCATCCTCATCTCGAAGGAACATTCTGGTTGTACTTCTTCTAAGACTAATTTAAATACAAGATTATCTGGCTTCTATCTGTAAACCTGTCTGTCAGCTTGTCCTACTGTGGTGGCTTACGTGTTGCTGTGTTGCTGGAAGCTATGCCACCAGCAGAGCCACCCATAGTGGGTAGGCTTCAGCAGAGCTTCCAGACTAAGATGGACTAGGAAGAGAGGCCTGGCAATCTGTTTCCAAAAATCAGCCAACAAAACCCCTATGTATAACAAGAGAGTATCGGGATGTTCTTACGTAAGGGAATTACAGCAGAGTCCCCCAAACTCCCCAGATGGTGGTCGCTGATATCCCTGAACCCCTTCTCATGAGAGAAGCATCTGGAATCAACCGTAACCACGGGACAGGAAGATGGATGAACACCTCTGGGTCGCGATGCTTTGTAAACACAAGCACCAGAAAGACCTTACACCGCACACCTGTCAGCCCTGCCAAGAAACGATTTTATCAGAGAGCAAATGCAGGTGAAAAATGAAAAGCCGGGGTCAATTTCATTGTACAGCTGATTTTATTTACAGACAGAAGCCAGATAATCTTGTATTTAAATGACAGAAGTTCCATCACTCATGATCAGTGACATTTGAAATTTATAAAGTTTCACATTATGATTCAATCCCTCTTCTAAGGGGGGAAACCTTCCAAGGAAACACAGACAAGGCGAGGGGAACAGCGAGCTGGTACTTGGGCAAACTCACCTCTAATGGGCACATTTTTCTTCAAAAGCAACAGATAAATCACAAGGCAGCTGGATCAGCTTAAGAGATATGAGGTCTCCACGCTTCAAGTACATGAAGGGCTTCTACTTCTCTCTGTTGATTCCTAAGTTATCGAAAGTAACATGAACCCACCCAGTTTCCCACAATAGAATCATTTCAGCTAACTCCTCCAGATTAAACCTCAAGGCCTGAGTCTTCCGACGACAATTTAAAGGTTTGTTTGGGCCATTTCTAATCAAGGAGCCTGGCTGGGACCTCTCCACTTAGTGGCATCAGAAGGAGCGTGATGACAACGGCTCAGGAAAGGCAAACCCTGACAGGACACCAAGCACTGTCTCATCTTTTCAACAGGAGGGCCCACAGGGTCCTGGCTGAGCTCACGGACGCCCACGCACCCTCCGTTTCAGTGGAAGCACCTCACATCGGTTCACCTGCATGTGAGTGACCGGCCGATCCTTGGACGTTTGGCCTCCAGAAAGCGTCTATCAACCAAACTCTGTCTGGCCTTTAAAACGTGATGCTGGGTGAAGTCAGTGAGAGACCAAAGGACAAAGGTGGTATACGCTCCCACTCACAGGAAACACCTAGGATTGGCAAAGGCAGAGAGACCGAAGTTTATCAGTGTTTCCAGGGGCGGGAGCAGGGGAGGGGAGTCACCGTTTAGGAAGCATTCAGCTTCTGTTTATGGAGATGAAAATCCGGCAACGGAGCCTAGCAATGGCTGCACAACATAATTAATATAATTGACAACACTAAACTGTACACGAGGAAACCGTTAAATTGGCAAATGTTGTGTTATATACTTCTTTACAACAATAAAAAAAAAATCCTGCTCGAGTACCCTCCTCTGTGTGATCAGGCAACCCTCCTGGGAACCCTCACGAGGGTGTGTGGCTGCCTCAGTGGGGCCGAAACGTCACCCTCTGTTGGACAGGAGCTCCACGGGCAGCCCCGGGCCTCACACGCCTTGGCGTCCCCAGCGGGGAGCACAGTCCACCCCCTCCTCACTTATCAACTATCTCGTTATCTGACGTTTGACATTTACGACAACAGTAAAAAAAATATACTATCTGACAATTTTGCACATTAACGACGTAGTCTGGCAGTAACGAATGCCAAGGTGTCAAGCGAGAGTAACTCTGGCTGTGATGGTCAAGGTTATGTGACTGGCTGGCTGTGATGGCTGGCTGTGATGGCCGAGCCGTGATTCTCAGTGGTTTGGCAGTTATATAATGATGTAATCTGGCAGTGATGGAATGATGTCATCATCCTCCATTTTGTGATCTGATGCAGTCATCCTCCATTTTCGCCTAATGCTGATTTTCGCATAATGACCTGGTCTTTGGAAGCTAACCATGTCAATAAATGAGGAGTGGGTGTACTGGCACAATTCAGGTGTCTAGGACAGGCGTGTGAGGTCAAATGAAGCTGACAGGGGCCCAGTAACTGCGGACGTCCACCCACCTGGGCCATGTCTTTGAGCCCTCGAATCTCAAGTCCTTGTCCCTGCTCCTATGGGCACCCCGCAGGATTATCCCCCACACCACCTCCACACAACCGTCCCTGTCACCGTGAGACCCGTGACAAGCTCGGCCACGGCCCCAGCATCCTGACCCCAAGCCGAGCAAGTGGGACCCCCGCCAGCTCCTGTCTTCCCCTCAGCACCAGGCTCGACTATCACTCACCAACCTCTTAGACTGCTGCCCATGAGGGCTAGCAGGGCTGTGCGTGCCACCTGGTCACAGGGCCTGGCTTTACAGATGAGGCACTGGAGCCCCAAACTGATACCCTGTGACGGCTAGATTCCCCTGAGTACGCCTGGCCGAGTCTGAGCAATGAGGAGTGGATAAGCTCCTGCAGTGGATGCTGGAGTCTGAGAGCAGGCAGCAGAGCCAGCAGCACGGATCCTCAGCCCCAGGATCCCTGCCCAGGGTCTGCCCTCTGCACCCCTCAGCAGGACACCATGGCGTCCCCAGAACAAGGGGCTCACACACAGCATTTCTCCCACCTACAGCCACCCTGAAGACCACATCCTATTCCACATGTGGACACCGAGGGTCCCAAGGTTAGCAAGCGGCGGAGCTGAGGTGCAGGCGCAGGCCTGGGGGTCAAGCCCGGCGCTCTCTGGACATGAAGCACCCCTCCCTGCACACGGCCAGACCTCACCTGGATGCCATCCAGCAGCCGGCTCATGCACCAGTAGGTGTCAGCCTCGATGTCGCACAGCACGTCCGCAGGAACGCGAGAGACGTCCACCGTGTCCACGTCCTCCCCATCTGCGAAGCACACACATGGGAAGAGACAACAGGCCATTAACCACACAAGCCATCAGCACAGGCGGGGAGAGGCGTGTGGGGAGACACACTCACCTGCCGCCCCCCCCCTTCCTCCAGCTGAACTGCTCATGCAGCCTACAACTCGTCACTCAGTGCTTCTCGGTTTTAACACCTAGTTAGTTATAGATAATAATATTCTGAATACTCCCTGGTCAATTAACATGATTAACAGTAAATTATTGCTTATCAGGCATCTCACATCTGAATAAGGGAGAACCTAGAATACACTATTTATCCCAAGTTCTTTTAAAAGATTATAAAACTCTGCTCCTAATGTATTTACATATTCACTTAGGAATACACACAGTTCCCAGCTTAGAACGGGGTTCTGTTCTGATGACTCCGACGTAAGTCGGATCTGACGTAAGTCAAATATCTCATTTTTTTAGTTTTCATTATTATTGCCTTTTATTATCAGTGTCTTTATAAATCATAACATTGAACACCTGCGAGTGAACATCTGAGGATGATAACATTAGCAAATTATATGCTGGAACACTGTATGTAGTACATATTACTAACGATAAAATGTACGCAAAAAAAGATCGCAGTGCAGTTCGTTGCAACTCGAATACATCATAAGTTGGGGACTACCTTTAACCCCCCTAAAAACGTGTTTCTGAAGTTAGCTTTTCCAACCACACCAGGCAAGTGCTCTTGTGCCCTGATCAAACCCCCTAGAAGGCAGCAGCACAGAGGCAGTGGGAAGAAACCACAGGCTATGGGGTGCTAAGTCATTTCCTCCTTAAAGCATAGAAAACCTAAGGAGAAAAGATAAAAGTTTTTAAAATGCAAAACAGACGCTCAATTGAAATGTCCTGTCAGATATGTGAACACACTAATTTTAGATCCTTAGAAAAAGTGTTCTCATTCAGTGCAACACCCAGAAACGCCTGAAAAACTGTGTCTCTGGTTTTTCTACTTTACTTATTTTGCAAATGTGCATGGTATCCTTTGCAAGGAAAATCACTTTGAGAAAAAAAAATTCGGGCCCAGAATATATCTAGAGGGTGTAAATTAGTGTAAAACTCGCAGTAATCGTAACAGCAGTAATGACTGCGAATGCTCCTCAAGCACATCCCACATGCCAGGCGCTCTCCTCCACATTCAACTGCACTACTGCATCTCATTACTACCACCACCACTGCCCTGCTAAGGAAAGTGGGGTGTGGAAAGACGCCAGCCGCCCGGGTCCTGGTACTGGCGGGGGTGGGGTCAGGACGTGGCCTCACATCTGGTCCCAGAGCCTACGCTCATAACCGCACCTTGCACAGTACGATAGCTCCATGGCTCTTCCCTCGTTCCCACCAGGGCCTCACCCACACGCAGTCCCACCTTCTCCCTTGTTCACAACAGAAATCAGAGAGGCACAAGGAGGGAAGAGCGTCTCCACGTCGGCATCCCACAGAGTGGAACAGAAGCTGCGTAGCTGGCACCACACGTGTTGTCCCCGTGAGCCAAGCAGGAAGGTGGTGGCCCTGACACGGAGCACAGTGGAAGCTGCATGGCTGGGACCACACATGCTGCCCCGTGAGCCCACCAGGAAGGTGGTGGCCCTGACAGGGAGCTACCACAGAACAGTGTCACTGAACTATACACGTAGAAACTGTTGAAATGGCATGCGTTTTGGTGTGTATGTGTTCACCACAGTAAATTTTTTTTTAAAAATCAGTGGAAAAAAAGAGCATCAGCCCAGGAAAGGCCCCCCCCCCCCCGACTCACGCCCCACCTGTCCTGACAGGATAAGAGGTGCCTATCAAGTACAGAGACAGGCGTACAGACTGCCCCTCAGCCGCGGGTGATCACCTGGCTGGGAAATGGCTATGACCTGCAGAACCGACCCAATGCCCACCAACTGAGGGCAGGCCTGGTTTCATCTTCCAATCGCAAGGAACTGAATCAGCAGCAGCCATCAGAAGACGTCCTCTGAGAAGTTTTCCATCGACATATTCTCTTTCTCAAGGGCCTTCGAGCATCGAGACACTTCCTCAGATATAACAAAAGTAAACAGGGAAATAAAACACTCCCCAGACCTCAAGACTGTCTCCTGATGTTTACAGAAGCAACGATGCTATCAGACCAAACTCACAGAAAACAGGCCACTTCAGGAGGCCAGCAGAAGCCCCTTGATTTTTGTCTGTTTAACTGGCTTCCTATTTTATCCAAGGAAATGCCAGTGGTCTATTCTTCTGTCATTTCTCACAGCGGGCATTTGTTACCCGTCAATGTAATGAGGCGATGGCATTCACCTCAGTGAAGCCCGACACTAATCTGTCTTCTAAACACCCCAAGAATCAGAATTACCCTGTAGTTAAAATGAAATAAAGATCCCTCCGGCCGGAAAGCACCTACGGATACCTGGAGAAAGCGCAAAGAGGTGCACAGAACATTCTAGAAGCCCCCAGGCTGCAATCTGAAAAAGCGGCACAAGAGAAAGGCTGCTCCCAGAGCATCTCCGTGAGGTAGTGTGTGGCACCTCCTGAAGGGAGTGCCGGGTGGGCCCAAGACCACCAAGAGGCTGTTCTCGACTTGGCTCCGCAGGAGACAGGCCCAGAGCAACCATGGCAAAGTCGGCACCTCCCACTCCTCAGCCACAGGCAAACCGTGTGTGCGTTGAAACGTGTGAAAGGATGTCCCCTGGCTCCCAGGAGAGGCAGAATGAATGAATGAATGAATGAACAAATGAACAAATGGGTGAGAAGCAGCAGGGGGGCATTTTACATCCTGCAGAACATGAGCAGGTGAGGGCTGGCTCTGGGCTTCAACACCCCGTCTGTGAATGGGGCATTCTGGAAGGTAGGCGAGAGAACAGGCCCCAGGACAGGAAGTGATGATGGTGAGTCTATCATCACCCTGGGGCAGTGAGGGGCACGCGCTCACCTGTCCTGCACGTGGCCACCCTGTGGACGGTATTCACACCCTGCAGGACCACACGAGGCCAGCGAGGCACCAGTGTGGACACACCCTCTCCTTCAAGAAGAAGTACCACCATGCGCTCAGGCCCATGTGGACCAGGCTCGTGTGCACGGCCCAGAGTGGACACAACTCTCTCCTCTTGGAACAGGCAAGGCAGGTGGGTGCCGACCAGGCTCGTGTGCACGGCCCA
>NW_004444005.1:9224753-9229355 GCF_000243295.1 Trichechus manatus latirostris | reverse complement strand
ACCAGGCTCGTGTGCACGGCCCAGAGTGGACACAACTCTCTCCTCTGGAACAGGCACGGCAGGTGTGTGCCGACCAGGCTCGTGTGCACGGCCCATCCCCCCAGGAGCCCGTGGGCAGGGGTATGCTCCATGGGAGAAAGATGTGGCAGTCTGCTTCCTTAAAGATTTACAGCCTCGGAAACCCTGTGGGGGCAATTCTACTATGTCCTATAAGGTCACTATGAGTCGGAATTGAATCAACCACGGCAGTGGGTTTTGGTTGTTACACCTCAAACTTGACCAGATCATATTTGTTTACTTTTATCCTTTAATTGTCCGTTGTTGTTGTTGTTAGTTGCCACGAGTCAGCTCTGAATCGGTGACCTTATCTGTAACAGAACAAAACACTGCCTGGTCCCGCGCTGCCTTCACCATCGCTGGCGTGTCTACGCCCACTGCTGCGGTGAACGCCGTCACGAGCACGTGTAACGCTGCCTTTGGAGCGACACACAGCTGTCTGTTTCCCCACCTTACCCTCGAAGACCTCCGGCAGGGGCCAGGCCCTGTGCCCTGGGGACTCCAAGCTGGGAAAGGTGTGAGTGTCGACCCCAAAGGGCCCACAGCGCAGCGGGGAAGCCAACAAACGTGCAGGCTGAGGGGAGCCTGAGGGGCGTGGGGAGGCACATGGGGGGCAGAGAAGGTGCTCACACAGCACCAGGCACAAGATCAGCCATCCCAAGTAGACCACAGCCTATTATGAAGACACTGGACAGAGAACTGAATTTAATTAAAAATCATCTCACTTGCCTTGCTGGACCACAGAAAGTCTTTGGGGGATGATTTAAATCACTTTCTCTGAAAACACTGCCCTGATATATTATTAAGTTGAAAAAAAGGCAGCTTGTAAAATAATCCTGTCTTCATCAAACCACTCCATTTATAAGGAAAACTACACCGCTGTGTGTCTGCACAGACACACAGACACAGAGACAATCGCTCAGGAGGCCACAAAGCAGGACTGTGGGCGCTCTGAGAAGGGGCGGAGGGGAGACAGCGAGAAGCTTCCACCCTTTATTTTATGCAGACGAGGACAGAGTATAAAGACTTTGACAACAGTTATATTTGCAAAAGGAAATGAAACGTTGTTTAAGCCATTTGCAATAGCTTAACTGTCTTATCTTCAGGTAATATCCTTGGAGCACAAGATCCCAAGGGTGGTGGTACCATCCTTGGAGATGGCTCAAGAAACGTGCGACCGTATTTTTGGGTCTGAAGGCTTAGGGCGAGGGGCGCTGCTGGCATTCAGGGGGTGGGGCCAGTGCTAACCACCCTACAGGGCGTGGGCAGCCCGCATGATTAGTACATTGGGCATGAGTTCCACGTACTGCACGGACCACAGGCACGGAAACATCCCTATGCTTGTTACTGTTAGCTGCCATCGAGTCAGCCCTTAACTCATGGCGACCCCGTGCACAACAGAACAAAACAATGCCCAGTCCTGAGCCATCCCCATGATCAGTTGTGAACTGGACCGTTGTGATCCATAGGGTTTTCACTGGCTGATTATCAGATGTAGGTCACCAGGCCTTTCTTCCTAGTCCATCTTAGTCTGGAAGATCCGCTGAAACCTGTTCAGCATCACAGCAACATACAAGCCTCCACTGACGGACGGGTGGCAGCTGTGCATGAGGTGCATTGGCTAGGAATCGAACCTGGGTCTCTGCATACCAAAAACCAAACCTACTGCCGCCGAGTCAATTCCAACTGACAGCAATCATACAGGACAGAATAGAACTGCCCCATAGAGTTTCCAAGGAGTGCCTGGTGGATTTGAACTGCTGACCTTTTGGCTAGCAGCCGAGCTCTTAACCACTGCACCACCAGGATTCCCAAGGGGTCTCTGCAAGGAAGGCGAAAATTCTACCGCGGAACCACCAACGACCTCAGGTTACCTGAGCCTAAAGTCAAACACTCTTTATAAACACAGAGCATTTTTGTGCAGTTTTAAAATATACTAAATTTTCTTGGAATGCAGCTCCTGGGCAAGGTGAGGAGCGATGGCACCCCATTTTGCTTTAAACTTTACCAGAGGTTTACTGCTTCCCAAAGCCCCGCCACCAGTGCCAACACCCCTTGTGGTATCAGGCCACTCAGACAGCCCTCCAGGGAACCCCTGCTTTTCTCACTGACACATTCAAGCCAATTCTGTGCACAGGAAAAGCACCCCCTACTCCTTCCTGCCTTCTAGAATCTCGGTGACTGTCTGAGTCATCTAGTGTTGCTGTAACAGAAAGACCACAAGTGGATGGCTTTAACAAAGAGAAGTTTATCTCCTCACAGTAAAGTAGGCTAAAGTCCAAATTCAGGGGGTCAGCTCCAGGGGAAGGCTTTCTCTCTCTGTCAGCCTTCTCATCAATCTTCCCTTGGACTAGGCGCTTCTCTGCGCAGGAACCTTAGGCCCAAAGGAGGCGCTCTGCTTCCAGCACTGCTTTCTTGGTGGAAAGAGGTCGCCTTGTCTCTCTGCTTGCTTCTCTCTTTTATATCTCAAGAGATTGCCTCAAGACACAGTCCAGGCTTGTAGACTGAGTCCTGCCCCACTAACACAACTGCTGCCCATTCCTCCTCATTAACATCATAAAGGCAGGATTTGTAACACATAGGAAAATCACATCAGACAACAAAATGGTGGACAATCACACAGTACCGGGAATCATGGCCCAAACACACACATTTCTGGGGGGACATAATTCAATCCATGACAGTGACCAAGCATTTCCAGACTGAAACACATACTGTTTTATTTGAAGTTACTTATTTCTCCTTTGATTACAGTTAGGACATTGTATTAATTTTGAAAAATAATGTATATCGGTAAGTAGTCTATATAGAACTACATTTCAGTAAAGACAGCGCTGAAAACATTTGTTTTAAAAAGTGTGTGACAGGTCTTAGGTTAGGAACAACCAGGCCTTCAAAGTCATCCCAATGCGCTTTCTTCTAGGGGTCAACTGTCCTCTCCCACAGAGCCAGGAGTCCCCTCCTCCCACCCTGCAGAGCCCTGCCTCAAAGTGGGTACATGCTTTCATATGCAAGGGGCCTGCAAGAACCTGAGAAACAGCTAGAAGCCCAAGGGTTCTAGCTGAGGTCACGCCCTTCCACAGGAATGTAACCTGGAGCACTGAGAGAAAGAAGCAACCAAGAGGCAGTGCTAGAGCATGTCTGTCTCGCCCACCACTGTATCCCCTGGCCTGGCATGCAGCAGACGTCAGCAAACACTGGATGGGCAGATGATGGATGGATGGATGGACGATGGAGGGAGGGAGGGAAGGATAGAAGGAGGGATGAGGGGTGGATAAATGGACGGATGGAGGAAGGGAGGGATGGAGGGATGGAGGGATGGACGAACAGATGGGTAGACAAATATAGGGAACTAACAAAAGAATAGAAGATATTTAGCCTGACAAGGAGAAAACCACATAGGGGTATAATTGTTACTCTGAAAAATCTGAAAAGCTCTTGGGGAACTTTTCCATCCATGTATCCATGTCCAGAAGACAGAAAGGATCAGTTGATAAAAGGAACAAGGACCACTTAATACCTACTAGGACGGCTATCATTTAAAAAAAGGAAAATAGTAAGTGATGGCAAGGATGTTGAGAAATTGGAACCCTCACATATTGCTGGTGGGAATGTAAAATGGTGGAGCTGCTGTGGAAAACAGTTTGGTGGTTCTTCAAAAAGTTAAGCATAGAATGACTTCTGACCCAGCAACTCCGCTCCTAGGTATGTACCGAAGAGAACTGAAAGCAGGGACTCACACATCGGCACTCTAAAACGGCCAGGATACTGGAATCCTGTAATTATCAGGGAGTGCTAGAAAATAAAAAGGCCTGACACACAGTTAAGTTCTCTCCCATATTAAACCCAATGGAGCAGCTTAGTAATTGGGAAGTGGGGGGACACCTCCCATCCGAACATGTTTACCTCCAGAGGATTCTGCAACACTGATTCCAGGCCTAAGCACAGACAGCCATCACACACGGCACCAGCTCTGCTGGCGAAACCGTCCACACCTGCTAGTGAAGATGAGCATCAGAGCGAGTTACTGTCGTTCTCACTACACTGATCACCCACACTGCACAAACCCTGCAGTAAACCTCTTCACATAATTAGGAGCTTAACTGGTAATCAAAAATATTCTGTTCTTTGTAAGCAAGCTGGAATTGCTCTATGGATCTAATCTTTCCCATTTCCCAACTTGGGAGTTTTAAATTTGAAACCTTGACACGTGGGTGATGGAGATTTCAGCACTTAATTACACAGATTTAGGTTCCAATGCAAAGAAAGAACTTCCTGCTTGGATGAGAGTAGAGTCACAACTCAAGACTATAAATCCACAAAACTCTTTGGTTCATCAAAAACAACTAATGTTATGACGGTAGAATAAGATGTTAGAATAAGAATATTTGTTATGAATACGAATGTTAGAATAAGAATGTTTACTGCTAATACAAATAATGACCAACTCTAGGTCACACACTGAACCACCACCACCGTGCCCGTCTGCTGCATGGCTGAACACTTGGGCCTCTGGCCCGCAGCCCACAACACGCACCACCACCG
>NW_004444005.1:9223130-9224307 GCF_000243295.1 Trichechus manatus latirostris | reverse complement strand
CATGGCTGAACACTTGGGCCTCTGGCCCGCAGCCCACAACACACACCACCACCGTGCCCGTCTGCTGCATGGCTGAACACTTGGGCCTCTGGCCCACAGCCCACATCATGGACTTCCTGGCCAGTGGGTGAGAGCTCAGGAGACCACCATTATCAATAAGGGTAATGTGCCCGCCACAGGCCAGGGAAGATGGCATCACTGGGCCATATCCAACTGTCAACTTCTGGCTCTAAGAGGGGTCTCAAATGACGAGGGTCAACAGTCTCCTTTCACAATCAGCACGGCTCTGCTTCCCATCCCCGCCACCCCAAACAGACCCCCAATCAGGGGTCTCCAACCTCAAAAACTACATCACCAGTAGGAACACAGGGTGTGGGAACAGGACAGCATTTTGTTAAGCGGTTTGGATACTCTTTGTACGGAAAACTGGTACCAAATTCTGTGAGGGAAAAATCCCTTGAGAACGCTTGGGAAATGAAAACAGTGATTCGGGTGCTGAGGCAAAGGGACGGGAACTTCCTGTAGCTTTGCCTTCTATCATCCTTGTTTTAATAATGCTATTTTTGCACACACAAAAAAAATCAATCTCATAACATTCTTCTGGTTTGACTGGATCTTTGATTTCTTAAATAATGCTGAGTAAGAGCTTCTGTTCACAGAAATGCTACTTGTTGAAATATTGGTTCATTCTCTTGACACATATTAAGCACTTTTTACGTGCAAGAAACTAGAGGTTGGAAGAATATGAGGAAGAAACAAAGAACCACCCTTAAAATCTAAAGGAAAAGAGGACACTCTCATTCATTCACATGTTGACTGTAATTCTGTCATTCCCTAATATTTACAGAGAGACACGGCGCACACAAGCCACATCTGTAAAACGAATAGCCAGCCCAGTGGAGAGTGAGCAGTGTGCTAAGAGACGGACGGAGAAGCGCCAGTGGGATAGGAAGAGCACAGAGTCCCTGCCCCAGAGGGACATGACTTTATGCTTCATAAAAGGAGCTTCGGAGGACGGCGGGATTAATCACTCAGTAACAGAAAAGAAGGCAACGCAAGAAAAGGCCCCACAGAGCCCAGAGCTGGGACGCGTGCAGTGTGTGTGCACACCTGTGGCTGCCCCACAGAGCCCAGAGCAGGGACGCGTGCGGTGTGTGTGCACACCTGTGGCTGCCCC
>NW_004444005.1:9217582-9222793 GCF_000243295.1 Trichechus manatus latirostris | reverse complement strand
GACGCGTGTGGTGTGTGTGCACACCTGCAGCCGTGGCTGCCCCACAGAGCCCAGAGCTGGGACGTGTGCAGTGTGTGTGCACACCTGTGGCTGCCTGTAAGACCCCAGAGCTGGGACACGTGCAGTGTGTGTGCACACCCACAGCTGTGACTGCCCGACAGAACCCAGAGCTGCAGTGCATGCGGTGTGCACACCTGCGGTTGTGGCTGCGTCTGGCAGGCTCCAGGGGTCATAATGCCAAGGCCCTGGGCACCACGCTCCCGACCTGGGCTTCCTTTGGGAGGAAAAGGGGGCCTTTGAAGACGTGTGTGCAGTAGAGTCACACCATCCACTCAGGGCTCGAGGAGGGTAAGGGGCTGCAGGCTGCCCAGTGTATCAGGAGGAGAACCCAGCACCCCGGTGCCTGCAGCATCAAGGGTGCGGTGAGGGATCCTGACCTGGAGACACTGCTCCAGAAATGAAGAGGAAGGCACAGGCAGGTGGACAGTCTCCCAACTAGAAGCTGCAGTCCGAACTGCTGGCTGAAAGCCCAAATGGAGAGTGGGGCCCCGTCAGTGGTCCCCCTTGTTGGTAAACATATTGCCGGAGAACAAACCAATTCCACGACCACAAAGTGCCAGGCGCTGGGCCACCTGCTATGCAGGCTGGAATGTGGAACTCCAGCGTGCCAGCTCTGCCCAGGTCTGCCCGTCACTCGGGTCTCGGCTGAAACGTCACTCGTCCTGGATGCCCGCTCAGACCACATGCCCCGCAGGATGTCCCCCAAGGCAGGCCTCACTACCTGCATCCCACCTTCCTATGCCTCCCCACCACAGTAAGAGCCCCTGGGAGCTGCTCCCCACTGGATCCCCGCACCGAGAAGAGCGTCCGGCACACGTGGGTGCTAATAGCTATATGTACAGCGCCACCAGGGAGCTGACGCCCAGGAGGAAGGAGTCCGTGCATAAGTAATTAGAACTAGAACCCAGTGAAAGTCATGCCAAGGTGTTCTAAGAAGATTTAAAAAAAAAATTAATCCCCAGTTACTCTGGTTAGGAGAAATACCCAAATTAGTGCTGAAGTGAAGATAATATCAAGTCTAGCTTGCTCCTACTAACAACAATGCAAACCAAAATCAAATTTCAATCACCGTGGAGTCAGTTCTGCTCATGGCAAACCCACGGGTGTCAGAGTAGAACTGGGTTCCACAGGGTTTTCAATGGCTGAGTTTTGGGGAGCACATCGCTAGGTCTTTCTTCAGAGGGGCCTCTCTGGTTAGACTTGAATCTCCAACCTTTGGGTTAGCAGCCTAGATTGTTAACATGCAAACAACATCTAAATCACAAAGAATTACTTCACGCGGAAGGAAGCACCCTTCCAAACAGCTTCGGATATATCATGCTCCAACTGCCTCCTATGTGCAAAAGCTCAGATTCTCCGGGAAGGAGACAAAAGTATCCTGCTATTTGGGGGTACCCTTGAAAAGCTACCACTGTTTTTGAGCTTGCCTTTGAGAACGTGCGTGGATTCTCCGGAAACCAGGACAGACACTGGACCGCCCAGGGCCCTCAGGATGCCAGCCAAGTGGCCTTCCCGTTTTCGACCTCTCTCCCCCACACCCACAATAGAGTTGGGAAGCCCTCCTCAGGCTCACAGGGCAGAAGCGTTCCTTCACAAAGGCTCACTGTACTAAAGGAGTTAGGCCCGTCATTAATTCTTAATGAGGAAAGAGTGTAAGACTTCCTGCTAAGACCTTCTTTCTGATGTCACGTTTCCAATTAGGAGGAGATTCTATAGCGATACTAGTCTTTCAGAAAGCTGACAGCAGAAATTTATATGCAGAATAAGTTTTCTTGAGTCTTGATAATCTGAAAAAGCAAACTGATCACAAATCAATCCATTACATTGATTTACTCCTTTTATTTAATTAAGTCAAAATAATTCCTCAAAGGATAAACGGGTCTTTAAATCAATCAGCAAAACGCTCCTCCTTCACACAGCGAACAACGGGGCCAAATGGAAAGGGACACGGCCAGCACAAGGCCCTGCTGCCCCGAAGGCCGGGCTCACCACCCCATGAAGGTCCCCGGGACCACAACTCACACGAAGAGGAACAATGAGAACAAAACGCAACGCCGACGCTCAAGAATCCCGCCCACGCAGGACGGAAACACAGACGTGCCGTTGTCGTTGGCGCCCACGCAGGACGGAAACACAGACGTGCCGTTGTCATTGGCGTTAGGTGCTGTCGGGTCCATTCCAACTCACGGCGACCCCGTGTACAACAGAACCAACACTGCCTGGTCCTGCGCCATCCTCACAATCCTTGTCATGTCTGAGCCCACTGTTGCAGCCACTGTGTCAATCCATCTCCTTGAGGGTCTTCCGCTTTTTAGCTGACCATCTACTTTACCGAGCATGATGTCCTTCTCCAGGGACTGGGCCCTCCTGATAACATGCAGGCAAATCAGGAAACAAAAAAATCCTTCCAGGCAAAAATCTCAGAAAAAGAAAAAAAAAAGAAAAAAACTGGTTTATATTACCATAAACAAAATTTTTTTTAATGATTATAAGCTAAGAAATTAAACACTAACACAAACTGGGAAAACACTTCAACGTACTGTTGTTAGGTGCCGTCAAGTCGGTTCCGTCCCACAGTGACCCTGTGTACAATAAAACGAAACACTGTCCGGGCTCGCACCATCCTCACAATCCTTGTTATGCGTGAGCCCACTGTTGCAGCCACTGTGTCAATCCATTTCTCTGAGGTTTTTCCTCTTTTTCGCTGATCCTCCACTTTACCAAGCATGATGTCCTTCTCCAGGAACTGATCCCTCCTGATAAAATGTCCAAAGTATGTGAGACATAGTCTTGCCAACCTTGCTTCTAAGGAGCATTCTGGTTGTACTTCTTCCAAGACAGATCTGTCGTTCTTTTGGCAGTCCATGGTATATTCAATATTCTTTGCCAACACCACAGTTCAAAGGTATCAATTGTTCTTAGGTCTTCCTTATTCATCGTCCAGGTTTCGCATGCATATGAGGCAACTGAAAACACCATGTCTTGGGTCTTCAAGGTGACATCTTCACTTTTCAACACTTTGAAGAGATCTTTTGCAGCAGATTTGCCCAGTGCAACGCATCTTTTGATTTCCTGACCACTGCTTCCATGGGTGTTGATCGTGGATCCAAGTAAAAAGAAATCTTTGCCAATTTCAGTCTTTTCTCCATTTATCATGATGTTGCTTATTGGTCCAGTTGTGAGGACTTCCGTTTTCTTTCTGTTGAGGTGTAATCCACACTGAAAGCTGTGGTCTTTGATCGTCATCAGTAAGTGCTTCAAGTCCTCTTGCTTTCAGTAAACAAAGTTGTGTCATCTGTGTAACACAGGTTAGTGAGTCTTCCTCCAACGCATCCTATCAATACATCCCGATGGCATCTTCGGTCAATTTCAGACTGCAGAAGTTGGTAAAAATCTTCACTTTCCGCATCTTCGGCTTTACTGGCTAGTGTGTAAATCTGAATAACCGTCCTATTAACTGGTCTTCCTTGTAGGCTTATGGATATTATCCTATCAAGGACAGCGTAGTACTTCAGGACAGATCTTGAAATGTTCTTTTTGACGATGAATGCAACGCCATTCCTCTTCAAGTTATTGTTCCCCACACAGTAGACCATACGACCGTTCGATTCAAGACGGCTAATACCAGTCCATTTCACCTCACTCATGCCTAGGATATCCATGTTTATGCATTCCATTTCATTTCTGATGATTTCCAATTTTCCTAGATTCATGCTTCGGACATTCCACATTCCTATTATTAATGGCTATCTGCAGCTGTTTCTTCCCATTTTGAGTCGTGCCACATCAGCAAATGAAGGTCCCGAAAGCTTGACTCCATCCACGTCATTAAGGTCGACTCTACTTTGAGGAGGCAGCTCTTCTCCGGTCATATTTTGAGTGCCTTCCACCTGGGGGGGCTCATCTTCCGGCACTATATCAGACAATGTTCCGCTGCTATTCATAAGGTTTTCACTGGCTAATTCTTTTCAGAAGTAGACTGCCGGGTCCTTCTTCCCAGTCTTAGTCTGGTAGCTCAGCTGAAACCTGTCCACCGTGGGTGACCCTGCTAGTATTTGAATACTGGTGGCATAGCTTCCAGCACCACAGCAACACACAAGCCCCCACAGTATGACAAACTGACAGACACGTGGGGGTGCAACATATTACTGGCCTAGAACAGCAATAATCTATGAAAAATGATTTCTTGGTAAGAAACATATACATGTAAGTAAGGCCACTGAAAATGAGGAAAATATCTGAACAGGTTATTTACCAAGGAAAGTCAGTGAAAAACAAGAAGAAATGGTCAGCCCCACTGGTTAGTAAATCAGTTCAGATAAATACAACCAGACTCACCATTTCACCTATAAAACTGGCTAAGATTTTGAAGTTTAAAACATCCATTACTGATACAAGCATCCCTGGTCCACCGTTCCATGCACTGCTCATGGATGGAAAAACTAGTTCTGCAAAACAATCTGACAAAATATGTCAAAAATCTTTAAGATCCATGGAGCTTTGCTGAGCTCAGATGGTGCACCAGGCACCAAGCTGGTGCCTGGGAGCCCAGGAGAAAATGGCCCCGGGCTGCCCTTAGGTTGCTCCTGGTCTGGCTGGGGAGTCAGGGATGGGGAAGAAAGGAAGGACACCAGGTGGAACACTCCCAAAGCCAAAGGGAGTGAGCAGGACACGCCACAAGGACCCCTCAGGTTAGACCGGTGAAATGGTGCATTAACACAAATGACGATCCCTGTGCTTTATTATTAGTCTCCTGGCGGTGCAAACCACTAGCTCTCAGCTGCTAACAGCACAGTTGGCAGTTCAAGTTCACCCAGAGGCACTACAGAAGAAAAGCCTGGTGATCTACTTCCAAAAAATCAGCCATTGGAAATCTTACAGAGCACAGTTCTGCTCTGACACACATGGGGTCGCCATGAACTGAAGTCAACTTGGTGGCAACTGTTTTGGTTTGGTTTTTACATTTTATTATTAAAAACAGAACAAACCCCAAGAAATACACGCACAGAAAATCATACTGCAAATGCCTATGTTGCTCGGATGACTTCGGATCTGAAAACCTTGGCTAACTGTGATGGCCTGCTGCTGTGGCTGAGGGGTGGCCCAGCTCTCACCGATGGTCTGGAGAAAAGGCTGGAGAGCTGAGGTACG
>NW_004444005.1:9204581-9216188 GCF_000243295.1 Trichechus manatus latirostris | reverse complement strand
CTGACACCCACCTCCTAGGAGTCGGCCCTGGGCTGATGCTGATGCTGATTCTTCTCTCTCCTCCTTGAGAAGTTAGATGAGGAGGTCTGACGCCAACATACTACCTTCACAATGTCCTGTTGTTGTTATTTATACCCTGGACATTTTCACACGGTGAAAAGAGAATTTTTAATGAAACCGTGCCTACGGCTCCACAGAAGACCATGTACGCAACACAACTGGTTTAAACTTCCTCTATAGCTGGACACCTGGGTTGGTTTGGGGCTTTTACTAGAACCAAAGCCTCTACAAGGACCATCCCCAGCCTCAGTCTTCAGCACACCTCTTTCTACTTCCATGGGAGCGGAGGCAGCCAAGCCCTCTGAGGAGCACCAAGATGCTTCCCAGAAGACTGTGAGACAGTCAATATGCCACACCTGAGCAGCACCAAGTATTATCTTTCATAATCTTTGCTCATTTGACAGACAAAAATAGAACTGCATTATTGGTTCAATTTGCATTTTCATTACTTGTGAAACTAGATTTTTTTTTAGTTTATTAGTTATTTGTGTTTCCTGTTTTGTGACATCGCTGCTTATTTGCTGCAAGTTCTTTTTCTTACTAGACATTTGTTTTTTCACCAACTTAAGAAATGGTTCGAAAGATCAATACGACCTCAAAAATTCAAACAGGTGGCAAGGACAGGAGCTAGGCTGGTTTCAAAATGTAAATGTAGCTTCCGTGGCAAGCAGGGCTCGGGGAGCTAGTTGTCAATCAAAGGAAAGATTTCCAGTCAATTTGAAGCCATCTTTTTACATAAACATGAAAGATAACTAAAATTATGATGCCATTTGGGGGTAGCTGGAAAATAATTTATTTTGTTTGACCTTTCTTCTTCAATTCAACATTGGTGTACTTTTAATCAAATATATCAATATGTACTAATTAACCCTGCTTTGGATAAGTCAAAATTAACAAACCATTTCAATAATAAATCAAAAAATCATAATTGGTATTTTAATTTTTTATAAGTAACATACCATGTAACACTAGACTGAATATTATATTACCACCATATAATTACACCACAACATATTATACACCCCATCCTGAACACTGTTATTAGACTCATAAAATATGCTTCCAAAATGAGAAAAAATAGCTGTCAAGAACTGCATCTTATTATTCAACTATTAAACTTTCTTAATCATCAATCAGTTTAATTGCTTCTGACACAGGTTATAAATAATATTTTGTGGTTCAATAAAATACCACAAAAATAACCCCTTCGCTCCCAAAGTTGGTGAGAAAGTTCTCCTTGGAATTTTCCAGTATTATATACCTCTCCTTCGGTGGGGTTCAGTCACTGCCATTCCAATTGGATGTAACATTTTGAAGCATTTTGCTAATTTATGCAGAAAAGCGTTAAGGAATTGTAAGATTAAACTGCACAGCATTATTTTCAATTAGATCCTAATGGGAAGATGACCCATTTCACGTGGGTCCAAACCAGCCGGCTGCATAAAGACATTAATGCTTCACCATGCTCAGTTACTGTTAATTCTGTCCTGTACTTCAGCTCGATCAACCCGGGGCGTGGAGCTGCCACCGCGGCAAAGATGAAAGGAAGGGGGTCCTTACCGTCACAAGACTGGACACGGAGACAGATGACGCAGACACAAATAACCCAAGTACTGACGAGGGTACTCTGCCTTCATGAATCATGGCCCAGACGCCACATTCCAGGCTGTGTGTGACCACATGGCGCACCCTTCGTCCACACGACCCTGCCCTCCACGGCCCGGCGCCACCGTGCAGGGGCTCAGCGAGCAGAGGTGACCGACCGGGCCCCCGAGGCGACCAACTGAGCGCCTAAGGTGACCGACGGAGCCCTCGAGGAGACGGACCGAGCGCAAGGAGGTGCCTGCTACCTGGGAAACAAGCTCACACCAGCTTCTCCCGTGCAGTAATCACCACCACTGTGATGAACTGATTGTGTAGGTATCTGTGCTAACATTGGTCTTTCCTGCTAACCTGTAGGTTCCAAAGACATGGAAAGTGACAGCTAACACCAAGTCACATAATGGGAGCCCGAGGACAACAGGCTGAAGCTGAGTGGACACCAGCCTCGCAGGGACTGGCTGGAGAAAGGCACAGAGCACAGGCCCCCAGGGCCAAGAAACCCCACCCTGCTGGGAGGAGGGAGAGCTTAGGAAGGCCAAGTGACTTGGCCCTCGAATCACAGACCAGCACAGTCTTCTGAAAATACACACCTCTACAGCCTCACTCTCAAACAGAATTATTCTTACGTAGCTGCCTTGGTCCTCACAGTAAAACCCAAACCCTTCGGCCTGGCCCATGAGGCTCCCCATGAGGACACTCCTTTTGGCCCCTCAGGACTCCTGAGGGCCACTGCTCCCTTCTGCTCCCAGCCCAGCCCCAGCACGATCCCCCCCAGTTGCTACCAGGCTCCAGGACCTCACACCCAGGCTTGCATGTCTGCCCCTCCTCCATCAGAGCCCTCCTCGGCTCTAGGCCCTCCCCTCCAGAAAGCCTGACCTCTCCGACCCCCCCGACCTGCCTTCCACTGCTGGCCTGGCTGCCCCCAGAGCAAACACACACATCGCCAGAACAGTGAAGTGTTGCCCTAGAACATGTTTGTGGATCCTGCTCCCAGACAGTAGAGTCCTGAGGGCTGTGCGGGACCCGGGACCCCGTACTCAGCACCCAGCACTCAGGCCAGAGAAGACACTGAAGAAATGTCTGTGGGACGGGGAGACAGCAGACAAACAAATGAAAATATCAAATGCTTACCTGGGCTTTAGAGTTTATACAGTGTCTTCTCTTAAATGGTGTCTTTGGTTTCTTGTTTTTGTTTGTTTAGTACAGATGGGCCTGGGAACTGCGATTTTAAGCATGGAAGCGGCAGAACAAAGGCCTGGAAGCTGGGGCGGGGTCTCAGAAGCCCAGGCTGTCTGTAACGGGTAAAGGGTGCGGGAGTCAGGCGGAACAGGAGGTCAGGGCTGTGGGGTAGAGGCCTGGAAAAGGAAGCTACAAGGAGCCACTTGCGCTTTCTGAAAGAAAGTGATTTCTTAGGGCTGTGATTCAGAAAGACAGGCCAGCTGTGAGTGAGAATCAATCAGAGGGGTGCAATGTGACGCCGGCAGACCAGAGCGTGTGCTGTGAGCTACAACTCTCAGCCTTGAACAGGGAAATCCATGTGGCTTCATTCATTACTTCAACAGCACAACCCACCAATAAGAACGTCCACGGACTGATGGCAATCAGGCATCATGCAACTCATGCATCACAGGCCACGTCGTTTAATCCTAACCTAGAGCATCTGCCAGGCAGCTTCTCTTCTATGTTCGAGGTGAAAGAGCAGGCTTGGCAAGGCCACGGGGCATGTTCAAAGTCCCACAGACCACAGAGAGCACACCAGGGCTTGTGCTCGGCTCTGTGTGACCTTATCACCTGTGTACTTTCTATCCTGGTGATGACATTTTAGCTAGACCAGTAAGAGCTCGACACTGTGCCAGAGTCCTGATCCTCCACCTTCCGGGGGGTCTGAATTCAACAAGCAGTGTGGTGTAACGGTTAGAAAGCAGGCTCTGCTAAACCAAGACCAAACCTGTTGCCACCGAGACGATTCCGACTCATAGCGACCCTACAGGACAGAGTAGAATTGCCCCATATGGTTTCCAAGGAGCAGCTGGTAGAACCGAACTGCCAACCTTTTGGTTAGCAGTTGAGCTTTCAACCACTATGCCACCAGGGCTCCCAGCTAAATGAGCTTCAGTAAATCAGTTAACCTCCCCAACCCTCCATGTATTCATCTATGGACTGGGGAAAATAACAGCACCTCCCTCTTAAGGGTGTTAAGAGGATTGTGTACATGCGAGCTTAGCAAAGTGCCTGACACAAACAGTTTACATGTTTCTATTAGAGTCAGTTAAGTTCCAGGAAATTCTACTCAATTCTAAGAACTGGAACAAACATAATATTTACAGCAGACTTCCCATCAGAAATTATGCAGGACAAAAGACAATGGGATGGTATCTTTAAAGTATGGAAGAAAAAACAGTCAACCAAGAATTCTATACTAAGTGAAAATATCTTTCAAAAAGGAAGGTGAAATAAAGACTTTTTCGAACAAACAAAAGCTTAATTATAAGAAATGTTAAACAAAGTTCCTCAGGCAGAAGGAACATACAAGATGCAAACAGATGTACACAAAGAAATCATGAGGGCCAGAGATGGTAAAAATGAAGGCAAATATGAAAGGCATTTTTTTCTTATTTTTAATTTCTCTAAAAGGTGATTGACAACAAACATACCAGATACAGAAATCTCAGTTTCTAATACCATTCGCCAATAAAAGAAACCAGGGTTCCTTGGGGAAATGGCTTATTCTAGGGCTGGCGCAGGCAACATACAAGACGAACCTGGAGACCACTGTAGTGCTGGAAGATAAGCAAATGCTCCAAACACAAACACATGCACACACACAGACACACACACACACACACACACACACACACCAGTGGGGGTATATCAAAAGGGTCCCAGGAGTCAGCTGAAAGAGGTCCCATTAGCCAAAGATGGACAGATTTGGGCAATAAAATTGTTCTTGTTGTTGGGTACCATCCAGTCAATTCTGACTCACAGCAATAAAATAGATAATAAATATCCATGAGTTCATACTGATAAAATAAAGGACTGAAGGATTAAATAAATAAATAAATGTGAAGAAGAAACAAGTCTCCCACACTGAAGAATTCCAAATAACTTATGTAGATCCCCCTCCTCAAGGAGGTGAAGTATGTAACTCCCGACAACATACGGGTGGACTGCATACAATGACTTCCTTCCAAAGAGCATAGTATGGAGGGAGGGGTAACTTTACTAGGGAGAAGCCTGACAAGCACGACCTCGGCCGGGGGATCAAGGTCAACATCAACTGTGAAGAGGTGTTCACAGTATGCACCCTTGATACGATGTGATGAAAATGGCACTTCACCTCTGTGGTCTTCCTCCTCAAAACCCATAACCCAAGTCTAATCACAAGAAAAACGTCAGATAAACCCAAACTGAGGGGCATTCTACAAAACAGTTGACCAACACTTCTCAAATTGTCAAGGTCATGAAAAACAAGGAATGTCTGAGAAACTGTCACGCTGTAGAGGAGCCTAAGGGGACAGGGTTACTCAGTGTAATTTGATGAGCTGGATGGGATCCTGGAACAGGAAAAGAACATTCGGTAGAACCCACTGTTGTTGTCAGTTGCCATCAAGTCGATTCTAACTCATGGCAGACTAAGGAAATCTAAATAAAGCATGGACTTCAGTTGATCATAATGATTTGGTGCTGGTTCCTTAGTTGAGATAAGGGTACCATACTTATGAAAGATGCTAATGGCAAGGGAAAACGGGTGTGCGATATACGGCAACTCTCTGTGCTATCTTCACAACTTTCCTGTCAATCAAAAACTTAGTTTCTAAAACTTAAAGTTTATGTAAGAAAACGCAAACAAACAAAGAGATAACTGGCTAGGGCAAACCCCGTAATAATGGATGTGGAGTAACATACACAGCAGTCACAGGTGTGACAATAATATTAAAAGTGACCCTGTTGTTGTTAGCCATCTTCAAGTCAACTACCAACTTCACGGTAATTCCCTGCACAATGAAACAAAACTCTACCCAGTCCTGTGCCATCCTCGTAATTAGTTAGGGATTGGACATTGTGATCCATGGGGTTTTCACCGGCTGATTTTCAGAAGTAGATCACTAGGCCTTTCTTCGTAGTCTGTCTTAGCGCAGAAACTCTGTGAAACCTGTTCAGCATCATAGCAACACACTCGCCTCCACTGACAGACAGGTGGTGACTATGTGTGAGATGTATTTGCTGGGAATTGAACCCTGGTCTCCCACATGGAAGTTGAGAACTCTATCACTGAACCACCAACGTATTACAAAGAACAGTGGAAACGGAAAAAGACTGCTGTAAGGTTTTACCTTATACATGATGTGGGAAAATATTATCTGACGATAGACCATAAGAAAAAAATACATGTTGTAAACTCTGTAACGATCTCTAAGAAATAAAAAGACATAACTAATAAGCCAACAAAAAAGATAAAATGGAACTATACAAGTACACAATTACTCTAAAAGAAAGCAGGAAATAACCAAAAAAATTGAATGAAGAACAGATATGGCAACAGAAAACAAAAAGCAAGATGGTAGACTTAAATCCAACGATATCAACAGTTACATTAAACGTAAATGCTCTCAGAGGTGGCATCCACACTCTCCTTAGTTCAGTCATGATGAGGCAGTGAGTCTAGATGATCATACAGAGCAGCCTTCCTACATGTGCACACTCACCCCTCAAAGGCCACAGGTTACAATGCAAGGCCATGTAGACTGCCCTAAGACAGGCAGATCTTCCTCACAAACGTGGGTCCCTCCAAATGTGTGTTTGAGACACAGTACTGGAAACACTAATGCACGTCCCCATAGAAATCACAACCCTAAATGTTAGCTGAAGGCCCTGGGTTAAACAACTGAGCTCTCTAACTAAAAATATGGCGAGACACAGGACCTTACGACAGCATCCTGCAGATGACAACAAGGGTGGAGGAGAAGGGTCGGTAAGTGAACTGTTGCTTCTACACCTGGGACCTGTCCCTGCCTGAGTCCTTCGGAGTCCACCAATAATTTATTATATCTAAACTAGCATGTCCCCCTCATGTCAGGCCCACAGCCAGAGGGGAACCAGAAACACCGCCCCATTCACAGGCCAGCCCTGTGACCTGAGGTGACACAGACACTGCCTCGTCACAGACGCATCTGTGTACCATGCCACGCAGCACTTCACGCCTTTCTTCCTTGGTTCATGACATGGTGGTTAAGCACCAACTCGGCAAAGCCCAGAGGTGCAATCAGTCAAGTGCTTGATGAGTAGCTGGAAGGTTGGCGGTTCAAACCCACCCAGAGGCACCCTGGGGAGCCAGGCCTGGCCATCTGCTTCTTAAAGGTCACAGCCTTGAAAACCCTATGGAGCAGTTCTAGTCTGCACACGTGGGGTCACCCTGAGTCACAACTGACTGACTGGCAACTAACAACAACTGCGCTGGCACCAGGGACACAGGTCATCACAGACGCGGCCCTGCCCTCAGGAAGATCGTCACCTGCGACGGAAGACAGACAGGTAAAGTAACAAGCTCAACAAAGAACCAGGTCCGGGTACCATGACAGATGAAGTCCAGGGAGGCGAAGGAACTCAGGGCCGGCCCTTTCTGGATGACCAAGGAAGGTGGCATCAAAGACACAGTTACAGGGGGCCCGGTGGACTTCAGGTCAACAGCACCTACAGAGTAGCTGTTGTGAGCCAGGCATGTGACCTGAGCTGTGGACACCAAGAAAAAGAAGCCACCACTGATATCCTCACAGTGCTGAGGGCTGAGTGTCCATCACAGATGTCCCCTGACAGGCAAAGGGGGAGGAAATGGACACCACCAGGAAGCAACTGACTCTGAGGGCCTTGCCTCGGGGAGCCCTTGCTGCCGGGACACCAGGAGCAGTGGGACCACTGAGGAAGGGTGAGCAGGGACAGGATGCACTCAATGGGACATGATGAACGGTTGTCCCGGCAGCACGGCTGAGATGATAAGATGGTCCTGGTCTGCAGGTAAGAGTCGGGGTTGGGGGGATGGCGGACGGGAAAGGGCTTTAGGAGACGGCATCAACAAGACCCCGCAAGACCTGGAGCCTGGCAGTGTGCAGGGCTCAGGAAAGGGGAATTCCAGTTACCTCCCAGGTTCAGGCTCAGGAGCCTGAGGGGACTCACTGGGCCACAGACCACAGCATGGCCACAATGTGGGTGAGGAGGCTGCCTCTGCTCAGATGTTACACTCCACGCACTTGTGTCTTTGAGGGTTGGCTCGAAGGCAGCAGAGCTGGAGTGGGGGAGCAGCCATCTAGTTAGAAATGGACATTTGACAGCACCTGTGAGGTTAGCAACGCCTCTTCATATCTGATAAAACAATGTCTCCTCTCCCCAGAAACACATACATATAACATTTGGAAATGTCCAGAAGTTTACCACTCTGTTAAAAACCCCTATTGATGATCCAAAAAAATGGAAAACAATAGGTATTCACCGGTGAGGTTGTGGAGAAACAGGACCTTCATTCATTGCTGGTGGGAATGTAGAATGGTGAAGTCGCTGTGGAAAACAGTGTGGGGGTTCCTCAAAAAGCTGAACACAGAACTACCATGTGACCCAGCAATCCCAATCCTAGGTCTATATACCCAGCAGAGAAGGCAGGAACGCAAACAGAAACCTATACATCAGTGCTCACTGCCACACTGTTCACAGCGACAGAAGGTGGAAACAATCCAAGCGCCCGTCAACAGGGGGACGGGCAAACCACACGTGGTCCACCCACACTACGGAATACCGCTCGGCCACAAAGAGAAACGAAGTCCTGAGGCGCCACAACATGGATGAGCCCTGACAACATGATGCTGGGTGAAATCAGTCAGTCACAAAGGGTCACAGGTGGGCAAGACCAGGAGGGCGCCTGGTCCTGGACCCATGGAGGGACCTCTTAAGTGGCTGGGGGCAGGGGACCTGCTGCAGTGGCGCATGCTGGTTGCTGTGCCCACTGTCTGCTGGGGTCACCAGGGTTCTCCGGCGATCACAACAACCCCATAGAGCGCCGGGCGTCCTGTGAAGTTCAGGTCCTCTCAATGTTTCTGCTGCTTCAGTGGGAAGGTCACAAGCCCGAGCAGGGGGTCAGCAGAGCACATCTCACATTCAAAAGCCACGACCAACAGCCTCATCTCACTGACTTCTGCTCTTCATGGGATAACTGACCCACGTTCAACAAGCGAAACGCGATCCCCAGCGAAACGAGGGCGAGCGGGTCGGAGCAGTCTCCTAAGCCCCCCTCAGCTGCCCAGCCAGCAGCTCCATCAGGTGTGCCCACCGGGGACGCACACTCACGCCGGAAGGAAAGACAAAGGAAAGCTCCGTGCTGGAGCCTTGGGCTTCGAGCAGCACAATCCACTGGCTATCAATCAGGCTTATGAATTGTGTATGGATCTGCAAGGGAACAACCCATCAGTCACAGCTGAGGGCGAGTCCCCTCTGCGTGCCCGCAGTCACCGGACAGCTGACACAGAGTCCTCGGCCCTGACGATGCACGATGGCAGAGCCAAGCTCTGTGAGCTCAAATGCCACCTTGCAGGCTGGACGGCCCTACCTGGCAAGAAGCACAGCCGCGTCACACCAGGCTTCCCATGGCTGGTCTAGCACCTTCAGACCCACCATGTATTTTCCATACTCACTGCCCCAGGGCAGTGACAACCTTGCAGGCTGGACAGCCCTACCAGGCAGGAAGCAAAGCTGTGTAATCCCAGGCTTCCAGCGGCCCATCTGGCACCCCCAGACCCACCACGGGTTTTCAGTACTCACTGCCCTGAGAAGCACCGAACACCCTGGATTATTCTTTGGAAATACATAATGCATGAATCATAGAACCAATTGTTAAAGTCCAAAATTAGACGCTGTTGCCCAACCTCCGGAAATGCTATCATTTTAGAATGTTCTTCTGAAGTGGCTTTGTGTTTTATTGGCAAACTGGTCTATTATTATTGGCAATAATAATGATTTAAATATAAATGCCATTAGAGCCGTGGTAAGAATGCACGTGTACTTGGTGATTTTATTTCGCAGCCTTCCCAGCACTACGCGTGCACTGGATCATTAACGCCCCAGCGAGAGGAACGGCTCCAAGCATTCTCCCTCCCCTGCAGACAGTGGGACTCGGCAGGAGGGCAAAGGGTAGGCAGGTCCGAGGCCGTGTACAGAAAACAATGAACACTGCACAACGAGTGGGCGGTGTCTTGGTCGTCTAGTGCTGCTCTAACAGGAATACCACAGGTGGATGGCTTTAACAAAGAGGGGTTTATTCCCTCACAGTCCAGTAGGCTACAAGTCCAAATTCAGGGCTCTGGCTCCAGGGGAAGGCTTTCTCTCTGTCGGCTCTGGAGGAAGGTCCTTGTGATGCATCAGTCTTCCCTTGTTCTGGGAGCATCTCAGTGCAGGAACCTCAGGTCCAAAGGACGCGCTCTGCTCCTGGCACTGCTTTCTTGGTGGTTTGAGGTCCCCATGTCTCTCTGCTCGCTTCTCTCTTTTACATCTCAAAAGAGATTGGATTAAGACACTATCTAATCTTGTAGATCTCATCAATATAACTGCTGCTAATCCATCTTATTACATCATAGGGACAGGATATACAACATATAGGAAAATCACATAAAATGGTGGACAATCATACAATACTGGGAATCATCACCTAGCCAAGCTGATATTTTGGAGGGACACAATTCAGTCCACGACAATGGGTCTTCAGATACACACGTGTACACACACACATCTGCACAGATGCAGACACGCACCCATATACACCTCACCACACACCCACATCCTGGATGTTTGCAAGGAACGTGAACGGGTAGAAACAGCTCTAGAGAGAAAGAGCAACAGAATTACAACTCCATTTGTAGACTGCAGAGAAATGCAAGGGAACTGGAAGGTCCTGGGTGGTGCCAACTGCACCAGACAACTAACCCGAAGGTCGGTGGTTCAAACCTACAAAGCGGTGCTGCGGAAGAAAGGCCTGATGAGAATGATTTCACAACGTGAAGAATGAAATCAGTATTGCTGAACTGTACACTTAGAAATTGTTGAACTGGTGTATATTCTCAACAACAACAAAAAATAAAATAATTTTTTTTAAAAAAGGCCTGGTGATCTGCTTCCATAAAGACCACAGCCAAAAAAACCCTCTGGAGCAGCTCTAGTCTGTAACACCGGGATTGCCACGAGTCAGAATCGACACAACAACAACCAGCAACCACAGCGCCCGGAAGGCGCGAGCGCGCAGGAAAGGCCTTCTCCTCTGCTCTACCAGCATGCAGGCCGGCATTCACCCAGCGTCCTCTCTCTTCCATTTCTCACACATGCAGGACAACACCATCTTAGAGAAAAGACGCCAGCATCAGAAATAAATAACCTGAGATCAAGACTCAGCTCTGACACCGAGTCTCTGGGAGCCTGTGAAAAATGACCTACTTTCTTTGGATGATAGTTTGCTCACCTGAAGGCAGGGGGGACGACTGGACAACCCCAGGGCGTCCGCCACCCTCTGAACGGCACCAGTGAGACAGCCCTTCACTGCATCACTACTGAACCTTGGACATGCATCTTCTGTTCTGAAGACAGCTCAGAGACAGAAGGGAATCAAAATGAACCTCACGCAGTCTCTTCCACCAAGCCTCACAGAGCCAGGTCCCCTCAGATGAAATGACTGACTTATCACAAGCGGGACTTCATATGAAGGCCTGTCTGTGACCCTCCCTGAGGACTGAAGACAGCCGGGCACAGGCACCTGACATTCATGGCTCCTCCTGCGTATCCCCTCCTGAGGTGAAATGGCAGACAAAGGTGCCCACATGGCTTCAAGAGCTGTGCTGCTCTGCCGCCCTCCTCACCTCTCCCCCACCTCCCATCTCTCCCTCTCTCCCCCACCTCCCGTCTCTCCCTCTCTCCCCC
>NW_004444005.1:9203159-9204481 GCF_000243295.1 Trichechus manatus latirostris | reverse complement strand
CCTCCCGTCTCTCCCTCTCTCCCCCACCTCCAGTCTTTCCCCCACCTCCCGTCTCTCCCTCTCTCCCCCACCTCCCGTCCTTCCCCCACCTCCTGTCTCTCCCGCTCTCCCCCACCTCCCGTCTTTCCCCCACCTCCTGTCTCTCCCTCTCTCCCCCACCTCCCATCTCTCCTGCTCCCTCCCTGTTGGCCAAGCAGATATGGTTGGATCTGTATAAGGTAAAAGTGTACATGGGGTGCACCCCTCATAGGAATTGAAGATTTCTAGGACATGTATCTGTATACTTACCTGGTTCTTAAGAAGGTGCAGCTTCCCCCCAGCAGGACAGAGACCATGGACAGGAGACGACCCTGTCACCCAGCTCACAGTGCCCCACCCGAGTCAAGCAGGAACCACCCCAGAGAGCACGTGGAGACGGATTCCAAAGACCCCATGGCATTATCCACTGGCCCACAACAGGAGTCAAGAGACACACAGCCATGGGGGAAGTGAACGAAGCCCACAGCTGTGACTGAGGTCCGGGGCAGAAGAGGCCGGTCCCACGTGGGCCAGAGATGGGAAGCTCTCGAAGGACAACACTGAGACTGTGGACCCTTGAATACAGCGGAAGGACCACGTACTCAAACGAACCAGAGCTCTCAGGGGGCAGGTGCTCCACGTCCGCACAAAACAGGCACGGCTGCTCTGACGGGTGTGCTCTGGAGTAAAACCAACCAAAGGGGAAACGCACAGGTGCTACCTGACTTGTCAGGTTAAAAGCTAAAACATAAATGACAATCTTTACTGCCTGAAGAGCTATGATTTCTTATTTCCTCTTGTTCACCAAAAACGCTGTGTTTGAAGACCCGTGGGTCTGTAGCTTCTGTTTCGTTTTCTAGATCTCTGATCTGTTCATCTCTAAAGCCCTCCCCAGACGTGTTTCCCAGACACCGCTCCAGGCTCCTGGCACCCTGTTGCAGCCGGCGTGCAAACAGCACCCTCCTCACCCCACACTAGCAGGAAAAGGCAAGTGTGTCAGGTGAGGGCAGGATTCAAAACCCCCCACAATTCTGCATCTGTCGTGAGGAGGAGGAGCTACGGAGCCAGGTTCCCACAGCGAGCACCAGGATGGAAACGTGGTGGCAGAAACTCCAGAAGGAGCAACCGGAATGCTCATCAGGCTCCCATCCCACCCCCAGGCCAGGCAATATAGATGGATGGATGGGTGGGTGGGTGGGTGGATGGATGGATGGATGGGTGGGTGGGTGGATGGATGGATGGATGGATGGATGGATGGATGGATGGATGGATGGATGGATGGATGGATGGGTGGGTGGGTAGGT
>NW_004444005.1:9199882-9202923 GCF_000243295.1 Trichechus manatus latirostris | reverse complement strand
GGGTGGATGGTTGGGTAAAGAGATAGAGAGAGATTTTTTAAAAAGTAAAAAAATCCACTGCCTTCGAGTCGATTCCAACTCACAGCGACCCTACAGGACAGAGAACTGCCCCAGAGGGTTTCCAAGGCTGTAATCTTTATGGAAGCAGACTGCCACATCTTTCTTCTGAGGAGCTGCCAGTGGGCTTGAACCGCCAACCTTTTGGCCACTGCACCACCAGGACTGACAGACAGACAGACAGACAGGCAGGCAGGCAGACAGACAGACAGACAGGCAGACAGGCAGGCAGGAAGGTAGGAAGGTAGGTAGGTTGTCTTAGTCATCTAGTGCTGCTATAAGAGAAATACCACAAGTGGATGACTTTAACAAAAAGAAATGTATTCTCTCACAGTTTAGGAGGCTAGAAGTCTGAATTCAGGGTGCCAGCTTCCAGGGGAAGGCTTTCTCTCTGTGTCGCTTCTAGGAGAAGGTCCTTGTCATCAATCTTTCCCCAGTCGAGGGGCTTCTCAGTGCAGGAACCCCGGGTCCAAAGGATGTGCTCCACTCCCAGTTTTTCTTTCTTAGGGGTAAGAGGCCCCTCTCCTCTCTGCCCTTTTAAATCTCAAAAGAAATTGACTCAAAATACCGTCTGTCCTGTAGAGTGAGTCCTTCCTCATTAACATAACGGCCTCTAATCCTGCCTCATTAACATCACAGAGGTTAGGATTTACAACACATAGGATAATCACATTAGATGACAAAATAGTGGACAACCACACAACACTGGGAATCACGGCCTAGCCAAGTCAACACGTTGACACACATTTCTGGGGGACACAATTCAATCCAGAAGGAAGGAAAGGAGAAGGGTGGGAGGAGGGAGGGGGAGAGAGAGATTGGAAAAAAAAAGGTTGGTAGAGAGTTAACGCGGACTCATGCGACCCCATGTGTAGAACTGTGTGTAGAAATGTGCTGCAAAGGGTTTTCAACGGCTGATTTTTTGGAAGTAGACTGCCAGGCCTTTCTTCTGAGGCACCTCTGGGTGAACTCAAACTTCCACCTTTTTGGCCAGCAGCCAAGCATGTTAACAACTGTTTGTACCACCCAAGCACTCCAGAGACAGACAGACAGACAGACACACACACACACGCGCGCGCGCGCGCGCGCGCGAACACAGAGCACCCCCACCAGGGCTGGAATCAACATATTAAGAATACCAGAACATGAACGCAGACAGGCAGGCAAAGGGTGAAAACAGACCAAGAGAACAGAATCAGCTCCCATAAGGCCTTGAACTCCTCTGAAAAACAGCAAGGAGAGTGGCAGTGACTGGGCTCCAGGCTGTGCCCACCCCACCTACAGGAGCCTGGGTAAACCAGCCAGGCCCATGGCCTGTAAAAGCAGGCTATCTGGCTGTCTGGTCTCCGAGACCACCCCGACCAGCGCTCACGGGTGGGCTGCTGAGAGTCGCTGTGGCCTGGGCCTTTCCACCCAGAACAATGGCAGAGCTGGAAGCCGGCTGCACCGAGGACCCCAGCAGAAGCCAGCATCAGCCAGTGCAGTTCACACGTCCAAGTCCAGACTGGGCGATGCAGAGGCTCCAAGAACTGCATCCAAATGACAGTGCCCTCCCAAAGGGAATGACCTGACACGGCACACCCTCTTCACCCTGGCTGCCGGTCGGCATCTGACTACAGCCCGTCACGACGCTCCACGGAGACCCACGGAAAGCACAGCACGGTCACACCTGCAGATCCTGACTCCGACGCCAAGTGGCCGCGACTTAACCTGTGAGGTCCTGAATGTCACGGGGTCCCTAATGCTCATCTGCATAACGGGGGCGCAGGTTGGACCAGACGGTCCCTAAAGACCCTCTGGCCTGAGATCCTGCAGCAAAGGCTCACTCCTGTGGGGCAGGCCACTGTTCAGAATGCAGGCCAGGGACAATGAGGACGCAGCCAGGCGCGCCCAGAGCAGCTCAGAAAGAGGGAGCCGCCTACACCCCTCTTAACACCCACTGGGGTCACCTCATGCACCAACATAAAAGCAGAGGTGCGATCTTGCTGCAGAATTTGCAATTTGCTCAAGTGCCCTTCCCGACCCAGAGCCAGGGACCCCAGGCAAATCCTCGGCGATGGACCTGCTGACTCAAGGACGTCAGGATGCAGGACAAATGAAGGAAACAGACTCATCCCCAAGTGAAAACTGCCAGTGAAACCTCTCAGCGTCTCCGAGGGAGACCCACCGGTGCATGGCAGGGACCCCCGCCGCCCTCCTGCTGTGCATCTCCTGAGCACTTTTCTGGCAGTACGGGGGAAAGCCCACCAAGGTCACCTTCTCTCCACCCGGCTTCCCATCCTCTTCCTCCTGGTGCCCAGCAGCAGCCTTGGCCTTCGCGGCTCCCACCCACTCTACCCCCCATGGAGCCCCCAAACAAGGAGGTGGAGGGTCTTTGCTGTCCTCCTGAGAAAGGACCCCTGACCTGACTGTGAAGTGGGAGGGAGACAACCAGGCCCCTCCGCGTCAGGGGGCTGGTCTCCCCAACTCGTCGTGGCTCCCTGACTCCACTCAGCGTGGCGGGAGAAGCATCTGCACATTCTGGCTGTGCCCTCTTGTGACGGCACACTCTGCGGGCACGGATGGGGACACCATCACTGCAGAGCCCCGCTACTCTGCCTCGGATGGGGACACGGCCACGGTACAGGCACCCTCCCCACAGCTGGGCCAACGGACAGCTCCTCTGGTGCACGAGCTTAGCTGGGCCCATCTGGGGGAAAAGTTAAGCCTAAAAGTTGGCAGGCTCAGCACAAACACACCATGCCCTCCGTCCCGGCAGACGTGGACAAGCCACTCGAGGGGGTAAGAGGGGAGAGAAGAGGTGACGCTGGACAAGGAGCCACACAGTCTCTGCCAAAACCAGAGCTTGAGGGTTACACACGGATGGCGTTGTTGCTTCTCCTTCCACTGCTGAAACTCATCCAAAAGTACTTTCCTTTAGAATAAAGGACAGAGTACAAAGCATTTTCTACTCCTTCCACTGCTGAAGATCCTCCAAAAGTACT
>NW_004444005.1:9166283-9199685 GCF_000243295.1 Trichechus manatus latirostris | reverse complement strand
TCCTTTAGAATAAAGGACAGAGCACAAAGCATTTTCTACTCCTTCCACTGCTGAAAATCATCCGAAAGTACTTTCCTTTAGAATAAAGGACAGAGTATAAAGCATTTTCTACTCCTTCCACCATGGCAGAGAAGCAGCAAGTACTAGTGGGAAGTGCATGAAATTCCAGGGAAAGGATGAAGCTCACAGCTGCCAATTTTGAGCTGGTGAAAATAACTTAAAGGTTCAAAGATTTCTCAATGCATCCAGTAAGTATCTAATACAATTCCACCTTAAAAAATAAAACATAAATACCCACTGCTGTCGAGTTGATTCCGACTCACAGGACAGAGTGGAATTGCCCCATAGGGTTTCCAAGGCTGTAATCTTCCTGGAAGCAGACTCACATCTTTCTCCCTCAGAGTGGCTCATGGGTCCAAACTGTAGTTTAGCAGTTGAGGACTTAACCATCACCAAACCAAAAACCCGTTGCCGTCGAGTCGATTACAACTCATAGCGACCCTATAGGACAGAGTAGAACTGCCCCATAGAGCTTCCAAGGAGCAGCTGGTGGATTCGAACTGCTGACCTTTTGGTTAGCAGCCATAGCTCGTAACCACTACACCACCAGGTTTCCACTTAACCACCAGGGCTCCGTAAAAACAAACACTCAACATCATTAGTCATCAGGGAAATGCAAATCAAAACCACAGTGAGATACCACTTCCCACTAGGATGGCGAAAATAAACAAAGCAGACAATAACAAGCACTGGTGAGCACGTGGAGAAACGAAAACCTTCCAACATGGCTGCAAAGTGACCATGAAATCGTGCAGCCACTTTGGAAAACAGTCTGGCAGTTCCTAAAAAGTTAAACATGAAGTTACCACATGACCCAGGATCTTCACTCCTCAGAATATGCCCAAGAGAAATGAAACCACGCATCCACACAAAAACTTGTACAGGAACTTCATAGCAGCATTGTTCACATTAGCCAAAAAATGGAAACAACTCAAATGTCTACCCAGTGATGAATGGATTAAAAAAAATGTGGTACATCCATACGATAGAATATTACTCAGCAATGAAGAGGAATGAAGTGCTGATACATGCTCCAGTGTGGATGAACCCTGAAAACACGTGCTAAGTTAAAGAAACCAGACACAAGAGGCCACGTATTGTACAGCTCTGTTTATGGGAAATGTCCAGGACAGGCAAGTCCACAGAGATGGAAAGAAGGTTAGTGGCTGCCAGAGGCTGGGGGCAGAGAGAACTGGGGAGAAACTGTCTGTGAGTACAGGGTTTCTTTTGAAGGAGATTAAAATGTTCTGAAATGATCTAAACAGGCAGCTTCTGTCCAGAGGTGAGATAGGAAGGCAGAGACGGTTAGGAGCTGGTTGAATGGACATGGGGAATCAGGGGTGGAAAGGAGGAGTGTGCTGTCACAGTATGGAGAGAGCAATTAGGGTCACATAACTATGTATAAATTTTTGTACGGGAAAAAAAAAGAATGATAAAAGTGGCAAAAAAAAGATGATCTGAAATGAGATACTGCTGATGGTCGCACAATTCTGTAAATACACTAAAACCCACTGAATTATACACTGTTCTTGCTGGGTGCCATCCAGTCTATTTTGGCTTATTAGTGCCAAGTGATGGAGCAGAACTATTCCACAGGGTTTCCTCGGCTGTAATGTTTATGGGAGCAGATCACCAGGTCTTTCTCCCGTGTAGCTGCTGGAGGGGTTCGAACCACCAAGCATTCGGTTAGCAGCTGAGTGCTTAACCACTGCGCTACCAGGGCTCCTTACAGTATGCTTCAGAAGGTTCCTTACAGTATGCTTCAGAAGGCTCCTTACAGTATGCTTCGGAAGGCTCCTTACAGTACGCTTCAGAAAGGTAAAAAACAAAATAAAACCACACATGAGCCGGGGATGAGGAGAGTTCATTTCTCTGGCCTCTCATCGCAATCCCCCGCTGGTCCCGGCAAGCAGCAGTGCACCCCATTAGTCTGAATTTAAGGTCCTCGAGAGCTAACACTTCAAGCCTCCACAGAAGGACACCTTCCTCCCCGGCACTGGTTTCTAAACCCTGATTCTCATAAAACGAGATGCACCATAAGGTGGTGTCAGGGAGAAAAAGCAGAAAGTCCCTTCCCGCTCCCAGCTAAGGAATGTGGGGGCAGGTCCCAGCCCGCACCCCCTCCCAGCCGCTCTGGAGTGGGAGGTGGGCTCAGCGATCACCCTGAGACGGGTACCGAGGGGAGGATGGGAACGGGCAGACCTTGAGTGGAGCCCGCTGCTCCCGCTGGAGCGCACTTCTCTGCTCATCATTACATTAATTGCAATTAGCTCTCTCCTCCTTCATCATTCTCCCGCTCTGACACCTGAGAACTCCTCTGGCTTCTGTTCAATGCCATTTTCCTGCTGCCATTGGTACTCAAACTCATTTTCCACCGGGTCCCTGAAGCACTGAGCTGTTCCACCCTGCAGCTCTAGGCAGACACCTCTGTGTGCTCTCTCCCCCCTCATCTCGTCAGCCAGCCGACGCCTAATCTTCATAAAGAAATTAATTTCTCCCGTGTTCAGCCCTGAAATAAAGTTACCAGTGACAAATTCTTCATTTTTCCCTCATAATTCATTCACCCTTAAGGAAAAGTTTCATTAGCAATTAAATTGATTCTCCTTTCTATTTGGGACACAGATCTAAGTGATAGAAAGCATGGTTTCCGGCCAGGGGACCTTGGGCAGGGTGGCCATGGGGTGTTAGGACGAGATGCGCATCCAGAAGAGACAGCTCAGAAGCGGCCTCCGCAGACCTGGCGCCCGAGTGTGCCGCAAGCGTGCCGCGCCTCCCCCAACTGGCGTGTGTGGTATACATTACGTTCAGAAGGTTTCACAGGCACGCTCTGGATCCAGAAAGACTCCTAAATATTAATGCCACTTCAATCCTTATTTAATACTATTCTTCTCTTATCAATGAAGCCAAAACTCAGACGTCTGACATTCACGGCACAGCAGAGCAACCCACAGAGTACGACCTGAGTCACCATTTCTAATCACCCACCAAAGAGGCCCCAACACATCCTCAAAGAAACCAATAGCATCAGCGAAGCTCGGGGCCCTCGGGAGTCAATGAGGCACCGTCATAAGGCTGGGCTTTTCACCGTAAATGGAGAACACACTTCACATTTGTCTGTCTCTCAGAATGAAAACACACTCAAAGGGGAAAGAAAACAGATGGCTCCATGACTGATATCCAACGCAGACAGCAAACAAGGCAGCCTGCTCAGTCCTGTAACATCTCCAGCTAAAGAAAGAAAGCACAAAAGAGCCACGATACCACTGTCTTTTCCTGGGCATCGGACTCCGCCTGCTACAAGGCCAGATGGCCGTGACCAAGTTTCTTAACTCAACGAGCCTCCTTGGTCTCGGCTGTAATATGGAGCTGCTATTAGAGATTGCTGTTGTTGCTGTTAGGGGCCATCAAGTCGGTTCCAACTCATAGCGACCCTCTGTACCACAGAACGAAACACTGCCCGGTCCTGCGCCATCCTCACAATAGTTGTTATGCTTAAGCCCATTGTTGCAGCCACTGTGTCAATCCATCTCGTTGAGGGTCTTCCTCTTTTTTGCTGACCCTCTACTTTACCAAGCATGATGTCCTTTTCCAGGGACTGATCCCTCCTGATAACATGTCCAAAGGATGTGAAATGTAGTCTCACCATCCTTGCTTCTAAGGAGCATTCTGGTCGTACTTCTTCCCAGAAACATTTGTTCGTTCTTCTGGCAGTCCATGCTGTCACAAATCCATGAGCGTCACCAGTTCGCCCTGAACTCAGGAAGGTGAGCCAGGCCCTCTCTGGCACCCACTGTCATAAAAACAAAACTGAGGACTCATCGCTGGTTCCAAGAGCCTCCCCACAATCAGAGGCTTTGCATAAGGGTCCTTCAAGTTGACCTTTAATTGGCCTTTAAATCGCTCTCAACCCACATTTCCCGAAGACTCTCCGTTCCCCAGACACTCCTCACTGGCCGCTCCACTAACCCTCAGCATACAGAAAAGACAATCATCCTTGACCACGTGACCCTTCTGATTTTACAAGAAATTTAGAGAAAAAAGAACAAAAGATGAAAAACGTTATTAGAAATTTTAATATGACCTTAAACATAGCAAACTCAATTTTACTACTTTTGAAGGTATATATTATATATTTGAAATGAGCACTGTCCTTTGAAACAAATGCTCATCAACTGCCATGCCTCAACCCAGAACAGATCCATATTATAAGCGCTCATTCCAGACATCAAATACATCACTGATGGGTCCAAGTTTGTCGTTATTCCTGGTTCTTCTTGCCTCTGTACTGTCAAAATGAAATCATGATTCCAGATTTCAAATACATCTATAATAGGTTTCAGCTCATCATTACTTCTAGTCCATCTTGTAGTTGCATTGTCAAAAGGCAATGCTTCTGAAAATGTGATGGCTTATACTTTTGTTGAAGACAGGATAACCATTTTCTTTCCTCTGTAACTACAAAGGATTTTCATTTTTAGACTGATAAACACCAATAAGAAATGGCCAAGCCAATGGATTTTCTATATCTATTTCCTCCCAGTCATCTTTGGAATACACTCCTGCCATTAGCATTTACCCATTTATGAATTCTATCAAGTAAAGATCGATCCACAAACATAAAATGTGAACAAATACTGTCATATATCTCTTTAGCAAAAGTGGATGGTCCACATTCTTGTCACAAAATACTGTGTGACGAAGTCCTTGCTCTTGATTAACTAACTGGATAAGAAACCATATTTTCTTTATGTCCTTAGAAATATATCATCCACTCACTGTTGCTTTAGGTTTTTTGGTTTGTTTGTTTTTTTTTTCTCTTTGGATTTTTTTTTTTTTTTTAATTGTGCTTTAAGTTCAAGTTAGTTTCTCATACAAAAATTTATACACACATTGTTATGGTACCCTAGTTGTTCTCCCTATTACGTGACAGCACTCTCCTTTCCACCCAGGATTTCCCATGTCCATTCAACCAGCTCCAGTCCCTTTCTGCCTTCTCATCTCGCCTCCGGACAGAAGCTGCCCATTTAGTCTCATGTATCTACTTGAGTATCATTTTATGTCTTATAGTCCAGTCTAATCTTTGTCTGAAGAGTTGGCTTTGGGAATGGTTTTAGTTTTGGGCTAACAGAAAGTCAGGGGGCCATGTCTTCCGGGGTCCCTCCAGTCTCAGTCAGACCATTAAGTCTGGTCTTTTTACTAGAATTTCAGTTCTGTGCCCCACTTTCCTCCTGCGCCATCAGGTACTCTCTGTTGTGTTCCCTGTCGGGGCCATCATTGGTGGTAGCTGGGCACCATCTAGTTCTGGCCTCCGGCTGTTGCAGTCTCTGGTTTATGTGGCCCTTTCTGTCTCTTGGGCTAATACTTTCCTTGTGTCCATGGTGTTCTTCATTCTCCTTTACTCCAGGTGGGTTTGGACCAATTGATGTATCTTAGATGGTCGCTCACTAGCTTTTAAGACCCCAGAAGTCACTCACCAAAGTGGGATGCAGAACATTTTCTTAAACTTTGTTGTGTCAATTGACCTAGATGTCCCCAGAAACCATGGTCCCCAGAAACCATGATCCCCAGACCCCCACCCCTGCTACTCTGTCCCTTAAAGTGTTTGGTTGTGTTCAGGAAACTTCTTAGCTTTTGGTTTAGTCCAGTTGTGCTGACTTCCCCTGTAGTGTGTGCTGTCCTTCCCTTCACCTGAGATCATTCCTGTCTACTATCTAGTTAGTGAATACCCCTCTCCCTCCATCCCCACACTCAACCATCAAAGAGTGTTTTCTTCTGTATTTAAACCTTTTCTTGAGTTCTTATAATAGTGGTCTCATACAATATTTGTCCTTTTGCGACTGACAAATTAATTTCACTCAGCATAATGCCTTCCAGATTCCTCCATGTTATGAGCTGTTTCACAGATTCATTGTTGTTCTTTATCGTTGCACAGTATTCCACTGTGTGGATATACCACAATTTATTTATCCATTCATCCATTTATGGTCACCTAGGTTGTTTCCATCTTTTTGCTATTGTGACCAGTGCTGCGATGAACATGGGTGTGCATATATCTATTCGTGTGATGGCGCTTATTTCTCTAGGATATATTCCAAGGAGTGGGATTGCTGAATCGTATAGTACTTCTATTTCTAGCTTTTTAAGGAAATGCCAAATCGATTTTCAAAGTGTTTGTACCATTTTACGTTCCCATCAGCAGTGTATACATGTTCCAGTCTCTCCACAACTTTTCCAACATTTATTACTTTGTGTTTTTTCGATTAATGCTAGCCTTGTTGGGGTGAGACGGTAGCTCACTGTACTTTTGATTTGCATTTCTCTAATGGTTAATGATCCTGAGCATTTCTTCATGTGTCTGTTAGCCACCTGAATATCTTCTTTGGCAAAGTACCTGTTCATATCCTTTGTCCATTTTTTAACTGGGTTATTTGTCTTTTTATTGTTGAGGTTTTTCAGTATCTTGCAGATTTTAGAGATTACACGCTGATCGTATCTGTCATAGCCAAAATTTTTTTCCCAGTCTGTTGGTTGTCTTTTTACTCTTGTTGGTGAAGCCTTTTGATGAGCATAAGCGTTTGATGTTTAGGAGCTCCCAGTTACCTAGTTTCTCTTCTGGCGTTTGTGCATTGTTACTTATGGTTCGTATTCTGTTTACGCCATGTATTAGGGCTCCTAGCATTGTCCCTGTTTTTTCTTCCTTGATCTTTATTGTTTTCTATTTTATATTTAGGTCTTTGATCATTTTTGAGTCAGTTTTTCTGCATGGTGTGAGGTATGGGTCTTGTTTCAATTTTTTGCAGATGGATATCCAGTTATGCCAGCACCATTTGTTAAAGAGACTGTCTTTTCCCCAATTAACGGACTTTGGGCCTTTGTCAAATATCAGCTGCTCATAGGTGGATGAATTTACATCTGGATTCTCAATTCTGTTCCACTGGTTTATGTATCTGTTGTTGTACCAGTACCACGCTGTTTTGACTACTGTGGCAGGATAATAGGTTTTAAAATCAGGTAGTGTGAGGCCTCCCACTTTGTTCTTCTTCAGTAATGCTTTACTTATTCAGGGCCTCTTTCCTTTCCATATGAAGTTGGTGATTTCTATCCTCATCTCATTAAAAAATGCCGGTGGACTTTGGATCAGGATTGCATTCTATCTATAGATACAATCACTTTGGGTAGAACTGTCATTTTCACAATGTTGAGTCTACTATCCATGAGCAAGGTATGTTTTTCCATTTATGCAGGTTTCTTTTGGTTTCTTGCAGTAGGGTCTTGTAGTTTTCTTTGTATAAGTCTTTTACGTTTCTCGTTAGAATTTATTCCTAAGTATTTTATCTTCTTGGGGGCTACTGTAAGTGGTATTGATTTGGTGATTTTCTCTTGGAAGTTCTCTGTGTTGGTGTAGAGGAATCCAACTGATTTTTGTATGTTTCTCTTGTATCCTGATACTTTGCTGTAATCTTCCATTAGTTCCAGTAATTTTCCTGTGGATTCTTTGGGATTTTCTGTGTATAAGATCATATCATCTGCAAATAGAGATACTTTGACTTCTTCCTTACCAATCTGGATGCGCTTTCTTTCTTTCTCTAGCCGGGACCTACAGCACAGTGTTGAATAAGAGTGGTGAGAACGGGCATCCTTGTCTGGTTCCCGTTCTCAAGGGGAATGCTTTCAGACTATCTTTAAGATGGCGTTGACTGTTGGCTTTGTATCAATGCCTTTTTATTATGTTGAGGAATTTTCCTTCTCTTCCTATTTTGCTGAGAGTTTTTATCATGAATGGGTGTTGAACATTGTCAAATGCCTTTTCTGCATCAATTGATAAGATCATGCGGTTCTTGTCTTTTATTTATGTCATGGATTACATTTGACTGTTTTTCTAATGTTGAATAATCCCTGCGCACCTAGTATGAATCCCACTTGGTCATGGTGAATTATTTTTTGATATGTTGTTGAATTCTATTGTCTGATGCTTTAGTTTCAGAAAATTCATCAGAGACATCTACCGCAGAAGACTCACAGTCTGAGAATGTGCTTATATGACCAATTCCACCATCATCATTAGAGTCTACGGAGCCGCTCCCTGGCTCTGCTGACATCTTCTGATTCATCAGGTAATGGTGACACATCTCCCTCTGCCCATTTTCCTCTCTTGGGTATTATGGGGGCAAAATCAAAAGTTCTAAATTCACTACCATGTCCGGTGAAAGATAAAACAAAAGGCAAAGTTGGTGCATCTAGGATTCTTTTACACCTTTTTGAAAGAATGCAACTGTTTGGGCTGCACAATATGAAAACTGAGGGATGATATCAAAGGGATGTTTGTTTCACTACTACGTGATCCTTCTACGTGATTCCATCATTCTTCCATTCTCTGACTCTGTTGGTCTATTTTAGCACAGTTAGGAATAGTTGACAAGTAATGGTCAAATAATTCCTGGGATGATAAAATGGCAAAATACTCCAAGACATAGGAAAATAGGAGATAATTAAGATCTCATAATCCATTTTACATTTATAAAAAGGGCAATAGAACTATATGGTAATTGCAAGAATAACAAATAAGTAAATTGTCTATTTGTTTACTGAATAATAGACCAAAAGCCAAAAATCCTTACAAACAGTTCAAAATGTTCAAAAAGGAAGCTCAAAAACTAAAGTTGGATCAAATGGACCCTGAGGGTAGGCAAAGGGTTAATGTCCTTCTTCAGAAATAAAGAAAAACATAGCGCATGCCTGTGGCCTCAGGAAACTCACTCAACCTCTGTATGAGCCACCGAAGAGCCCTACTCATTAAAAACAAATATGTGTACCTTATTTTTTCACAAATAACGCACTCACGTAAGTAACGTGCCCACACATATAGCATGCTTACAAAAACAGCACATGACTGGGGGAGGTTGCGTGGTTGGCCAAAAACGTATACCATGCGTGTTATTTGCGTAAAGCTGCTGTGTGTGTCTGAGTGTGTGTGTGTGTGTGTGTGTGTGTGTGTGTTTGCAAAATGTAAAATATTACTTTTCAGAATTACCATACATACACAGAATTTGACAAAATTTAATTTATGAGGAATTTTCGTTCATTGTTTTTTCATTTGTTATTTTGCTTTGAGTTTAAAACTTAAAAGGTCCTGTAGGCCAGGCCAAGTGGCTTCTGCAGAGCGAGTGTCTAATACATTCTCTTGTCAGGTCGGTAAATACTCAAGACTAACTTTCTGCTCCGCTAGGTCGGTGCATGTATGCGCCAAGAGCTTTGAGAGCAAGGCCTGCTTCACATTGCCTTTCTTCTGCTCAGGGATCCATTGCACAGCCCTCCAGCTAACTGACAGCCCTTGTCCACAATCCGACAGAAAGATCCATAATTACCGAGGGCCTGTCTCACGCTTTACTTGTCTGGCTGTTCTCAAGAATTGTTTGGCAACAGAGATCATCAAAGGAGGAACTGACTGTCGGCCTCGGCCCCAGGGACTGCACGGGCATGTGTTCATTAAAAAGATATCCTGCACTCTGTCAGCCCTGCCTGTGTTCCATGAGGCCTGTGGAACACTCTAGAAGTCCCCAACTAGAGAGGCTGTGCAGGGAGCCCCAGGGGAGGGCGTGCCCTCGGACCTGAGCAGAGACAGGCCGCGGTACACACATCTGCACCCCACCTTAAGCACTCTGTCCAACCCTCCAGAGCCTTCCACCTCACCTGAGCACAGGCCAGGGAAATGAAGCCCACTGCCGTCACTGGTGTGGAGACGCCAAAGACATCCACATGACCAACAAAGGGACTACCACGTGCCCGGCACCCTCATGCACTTTATAAATGACCGCTGTTTGCATGATCAATTCTTCACTAAGGCAGAAAAGGGTCTAGATTAGGAGTTTAGATCCAGGCATTAACTCAGAAGCTACTGGAGGAGGAAATAAGCCAGAGCAAATTCTCACTTTCCATGCAGGAGACCCAGGTTCGATTCTCAGTCAAGGCACCTCATATGCAGACACCTCCCATCTGTCAGCAGAGCCTTGTGTGTTGCTGTGATGCTGAGCAGGTTTCAGCAGAGCTTCCAGACTAAGACGGACTAGGAAGAAAGGCCTGCTGATCTACTTCTGGGGTCCGCATGAGTTGGGTGCTGACTCTACAGCAGCTAACAACAACGGTGATACACTGGCCGAAAGCAGTGAAGAGCACAGCACTCCAGAGTTCAAAGGCGGGGAGACCCAGGAGTCCACAACATCGAGGTGGTGACCGAGGCCCCAGAAACGTGAGGCTCTGGAGGAATGGGGACAAAGACAGGAGAACAAGGAGTAAGAGCCGAGTCTCAGAGATCAGTGACTGGTCCCCAGACAGGGACGATGCTCAGAAAACGGCTGCAAAGCTCCTGTTTGGCTAACCCGGACTCAGCTCCTTCTTGACTTCTTGAAAGGGGGATGGGAGAGACGGCATCCAGCAAGACGAGTTACCAAAACGGTGAGCTTTTAATCCATTTAATGGCTGGTCATGTTCCAAGAACTTCTGAAGCTCCCTGTTTTCTGTCTCTGCGCTTCTGCGGTGCAGCTGCAGTACGAACAGCTTCAGCTGTAAACTGGGGCGCTCGGCGAATGATGCAATCCACAGACTACTCAGGGCCACGCTCAGCTTTCACTTCAACAAGGATTTCTACTCTGTCTCATTTTTTAGGATATTACCTGGCTTCTTGGATTTCTAAACAAATCTGATTATTAAAATATAAATAAATTATACCAGTCCTCTGGATATGAACTATGGGAGAACAAACATCAAGCTTTTTTCTACATCCATTCTACATTTTCACAGCCTTGAAGACGTGCACTGCTCTGGCTGCACGGAGCAGGAAAGCAGGCCAGGAAGCAGAGGGCCAAGAGCCAGCTCAGGCCTCTGGGGCTCCAAGGGCCGGCGCCTTCGGCCTTACCGGAGTTCTCACACTTCTGATAAACTCTCATACTCTCTTCAAGTGTTACTTCAAATGTTAAAGTAAACTGTATTCCAAAGATAATTTCAAAGAAAAACAGTTATTGTAATCTTGATAAGCACTTATTTTTACTTGTTGTTGAGTACCCTGGATTCCCACCAACGCCCAGCGACCCAAGGGGACAGACTAGAACTGCCCCATAGGGTTTTCTTAGTTGTAATCTTTACAGCAGCAGATCGCCAGGTCTTTCTCCCACAGAGCCACTGGGGGGGGTCAAACAACCAACCTTTCTATTAGCAGCAAGTGCTTATCCCATTGCACTACTCACACCAAAACCAAACCCATCACCAAAGAGTTGATTTCCATTCACAGCAACCCTACAGGACAGAGTAAACTCCCTCACAGGGTTTCCAAGGCTGTAATATTACGGAAGCAGAACACCAGGTCTTTCTCCTGTGGAGTCACTGGGTGGGTTCGAACCTTGGACCATTGGATAAGCAGCTGAGTGTTTAAGCCACCAGGGCTCCTTTCTCTTTACTTGGATGACCTTGTGAAATAAGTCTGTGTACCAGGGTTCACATTCTGCAGAGCAGCCATCAGCGTCTCTGTAAGCACAACCACACCAGGCTCACACAGCCCGGCTTTATTTTTCTCTTTTTTCCTTTTGTGTAATGAAATTTATATTAAAAAGAGATACTGTACTTTTACTTCAAGAAGCCTTTTCTTATATGCAAACTTAAAAATTCCTGACCCAAAATTAATCTTCAAGTGTTTTTTTTTCTCTCTCTCTCTCTCACTCAAAGTGGCTAATGGACTTTCTTTCCTATTCCAAAGAGCAGACCATAACAAAACCATTAACCTGTCATTAAATGAGAAAGATTTGGACTTCTTTAATTTAAATCTCTAGAGGTCTCAGGACTGCAGGTGGGTGGAGGGGTGAATATTCCATGAAGTCACCTTTTTAATGTTAACTCAGTAGCCATTAAGTACTTCATCACCATGGAAACCTGTATTCTTTAAGCAAAAGTTATTTAAGTCTCTGTGAATTCTCCATTCTCTGGAAGCAATTTCCTCTTGCCTGAGGGAACAGTTCTCCAATTTGAAAACTGTTTATTAAATCACAGAGCAATCAAATATTGTTATTCTTTTGAATTAATACATGATTATATTTTTAACACTTTCGAGAAGCTAAACAGAGCAAGGAAAAAAAAGAAAAGACTAAGCAGGATATACCAAGGCTGGATCGCCAGGCCCTGCGAAGGATGGTTTCAATTCCTGAGCCTGGAAAGTCTAAAAACTTCCTACCAGCTGTTGCTGTTGTTAGGTGCCATCGAATCGGTTCCTACTCATAGCGACCCTATGTACTACAGAACGAAACACTGCCCAGTCCTGCACCAGCCTCACAATCCAACAGTGCTTGAACACATTGTTGCAGCCACTGTGTCAACCCATCTTGTTGAGGGTCTTCCTCTTTTTCCCTGATCCTCTACTTTATCATCCAGGATGTCCATCTCCAGGGGCCTATCCCTCCTAATAACATGTCCAAAGTATGTGAGACATAGTCTCACCATCCTTGCTTCCAAGAGGCATTCTTGTTGTACTTCTTCCAAGACAGATTTGTTCATTCTTTTGGCAGTCCATGGTATATTGAATATTCTTCGCCAACACAATTCAAAGGTGTCAATTCTTCTTCAGTCTTCCTTATTCACTGTTCAGCTTTCATATGCATATGATGTGGTTTAAAATACCATGGCTTTGGTCAGGTGCACCTTAGTCTTCAAGGTGACATCTGCGTTTCAACACTTTAAAGAGGTCTTCTGCAGCACATTTGCCCAATGAAATGCGTCTTCTGATTTTCTGACTGCAGCTTCCATGGGTGTTGACTGTGGATCCAAGTAAAATGAAATCCTTGACAACTTCAATCTTTCCTCTATTTATCATGATGTTGTTTACTGGTTTGGTTGTGAGGATTTGTGTTTTCTTTACGTTGAGGTGTAATCCATACTGAAGGCTGTACTCTTTGATCTTCATCAGTAAGTGCTTCAAGTCCTCATCACTTTCACCAAGCAAGGTTGTATCACCTGCATATTACAGGTTGTTAATGAGTCTTCCTCCAATCCTGATGCCCCATTCTTCTTTATATACTCCAGCTTCTCAGATTATTTGCTCAGCATACAGATTGAATACGTACAATGAAAGGATACAACCCTGATGCGCAACTTTTCTAACTTTAAACCAATCCCCTTGTTCTGTTTGAACAACTGCCTCTTGATCCATGTACAGGTTCCTCATGAGCACAACCAAGTGTTCTGGAATTCTCATTCTTCGCAATGTTACCCATAGTTTGTTATGATCCACACAGTCTAATGCCTTTGCATAGTCAATAAAACACAACTAAACATCTTTCTGGTATTCTCTTTCAGCCAGGATCCATCTGACATCTGCAATGATATCCCTGGTTCCACGTCCTCTTCTGAATCTGGCTTGAATTTCTGGCAGTTCCCTGTCGATATACTACTGCAGCTGCTTTTGAATGATCTTCAGTAAAATTTTACTTGTGTGATATTAATGATATTGTTTGATAATTTTTGCATTCAGTTAGATCATCTTTCTTGGGAATAGGCATAAATATGGATCTCTTCCAGTCGGTTGGCCAGGTAGACGTCTTCCAAATTTCTTGGCATAGACAAATGAGCACTTCCAGCGCTGTGTCCGTTTCTTGAAACATCTCAATTGATATTGCATCAATTCCTGGAGCCTTGTTTTTCATCAATGCCTTCAGCGTAGGTTGGACTTCTTCCTTCAGTACCACTGGTTCCTAATTATATGCTACCTCCTGAAACAGTTGAACATTCTGTACAGTTGAACATTCTTTTGGTACAGTGACTCTGCGTATTCTTTCCATCTTCTTTTGATGCTTCCTGTGTCAATTAATATTTTCCCCGTAGAATCCTTCAGTATTTCAACTTGAGAAAAAACAGGAGGGCGCACTTCAGGCCAGTTACAAAGAGGTCTTAAGGAAAGAAAAGATGAAATAGAGTAGAAAATTAATCATTGGCTAATCTTAGCATAAGGAGCCCTGGTGGCGTAATGGTTAAAGGGCTCAGCTGCTAACTGAAAGTTTGGCAGTTCGAACCCACCATCTGCTCTACAGGAGAAAGATATGGCAGTCGGCTTCCGTTAAGATTGTTGTTGTTGTTGTTAGGTGTTGTCAGTCGGTTCTGACTCACAGTCCCTACGTACAACAGAACAAAATACTGACCAATCCCTAGCCACCCTCACCATCATTGTTATGCTTGAGCCCACTGTTGAAGCCACTATGTTAATCCATGTCATTGACAGTCTTAGTCTTTTTCGATGGCACTCTCCTTTGCCAAGCAAGATGTCCTTCTCCAGAGACTGCTCCTTTCTGACAACATGTCTGAAGTATATTAAGATCACAGCCTTGGAAACCCTATGAGGCAGTTCTACTCTGTCCGATACGGTTGCTGTGAGTCGAAATCAACTTCACGGCAACAGTTTGGTTTCGTTTTTAATCTTAGCATGCTTGACTGAATCATGCTCCCCTCCTGAGATCAGGTCTCGGTGGTCTCTGTGGTCTGACCAGCCCCCCAATTGTCTGTACAAATTCTCAGGTGTAGTTCGGAGGTTTTAAAATAATAAAGCCACCTCGACTACTCACAAAATTTTAAAGTTTTAGAATTATCTCTCAGGAAGCAAGGGAGAACACCTGAAGTTAAATTCTTTGCATAAGATAAACTGAGCTGGTTTATGGTTGGCAGATGTCTTTGTCACAAAGGGGGATCTACATGACTCCATAGTCACTGTGTCTCCACATTATTTCCTTTTACCTGTTTTTGGGATGCATTCAAAAAATGTGACCTCGGGGAACTTTCCTGTGACCTCTGTGAAATCTGTCCATTTGGACTTCAGTTTCTTCCTTTCTTTTTTTTTTAACACCACCAAAATTACACACACTCTGAGCATGAAATTTGGTTTCCATGCTGGCTTTTTGATACTTAATTTACTCTAAGTGTTTCCAAAGGCCCTGATTGAATCACTGGAATTTCTAGAGTGGCATTTACATAGTTGTTGCTGTTAGGTGCCACTGAGTCGGTTCCAACTCACAGCGACCCCATGTGCGAGAGAACGAAACACCGCCCAGCCCTGCTCCATCCTCACCATCTTTGCCACGCTTGAACCCACTGTAGCAGCCACTGTGTTAATCCATCTCATCGAGGGTCTTCCTCTTTTTTACTGACCCTCTACTTTACCCAGCATGATATCCTTCTCCAGAGACTGGTCCCTCCTGATAACATGTCCACAGTATGTGAGACGAAGTCTCACCATCCTCGCTTCTAGGGAGCACTGTCCTAGACTGGGTTCTCTAGAGAAGCGAAACCAGTAAAGCATATAAACACACAGAGAGAGAGTTTTATATCAAGGAAACAGCTCACGTGATTGTAGAGGCTAGAACGTCCCAAGTTTGGGAATCAGGATAGAGGCCTCTCCCAATTCACGCAGCCACTGAAGCTGGCGAACCCAAGATCGGCAGGCCGGAGAGCAGAGGTCCCACTCACAGGCTGTGAAGGTTGATGAATTCCAAGATTGGCATGCAAGACTACAAGGTTTCTCCTGATTCACGCAGCTGCAGGGGCTGGCAAACCCAAGATCAGCAGGCCAAGGAGCAGGCCCTTGCTCGGAGGCTGTGAAAATGGATGAATCACAAGATCCACAGGTAAGCTGCTAGCTCAAGTCCCAAGAACTGGAGGTGAGACAACAACAGGCAGCTGCTGGATCCGGAACAAGCCAAAAACCTCGGTAAAGCGAGCAGGAAGGAAGTAGCCGGCAGACGGCAGAGAGATGAAGGCTGAGGGGTGGTGAGCCACCATAGGCCCCACCCTCACCTGTACCACTCAGCAGATTCCATCATGTGGGTGATCACATATCAAATTTCAACAGGGAAGTGATCACAATGTTATACAACTGCTAAAACACTGAGAATAATGGCCTAGCCAAGTTGACATACAATCTTAACCATCACAAGCACTTTGGCTGTACTTCTTCCAAAACAGATTTGTTGGTTCTTCTCACAGTCCATGGTATATTCAATATTCTTCGCCAACCCCACAATTCAAAGGCATCAATTCTTCTTCTGTGTTCCTTAGTCACTGCTCAGCTTTCCCATGCATATAAGGCGACTGAAAATACCATGGCTTGGGTCAGGTGCAACTTAATCCTTAAAGTGACATCTTTGCTTTTTAATACTTTAAAGAGGTCTTTTGCAGCAGATATGCCCAGTGCAATGCATCGTTTGATTTCTTGACTGTTGCCTCCAAGGGCATTGATTGTGGATCCAACTAAGATGAAACCCTTGACAACTTCAATCTTTTCTCCATTTATCATGATGTTGCTTGTCGGTCCAGTTGTGAGGATTTTTGTTTTCTTTATGTTGAGGCGCAATCCACACTGAAGGCTGTGGTCTTTGATCTTCATCAGTAAGTGCTTCAGGTCCTCTTCACTTTCAGCAAGCGAGGTTGTGTCATTTACATATTGCAGGTTGTTAATGAGTCCTCCTCCAATCCTGATGCGCCACTCTACTTCACATAGTCCAGCTTCTTGGATTATTTGCGCAGCATACAGAGTGAATACCACCTGAATAGCACTTCCATTAGGAGGGTAAAAAGTGAGGGAATACCTCGAATACCCTGGGTGTTTGTTTCCTCTTAGCCAGAGCCAGGACAACTGCAGCAAAGACTGCAATTTAAAACAGGATAATGAGAAGAAACTCATTTAAACTAAAAGAACTGAATTAGAAAAAAAAAACGTGAACATGCATTTCACATGGGAAGAAAACAGAACGTGTTCTCTGAAGGGAAGACTTTAAAAGGCTGTACAAAGTGCCCAAGTTATTAACAATGATCAAAATCCCAGCCTCTCAGCCTTGCAGATCGTATGCAAACAAGTAGGGGCTTTGGTGTATGTCATTATAAAAGCTATAAATGGAAGAAATTGATCCTTTGATTTAACCATCAGCTGCATGACATGACCAGGCAGAGCCCCAGCCGCCAGGACCCAGTGGCTGTGCTCTGGGGTAGGACATGGGAGGCTGGAATTCTGCATCTGCATAGCCATGCAAAGGTCACTTAGCACCCCTCCGCCCGTGTGTGTACACCGAGGCAGTGCTGCCTGCCCAGAAGGCTGCCGTGAGAACTTAAAGAGATACACAATGAACTTAATTAATCCACAAGCTTAACTATGTGAACTCCTCCAAGGAGGGGCAGAGAGAAGAAGGAATGGTTTAGGTTTAGGGGGGGTTCGTTCATCTCCCTAAACCTAACGCATTCAAACTGTGTCTTGGCTATTGCTCCAAAGACTAGAAGTCACCCCTGAACTGCAAGCAGAAACAAAATGGTTAAACTCTTGGATTGTGAGCGTCCAAAGGCCCAAATCCTGATGACTGAGGAGATCCTGAGTAGTCCTGACGTCACCATTTCCCTTTAAACCTAACCTGCCCATCCGGTGTTCACTGCACTCAGCCCAGAGTAAGATGCCAACGAATGGTAGGGATTATGAAACATAAGTGCTTCCAGTGAAGCTGTCATTTGGAGTAATGCAGGGAAAGACTGTGGACGTGGGTGGTCAGGTTGGGAGACCGCGTGAGGAGGACACAGTGGCATAAGAACCATGGAAAACAGTGTCCCAGAAATACGATGTCACAGGTTTGCATCATTATTTGTAAGGAATACTAGCATCTTTCTCTCCGTGAAAATACAGTAAAGTGTGTGTAAGCCGGAACCTATGTAAGGCAGAAACCTGCCAAGAGAAGGAGAACTCAAATGTTTCCCACTAACAGAGCGTGATGGCAAAGTGGTGAGACTGCACCCTGCCAAAGGCGAGACCCAGAGGAACAAGGCGATCCCATCGAGCTCCTGCCCTCACAGGTTTCACTGTATACTGGAGGCTTGGGTGACGTCCAACGGGTAACCGCATGTTCTGCGTTTCCACCAAAGTGCCAGCACTGACTCCCTGCAACCAACCTCCAAGTGTGCAAAGTCATCCTGTGCACCAAGACTAGAAGGGACTGTTGGTCAACCATTCGCTTTTGCAATACGAGCACACACCGGGCTCGAGAGCTACTACTGCTATTAGGGGGCCCTAGAGGCTGAACCCACCTAATTCATTAGTACTCCATAGGTTATCAGACCACGTCTAGTCACCTCACCCACCACGTCACTCACTTCCTCTAAGTCGTTCTGCAGACCTTCTGGAGAGCCCCAGATGGGTCCAAATCTAACCAGCTCAGAATGGTCAAACGCGCACAGAACAGACAAAGACGACCGACAGGCGACCCTGGGCCGCCAGGCATGCTCAGTAGCACAACAAAATTCGTGTTAAGGAACCAAAATCACCAGATATATGTCATCGGCAGTAGCCGAGCCCATTTCAAAAGCAAAGAGCCCTTCAGCCACTTCCAGGCCAAGTCTTAGCCCAGCCTCATAATAATCAACAGAAACTATGAATAGTTAGAACCTCCTGATCCTGCCCGCCGCCTTCCTCCACCCCATATGAATATGAATAAGTATAAACTGTGATTTCTCACTCAAATTAAGGCACTCAATCTGAGGTCAATACCTCTGAGCTCCCGCTTGCTAGCCTGCGAAATAAACTCTTTCTTCCTCTCAAAATCAGCTCTGAGAGTTTGGCTTCTTGCACTCTGGGTGCGGACCCATTGGTCTGGTTTCACTGCCAGGTTCTAATCCAATTATTGCTTTTCTTACACACACACACCCCTGCTTGCTGCTGAGTTCTAATTAGACCAGTTGAATAAGGTAACTTTCGGTTGAAAATTCAAACGTCAATACTGGATAGTGCATTAACTGCTCCTGGCTCTTGAACTAATACACTGAGTCAACAGCCTTACATTTACATAGTAAAGAATCCAGGCACAGAGAAGTGCCGCTGTAAGCACAGCTGCACAGATGTGCCCGTCTCCCGCCCTCCAGATCCTACTAACCACCCCTGTGCAGAACAAGGCAGGGCCAGAGTGGGATGGCAATCCCTTACACAACCAGTGCACATCAGAACATCTTTCTGGAAAACAAACTACAAACATCATCAAGACCGAAAAACACTCGTAGCCATTAATTCAGTAATTTCTGTAGGAATGCATCTAAAGAAAATAACCAAAAACACAGCTGTGGATTTAGATACTGAGACACTATACACTGTATTATTAGTAATGGTGAAAAAGTAGAAACCACTCAACCGCTCATCAGTGATAAAAAGAAATTAAAAAAAAAAAAGTGGGGGAACTTTAAATGGACAGCGCTAAGTGAAAGAAGCCAGTCTCAACAGGCTACATACAGGATGATTCCAACTACATGACATTCTGGAAAATGCAAAACTATAGAGGGAGGGAAAAGACCACTGGTGCCACGGCTCTGGGGGGAGAAGGAACAGTGAATGGGTAAAGCACGAGGCGTTTGGAGGATGGTGGAGCTATTCTGTATGATACTTTCACGGTGCCAACATGTCATTAAAAGGAGCCCTGGTGGCCCAGTGGTTAAGCACTCGGCTACTGACTGAAAGGTTGGCGGTTCGAACCCACCAGCTGCTGCACAGAAGAAAGATGACAGCCTTGGAAACCCTATGGGGCAGTTCTACTCTGTCCAGTAGGGGTGCTATGAATCTATGAGTCGTGGGGTATGTAAGAATAGGGCACCTTTATTATCATTTCAAGGTCCCTGGGTGGCACAAACGGTCTGCACTCAACTACTGACCTAAAGGTTGGTGGTTCGAACCCACGCAGTGATGCAGCAGAAAGCCCTGGCGATCTGCTTCCATAAAGGTTACAGACAAGAAAACCCCATAGAGCACAGTTCTACTCTGTAACACAAGGGGTTGCCGTGAGTTGGAATCAACTCAATGGCAACGGGTTCGGCTGTCATTTCAGTGGGCTGCGAAACCAGCAGCCTCCACTCTAGTCCAAACCAACAGCATTCCCAAGTCCTTCGCTCTCTGCTTCCCCTACTCGGGACTAGAATGGCCACAGGCATCTTCCTACACTCAGACACTCTGGTTTCTTCCTTTAAAATGTTTCTGAGATCACCTGTGGACTCCAAAAGCAGCTCATTTGTCAGAAGCACACCAGGGAGCAATGCAGACGATGCATTTAGCAGTAGCCTTGGTTTATGAAACCATCGACGAGACAAAGTACAATGAGGAGAAAATTGAATAGACACAAGAAAGTTAAAACAAGTAATTTCTGAAAGAGTAATTTATCACTGAGAAGCCAGCGACAGCTTTTTTTCTATTTGTCACTGTCCCTCAAAGCTCAGTTTAGGCACTGACAACAGAACGAGGCCAAAGAAGAACCGCGTCACTAAAACCCGGCGCCAACACCACGTGAGTTCTCTGGTGGGTGACGCCTGGCTGTGGGAACTCACTCCCTCTGCCCATGGAGCATTAACTATGGCCCCAGCAGGGCTCTGCCTCCACGTGCTGCAGGCACCTTACCGTGCTTCAAAATAACCGAAACTGCTGAGGTTTTAACTTACGAATTAAAAAAAAATGAACAAGCCCATTGCCATCTAGTTGATTCCAACTCATAGCGACCCTATAGGACAGAGCAGAACTGCCCCACAGGGTTTCCTAGGAATGGCTGGTTGATTTGAACTGCTGACCTTTTGGTTAGCAGCCAAGCTCTTAGCCACTCTTGCCACCAGGGCTCCAACTTACAAACAGGAATATAAAAATAAATATTCTTAATGTTCTTAAATGTTCTTAAATAAACACATTGTTTACGCCAGTCGCTTTCCATATGAGCTTTCCAGCGTAAATTAAGAGAAAATGACATTCACAGTCAAATCTATAGAAGTTCAAACATACTGATAAAACCCACTGCCCTCGAGTTGATTCCGACTCATAGCGACCCTATAGGTCAGAGTAGAGTTGTCCCATAGGGTCTCCAAGGCTGTAACAGTTACGGAAGCGGATCACCAGGTCTCCCTCCCACGGAGCAGCTGATGGGTTCGACTCGCCAACCTTTCGGTTAGCAGTTAAGGGTTACCAGGGCTCCTTTAAACATATTTACCCAAAAAAACACCCATCACTGTCGAGGTGATTCCTACTCAAAGCAGCCCTGTAGGACAGAGTAGAACGGCCTCACAGGGTTTCCAAGGAGCAGCTGGTGGATTCGAACTGCCGACCTTTTGGTTAGCAGCTGACCTCTTAACCACTACACCACCAGGGCTCCAAACAGATAGTGAGAATGAACTGTCAAATACTCTTCGCTTTCCACACCGTGGTCACAGTCATCCCCTCCATGGAACACCACCGACGTCCCGTTGCCCGGAAGCATCAGCCCAAACGGCCCAGTCAAAGCCGGTTTAGAATGTTAGCAGGCCAGCTGCATCACAGGGGGAAAGCTCCATCTTTGTTTTTCACTGTGCTGAAAATATTTAGTTAACCCAGAACACAATTCTCTGCTTAAATTGTGCGATTCAAGGGTGGATGACTGCTGCTTAATTTTAAATCAAATTTAACATTCTTAAAAGCAGTATGACAGCCTGTGCTTGAGAAACACAGGTCGTACTGAAACCTTACACCACGCCTGGGGGAAATAAACCCTGAAGAGCCCCCACGTGGGGAACGGTTTCCCGAACTCTGCTAGGTTATCTCCACAGAGCATGACGCACGGGAGGCAGGAAGGATCTTCGCAGAGATCTCTCAACAGCAGAGGGAAAGCCTCCGATCAAGGTGAAGCGGGGAAAAGCAGAGGCAGCACGTGACCTGCTCACAATGACGTGACAACGCAGAGGAAAAAGACGTGAGGAAATGCGCTAGAACAGCAGGGACCCTAGCAGGGGTGGGCGGCCGCGTGTGTCTATCTCTGAGCCAGCCTGTGGGGCGCACGCACAGGACGGGGTGACCATGGGCTGAGCAGCAATACAGTGAGTGCTGGGGACCCCCTGCACAAGATGGGGTGGGAGGGACACCCAGCAGAGGCTCAGGGCTAGAGGAGTACTCCTTCCTTCCACCCCAAACCTGGCCTTTGGGACCCCCATGCTCAGCTAAGCCCACAGAGGAAGAAACCAGCCAGTTCTGCTTCCCAGCCAGCAGCCTGGAGGAGAACCCCACCAGCTCAGAGGCCAGGTCGAGGACCCCGCCAGCTCAGAGGCTGGGCCGAGGACCCTGCCAGCTCAGAGGCCTGACCACGGGTGGAGAGGAGACATGGAGGAGGAAGGCCCAGGCCTGACCTCCTCACCACACAGAGGACAGACGGGGCTCAGCCCAGGGCAAGGTGGAGAGTGGGAGGTCCCCCCTAGCCCTGCCCTCTCGTCCTAACCCTGCTCCTCCACTCCACACCCTGCACAATGGTGCCCTACCCACAAGGAGCCCCAGGCAGACTCTGGGGAGCACAGGAGATGATTCCTTCTCACTCACCCTCACTGCAATCAGCGCCCAAGCCCAACAGAGCAACCTCTTCACCATCCTTCAGGCCAGGTATTCTTCCCCAGTCCCACGCCCACATTCAGACCTTCTTCGTTGCTTGCCTGGGTTCCTACAATAACTCCCTAGCTCGTCTCCACCTCCCCCTGCCCCACCCCACAACATCTCACTAGGCCCAGCACTTCCTGTAAAAATGGCAGCACCAGGGCGTCTGACCTCCTTTAACTTCAGGGTAGGGAGAAGAGAATCAAAATCAATAGCCCAAGGCTGACTCCTATGAGGCAGAGATCAGACATACCTCCTCTGTCTAACCTTTCTACCAATTCGGACACCAGCTGTCCCTCCCACGGCACTCTCTACTTCTCTGCTGCTTTCAATAATTCATTGCGATGGCCACACAGAACTCACAGATCATACTCACGATTATGGGGTTCAATAGTGAAATACTAGGTTACAATTCAGGCTCAGGAATAACTCAGCATACAGTTCTTTGGTCAGGACAGCCTCTTCTCAGGCATGCCTGCAGGCAGGCCTCTCTCTGGCCCTAGCCCCTCAGTCCCTGCCCTACTTGGGCAAATGTTACAAAGCTCTTTAGCTCCACCAATAAATGCCCAGAGGCACCCCACTCCACCAGTAAGCCTCAGCCCAAAGGTGCTTAGCTATCGCTCTGTGGGTCAGCAAGCCTAGCTCTGCCAGTGAGTGGCCGGAGGCACCCTTTTCCACCAGGAAGCCTCCTGCCGGAAGGCACTCGGTTCTCTCACTGTGGGTCAACACATCCACGGTAGCCATCTCGCTCCACAGGCCAGGAAGCACATCACATTATCTCACACCAGTCTTCTGGTTCTGCTGCCATTTCTCTTCTGCCACCTCTTGCCATCTCATGCCGTCTCCACTGTTACAGCTCTCTCTCTCTCTCTCTCTGTCTCCTGGGTCTAGGAGGTTCTCAGCGCAGGGATCCTGGGTCCAAAAGGCGTGCTCCACTTCCAGCTCTTCTTCTTGGTGGTAGTGAGATCCCTCCTTTCTACCCTTGGGATGGCTCATTTTAAGCCTAATGGGATGGCAAAACTGACCAATCCCCTCGTTAGGGTTCCATACACCTTATTTGCATGATCCCACCCAAATAAGGGTTCCATGCACTTTATCTGCATTGTTAGCAAGCTGTCCAATCCCCTTGGTGGGCCACAAGCACCTTATCTGCATAGTCCCAACTGATCATTTGGTGGAAGTTACAAGACCATGGCTAGAAACGCCATATAAAAGCAATCCATCGTGCTGCATCCCTTTTTCGCCATTACAAACTCTAAGATGGCACAGGGCCTCCCTTCTCTTTATCCCAGACCAGGCTCCCGCAATGGCCTGAATTAAGTCCAAAGTAGCAGCTACCATGCTGTTTCCTCTAACTTCGAGAGGTAAACCTTCTAGCAAAACACAACGTCTGTCACGGGCACATTGGGGTCTCCCTGCACACACCACCCAGCCTCTGGGTCAAGGCACAATCTGCAAGAACAGCCCCCACAAGTGGCTCTGGTCTGGAAGGGGGCACATCGTTCACGTTCCTGACGTTTCTATCCACTCCTAAGGCTTCCAGCTGCTGGGGCTCATGAATTCCCAACTTTCCTGGCACAGAGCATGTTTCCGTGATGGGACACCCTGAGCAAAGCACAACCCCCACTGTCACCTCCACTCATGAGTCTCCCCACCCTCAGTGACCAGCCTCCTCAGCCATGACTTGCTCTGCACACTGCTCTGTAAGGTCACACGAGGTCTCCTGACCTCCTCCCTGGTCATCCTTCAAGGGAATAACGAGCACTGCAGGGCCCAACTGAGACTAGGGGGTAGTCATTTACAGTCCATTCCAGCAAAGACTAATCAAGAACTTCTTTCACTTCTCCTTGAAGTGGCTGTGGTTAGCATCCATGAGGAGACAGTGTATGTGCGTGCATGTGTGTGTGTGTGTGTGTACATGCACGCATGAGCACGCGTGTGTGCACATGTGTGTGAAACTTGCATTGAGGATGCTGTACCCTTTACCTTCAGGACCACACTGTCCTTCCCCAGTGGTGTGAGAAATCCCATGAGGAGGCACAAGTTAAGTGGCACACATTTCTGATGCATCCCAGCAGGATTTGGGCACCCCTCGCAAACTGGAGCCCACCTGGGGCCCCTGATGCCAGCCCTGAGCCCACCTCTGAGTCCGCTGCTAAGCCCACCCCTAAGGCAAGCCCTGAGCCTGCCTCTGAGCCCATCCCTGAGCACCTGGCCACACTGCTCCATTCCCAGTTCCACCCGCCTCTCTAGCTTGCTTCCAATCTCTCAGTGTTCTCTGAGCATCCTCCCCTCCCTGCACACTGCTTCACCCCTGCGATCACCCTGGCCAGTCTCCTGACAAAGACCATCCCCAAACGCTGTAGGAAGCACCCTTTCCATGTCAGGGGACAGTGAATCTAGTGTGCCAAGCCAAGGTCCCCAACCAAATCCTGCTTGTCAACTTCAAATACGCCATCAACTCTTCCCGTCCTAGATCCTCCTTGTTCAAGTCAGAAACCACAGAGTGAAGTGGCCGCCACCTGCCAGCACTTCCAAAGTCGGGAGTCACTGTCTCCCCGCGGGACGTCCACAACAGAGCTGCCTTCCAGGCCGCCTGCTCCCATGGGAGCCAGAGGGGCACAGCACAGTGGAAGCTGAGGGCACTGAGGCTCATGGGCATATCACACACACACTCCAAGAGGAAAGGCAGCCCCCAGAGGGCATGCAGACCTGCCCTCGGGCCTGGGGGCCCTGGAGGAGTCTCCACACCAGAGGAGTTCTTACATCTTTAATTAACTGAATTGTTCCTTATATTTCCACTTGGAAGAAAGAGGAAAATCCAAATAACATGAGCTTATCCCAGGACAGAGTCACAACGCAGGCCTCCAGGTGGACTGAACGCTCAGCTAATCTGCTGAACCACCTATGCACCAAGCCTCCACCTTGGAACTAGGCCACGGATCCTCAAGTCGGCCAAGATGCTCAGGAATCAACCACAGAATCGGACCATCAGACCTGCCCTCTGAAGGAAAATGTCTTTGAAAGAACTTCCATAAGCGAAGCATCAGAGGTCTCCCTGCTCAAAAACCTAGCAAACCAAGACCTCGACCCGTGTGCAGCCCCGTCTGCACAGCCCGTGTGCTCTGCCTGCCCAGCATCAGCTGTGTGCCCTCATTCATAGCTTCTCAAACTCCTCCAACTTACAGTCCTCCTCAGTCTCCGGTCATTCCAGGCCTTCCCACACTCCTAGAGATGTGGACCACCACCAGCCCAGGCTGCCCTGCGTTCCTCCCAACGCCAGCGCAAGTCGCTGTCCCCGCCATCAGGCTGCACTGTGGCCACATCCCAGGCCCACACACCTGCGGCTCCTTTGGAAGGCCCTGCCCTGTCTCAGCCCTCTTGCCCCTCAAGACAAGCCTGAGATGTGACGTCAGCATGGAAGCATTCCTGAGTCCTGGACTAGTTGATGTTCTCATGCCCATTGCCATTGAGTCCATTCCGACTCATAGTGACCCTACAGGACACAGGAGAACTGCCCCACAGGTTTCCAAGGAGCGGCTAGTGGATTCGAACTGCTGACCTTTAGGTTAGCAGCCGAACTCTTAACCACTGCGCCAGCAGGGCTCCGATGTTTTCATAGCACCCCGCATTCCTCTTGAGAGAGTGCATGTTCTATTAATTTAATTACATTTTTAAGTTACGTGTTTAAAATCTGTCTTCCCTGCTACAGCATAAGCTCCAAGTGAGCAGGACCCATGCTTCTCCTGCTTACCTGTGCCCCCGCTGCCCAGCCGAGGCCAGACACACAGCAGATGCCCATCAGCACCCGCTAAATGGAACAAAACCCATCTCCACGCCCCTGTGCTCTGCACCAGACCTGCACCGCCGCGCGGCGTCCCTGAAGTCAGCTATGCAAGTCCACGGACGACGAAACTTTAGCATCGGAAGGAAGCCAGGCATCACAAAACCAATCTACGTGAACACGTTGTTGTTGTTAGGTGCTGTGGAGTCGGTTCTGACTCACAGAGACCCCATGTACAACAGAACAAAACACCGTCGGGTCCCGCGCCAGCCTCACAGTCATTGCTGTGCTTGAGTCCACTGTTGCAGCCACTGTGTCAGTCCATCTCGCTGGGGTCTTCCTCTTTGTCACTGACCCGGTACTTTACCAAGCATGATGTCCTTCTCCAGCGACTGATTCCTCCTGACAACATGTCCAAAGAATGTTAAGACATAGTCTTGCCATCCTTGCTTCTAAGGAGCAGTCTGGTTTTACTTCTTCCAAGATAGATTTGTTCATTCTTTTGGCAGTCCGTGGTATAGTCAATATTCTTCGCCAACACCACAATTCAAAGATGTCAATTCTTCTTCGGTCTTCTTTATTCATTGTCCAGCTTTCACACACATATGAGGCGACTAAAAACACCATGGCTTGGGGCAGGCACACCTAAGTCTTCAAGGTGACATCTTTGCTTTTCAACACTTTAAAGAGGTCTTTTGCAGCAGATTTGCCCAATGTAATGCATCTTTTGAATTTCTGACGGCTGCTTCCATGGGTGTTGATTGTGGATCCAAGTAAAATGAAATCCTTGACAACCTGAATCTTTTCTCCGTTTATCGTGATGTTGCTTATTGGTCCAGTTGTGAGGATTTTTGTTTTCTTGATGTTGAGTTGTAATCCATACTGAAGGCTGTGGTCTTTGATCTCCATCAGTAAGTGCTTCAAGTCCTCTTCACTTTCAGCAAGCAAGGTTGTGTCATCTGCATATCACAGGTTGTTAACAAGTCTTTCTCCAATCCTGATGCCCCATTCTTCCTCATACAGTCCAGCTCCTTGGACGATTTGCTCAGCATACAGACTGAATAAGTATGGTGAAAAGATACAACCCTGACGAACACCTTTCCTGACTTTAAACCATGCAGTATCCCCTTGTTCTGTTCAAATGACTGCCTCTTGATCCATGTACAGACTCCTTATGAGCACAATAAAGTGTTCTAGAATTCCCACTCTCTGAAATGTATATTATGATCCACAGTCGAATGCCTTTGCATAGTCAATAAAACACAGGTAAACATCTTTCTGGTATTCTCTGCTTTCAGTCAGGATCCATCTGACATCAGCAATGATATCCCTGGGTCCCTGTCCTCTTCTGAATCTGGCCTGAATTTCTGGCAGTTCCCTGTCGATATACTGCTGCAGATGCTTTTGAATGATCTTCAGCAAAATGTGGCTTGCATGTGATATTAATGATATCGTTTGATAATTTCCACATTCGGTTGGATCACCTTTCTTGGGAACAGGCATAAATATGGATCTTTTCCAGTTGGTTGGCCAGATAGCTGTCTTCCAAATTTCTTGGCACAGACGAGTAAGCACTTCTGGTGCTACATCCATTTGTTGAAACATCTCAGTTGATATTCCATCAATTCCTGGAGCCTTGTTTTTCACCAATGCCTTCAGTGCAGCTCGGCCTTCTTCCTTCAGTACCATCGGTTCCTGATCACACATTACCTCCTGAAATGGTTGAACGCTGACCACTTCTTTTTGCTATAGTGACTCTGTGTGGTCCTTCCATCTTCCGTTTGTCAGTTTGTCGTACTGTGGGGGCTTCTGTGTTGCTGTGATGCTGGAAGCTATGCCACCGGTATTCAAATACCAGCAAAGTCACTCATGACAGACAGGTTTCAGCTGAGCTTCCAGACCAAGACAGACTAAGAAGGAGGAGTCAGCGGTCTACTTCTGAAAAGAATTAGCCAGTGAAAACTTAATGAATAGCAGTGGAAAGCAATTCAAGCTGAAACTGAAGAAAATAAGAACAAGTCCACGAGAGCCAAAGTATGACCTTGAGTATATCCCAGCTGAATTAAGAGACCATCTCAAGAATAGATTTGATCTGTTGAACACTAATGACCGAAGACCAAACGAGTTGTGGAATGAGATCAAGGACATCATACATGAAGAAAGCAAGAGATCATTAAAAAGACAGCAGAGAAAGAAAATACCTAAATGGATGTCAGAAGAGACTCTGAAACTTGCTCTTGAACATCAAGTAGCTAAAGCAAAACGAAAAAATGATGAAGTAAAAGAACTGAACAGAATATTTCAAAGGGTGTCTCGAGAAGACAAAGTAAAGTATTATGATGACATGTGCAAAGAGCTGGAGATAGAAAACCTAAAGGGAAGAACACAATCACCATTTCTCAAGCTGAAAGAAGTGAAGAGAAAAATTCAAGCCTCGAGTCGCAATACTAAAGGATTCTACAGGGAAAACATTAAGCGATGCAAGAAGCATCAAAAGAAAATGGAAGGAATACAGAGTACTTTAACACAGAACAGTACAATGTAATGACAGAGGGGCTTGGAATAGAATAGCTAACACCCCCAGCCTGGGAAACAAGCTCTAAGAGGACTGCCACCCACCCATCACCTTGGAGAGCCAGGACCCCAAACCGAAAGATGTCCACCTCACAGAGCAGCTACGTACCAGCAAGAGATGGTTCAGTCTGCACAGATGTCCCAACGCGACAGCGTGCCTTCACTCAACACGTGAGTGTTCTTATATGTGCATGCATGTGTATATGTGTGTTGTTTTGTGTGTGTTCCTGAGTTTGTATATGCATTGTGTGTGCGAGTGCATGTGTGTATATGCATGTACGTTCTTGTGTGTGTGCATGTGACCGTATGTGTATTCTCTTGTGTCTTCTCACGTGTGAACGTGTGCCTGTGTGTATATGCATGTATACACATGTGGATGTATACGTGTTCTCATATGTGCGTGTGTGCATTCTTGTGCACGTCCATGTGTGCGTGTGTGCGTGTGCACGTGCGGCAGGGAGGCTGCAGAGTCTGAGCTGATCTGAAGACACCACTTGTAGAACACAATCTCTATCTCCTCTCTCTTTCTCCTGGACAATGAACACCATGGTCCTGTCCTTCCGTCCTGTCTTGCTGATCATTCAGGCAAAGGCATTAAGAATCACTTGGGTCTTAAGACATAAGCTGGTGGTAAAATAGTTAAGACAAACTTATTTACCACATTAATTAAATGGTCTGTTTAACATGGAATATCAGTTCTCTAATCACATCTCAGCTGAACGTCTTCTCTCAATTAGCAGCTCTGAAGCCTACTGACAGAGGTCCTACTGTTCTCGGATCATTATGAACACAGTCATTATCTGTCCATTGAGGGAGCAGAGAGCGCGGGCCTCCCCTCCTTACGAGACGATTGAGGGGCGGCAGCAGCCATTCTCATCAGCTGCTGAGCAACGCAAAGGCCTCCTATGAAACAATCAACGGGAGCAAAGTGCGAGAAGTGTGGCAATGAAATTCACTCCATGGGTATGTTCTCGTCCTTGTAGGATAGTCTGCCCTTCATTAAACCTAATCTCTCCAGATTAGGACAACGATGGAAATCTGAAGCAGACCAGAAACTGAAATGGCTGAAAACACAATCTCATAAAAACAAGCAAGCACCAAGTGCGAAAGGTTTGTGCCAAAACAAATTAAAATTGGTCTTACACAAAAATACAAACACTAAAGAGCAAAGGCCCTCCTTTTCTATTCACATTTTATTCACAGATAAATAAACAAGCAGATCCTTCACGTATACTCAGAATTGAAAAAAAAAACAACTTAATACACGTCCAAAACAGACAAAGTTATATATTACACTTAGCGACTATAGCAAAATGAAGGGACAAGTATGCAGTCCTTAAAGAAAAACAGCACAACCCAACCTACATCTCCATTAAAGTATTATTTTGCATGCAGTTAATATTGCCGTAAAATAAAATGCTACTAGCGTATCAAATGTAGAAAAGTGATGAAACATCACAGCAACGCCATTAAGAAGACGCGCTTTTCAGCTTGTGAGCAAAACATCCCACCAATACTCTACCACCTTAACCTCGTTTGTGGACATCCAGACCACGAAAGCCAGCTCTCTGAAGGCAGTGAGCACAAACCACTCTCCGCACATACAGTACGCTTCTCTTTAAACATTATTGAAAAGAAGACGTCTGTAATTATAACTGCATTGAACGCCTTCAGTAGTTCAGCACACGGATTGAAGGCAGCTTCTTAACGCTGGCATTACTGAGAAAACTGTCAGTCTCTACAATTAGTGGGCATTAATAGCAAAAAACTAAACTTAATGGCAATTTCGAGTCATGGTATTAAGAGCTGGCAGTCTGCTCCTGTAAAGACGACAGCCTAGGAAACCCTATGGGGCAGCTCTACCCTGTCCTAGAGGGTCAGGGTTCTACCCCGTCCTAGAGGGTCACTATGAGTTGGAATCGGCTCGACGGCACACCACCACTTCCGCAGAGTAACACAGTGAGTGCACTGCAGTTCTCTTCTCTGACTACCACAGCGTGCTCTTACCTATGTGTTCGCAAATGAAGACCACAAAGAAAGGAGTGACCAGGTCATTTATCCCCTGGACGTAGCCGCTGGCGGGGTGACGAATTGCCCATATAAATAATATCCTCTCAAAAATCTGAAAGAAAATTGAACAGGGGATGAGGTCAAAAGTAAACACATGGGAAAGTTTAAATTGTATTCATTCTTTTACTTAAAATATATAACTACCAATATTCTTCACTGCATCTACTATTAAAATATAAATACAAACAAACATCAATTGCTATTAAATTTATTGGCAAAATTCCAACTATCTTGAGTGTTACTGACTCACAAACAATGTGCACGATCTCACCAGCTCCTAGGCTCACGCTCTCACGTGAGCTGGCTCTCAGGAAGATACGCCCGGCTCCTCCCGCCCCTCGAGTCACTATCACACACAGCCGCCCAGGACTCTGTCGGGCAGCTCGGCAGCACCTGACCTCTCGGTGCATACTTCCTCAGTGCCTGGTGGATGGATCGATGGATCGATGGACAAGTGGGTGGAGGGATGAATGGGTGGGTGGAATGCGTGCGTGGGTGGATGGATGAATGGGTGGGTGGATGGGAAGGATAGGTGGGTGGACAGATGGATGGGTGGGTGGATGGGAAGGATAGGTGGGTGGATGGATGGGTGGGTGGATGGATGGGTAGGTGTGGGTGAATGAGGGGGTAGTGATTGGGTAGGAGGTGAATGGATGGATGGATGCATGCATGCTCTGAATTTCCCTCATAAGGTGGATTTTTTTATCCCTGGAAAGTTACCCCACACGAGAAGACATATTTAAGCATATTCCCATCAAAAAAAGCCTCACCAGCCATTCAATGGCCCCGATGATAAATGTGGGAGTTAGCCTAGCCTCCTGTTTAATTACAACACTCACGTTCCGCTGATCCTACCCCTTACCATTCCTCATACCTATCTGCTCTTCTCCATCTTTAGTCATGACAGGGATTTTCCCATGGTGCAACACACTCCCATCACCGTGGACCACACGCGCACACAGACACACACGGCTTAGAGACCTTCACTTGCTCCACACCTCCCACCAGGCCAAGCCGAGAGGACACAGTGCAGCGCGCTGGCCTCCTCTGGGTCCAGCACATCTCAAGGCCCTCCTCCACCAGCACCCACGTTCTCGCCGCACTGAGCTAAAGCAGCTTCGCAGAGCCCGCCAGGTCACCCCCTCGCACCGCTCTCCTGCCTGGAGAGCCTGCCCCCCCTTCGCTCTGAAGAGCCTCCACTTTAGCTAGCTTTGGAGACTCATGTGAAGCACTGCTCCCTCAGTGAGGGCTCTGCTGACATCTCCTTCCTCCCTGCTCCCCTTGGTGACTCTCCCGTCCTCCCTTCTCCCCACGACAGACAGCTGTTATAGAGCTTTACCCGGCTCCCTCCCTGACTCACTCACACCCCCCTCAGCCTGCCTGTGGGCCCGTGGCACCCCGACATGTCGCACTGCTCTGTGTCCCCGGGATGTGGACTAACAAGACGCCCAATAAGGGCTTCACGAATGGACGCTCCAACAAATGAAGGACTTCCGGTATTTCCAAACAAGCCAGACTTTGCAAAGTCAGCTGGACTTGCACCCTAGGACGTCGACCTCTTCCTACACTGCCTACGTTCCTAAATATCATTGGGTCTGGTGTAGATCCCCAAACCACCATCAACTGTGCCATTTATAAATGAGGAACATGGAGCCCAGAGAGGTGAAGCTCCTCAATCCAGGGCACACAGTTGACAGAGACAAAACCAGCCCCTGGAATCCAAGCCCTTGATCCCCAGCCCAGTCCAGGATCACTGAGGTCATTCCAAAGGCATCAAGTAACGGCCTTGCATTCAGGCCCTGCGCCCCGCACAGCACCCGCGACACTGCTGAATGGGTAATACATCCATGCATACAGATTCATACACAGCTTTCAAGTCAGCGGCTTTCTAGAAAGAGCTGAATATTTAACCAAGATCAAAACACAAAAATCACTCAACAACGCAGCCCAATTTAAGTACTTCTTACGCACAAAAACAAGGCAAGTGATGCTAAGGTGTGTGAGACGCTGCCGTTACCAGAAGGGGTGGCAGCACCAGAAGGGCCTCACAGCCTCCCCTCCCGAGTAGAGCAGCCCTGAAGGTGGCCACAGGGCAGGGTCATGGGCAGAAAAGGACCCCGGCCACGTCGCCTCTCAGCCAGGAGTCAGAAATGTAGCAGCCACAGCCCTCACAGCAGCCCAAGGCCCGGAGACGGGCACGGCCAGGAGCCAGAGACGTGGCCCTGCCACATGAGACTCACAGCCCCAGACTGCTCACCAGGGAGCCTCCTCTGGGGCCTGGGGGCCCAGAGCAGATGGGCAGCTGTGGGGGTCTAGACAGGCTGCACAGCGACCAGAGGAGTGTGACATGGAGGCAGACAACAAAACAGGGTGGGAGGCAGTGGCGGCCGACCACCCAGAGTGAGGAGAAACGGTGCTGTCCTGCGAATATCTCCTCACTAGGATGGCCTAGCGGTCACTACGCCCCAGTGCCTCCTCACTAAGATGGCCTAGCGGTCACTAC
>NW_004444005.1:9161872-9165177 GCF_000243295.1 Trichechus manatus latirostris | reverse complement strand
AGACACAGCACCAGGGCACGAGGGGAGACGGGCCATTCTCCACTTCCTCTCCCCACACGGCTCACTGGAGACACAGCACCAGGGCGCGAGGGGAGCAGGGCCCAGGCTGCTCTGAGACCAGGGGTGCCGTGGTGCCCACAACCGAAAGGGCACCGTGTGAAAAGGGTAATCCCTGGAGTACCTGTAAGGTCAGAGTGGGCTGAAGCAGTGAGGAATGAGCTCTGAGGGTGATCACAGATAGCCACGCCAGGAAAGGCTGAGAAAGACACGTTAGCCAAGCCGTTACAGGTTGATGTGGCCCCCAAAAGCCATGTTTAGATCCTAACCCCTGGTCCCTGTGAATGTGACCTTGTTTGGAAATAGTCTTTGCAATGCTAGCAGTTAAGGTGACATGGCAAGAGACGAGGTCAGACTGAAGGACAGTGGGAGAAGGGCGACCCTCATCCAATCTGACTTGCAAGAGGAGAAGATCCAGACAGAACAGAGGGGAGATGCCCTGCGAAGGCAGAGGCGGAGATTAGGGGGATGCAGCCACAAGCCAAGGAACGCCGGGGGCCACCAGAAACGACAAGGCAGGGAAGGCTCCTCCCCTAGAGCCTTCGGAGGGAGCACAGCCCTGCAGACACCTTGATTTCAGACTCCCGGCCTCCAGGACTGGGACAGAAAGAGCTCCTGTGTGTTAAGCCCCAGTCTGTGGCACTTTGTCACAGCAGCCGCAGGAACCCGAATGCCAGCAGTGAGGATGGAGCTCTCCCCACCGTCAGCACTGGCCACACAGAGCAGCAGGGGCGGGAGGGGGCACAGGGTGCTCTGGAGACCACCGAGGGCACGGGGAAGAAGTGCACGTACCTGGACTGCAGTAACGTTGCCAGATAACAACAGCTCATGACAGTTAGCATCTACCAAACGCTTACGATGCCATCAAGTCGACTCCAACTCAGGGCGACCCCAGGTGTGTCAGAGCAGAACTGCACTTCGTAGGGTTTTCAATGGCTCATCTTTCAGAAGCAGATCGCCAGGCCTTTCTTCTGAGGCACCTCCAGTAAACTTGAACCTCCAACCTTTCAGTGAGCAGCGGAGTGCGTCCAGCATTTGCACCCCCCAGGGACTCCTAAGCCCCCTCTACTCCTCCTCTACCCCTCACAAAACCTCTCTGAGGAAGGCACTTTCATTACCCCATTGTCAGATGAGGTGGCGCACAGACCCCGGGATGCCCTCGGCCTCCACCTCCTGGTGTCCACACCTTGTGTTGTCCCCTCCCCTAGGGCATGGGCAGGACTGTGACTTGCTCCTAACCAACCAAACATGGCAAAGGTGGCGGAACACACAGGACCACATCGTATAAGACGGCTCTCACTGGCTGGCTTTCAGGATCCTCAAAGGAGAGGGCCACACCACAGGGACAGAGGGTGGCCTCCAGCCAAGAGCCAGCAAGGAACGGGCCCTCAGTCCAGCAGACGCCAGCACCTGACTTCCACCAACATCCACCTGTGTGTGGATGCCGCTCCTTCCCAGCGCAAGCCTTAGATGAGCCCCGACGGCAGCTCTGTGGAACCCTGAGCAGACCAGCTAAGACACGCTGAGGCGCTGACCCACGGAACCACGTGATGACGAACGTGTGCTGTTTTAAGCTGTAGGTCTGTGGTGACAGGGGCGTGCGGAAACAGATAACTAACACCCATGAGAACCTACTGGGTGCACTGGGCCTGTGACAGGCAGAGCAGGACTCGGCCCGGGGGGCGTGACACTAGATGGAGGCCTTGGAAGGCTGATCAACTACACCAGGGCCATCGGTTAGGATGAAAGACTGGTTTTCATTTTTAAATAAAAAAAGAAAGAAGACCAAGAAATTATAACTTTATAGTAAGAAAGAAACAGAAAAGATTATGAGCTCCTGGTGAACAAACTCTGCATCTCATTGACTTGCATCTGCCCGAGGTCCAGCAGAGGGGCAGCTGGTGACCAGGGCACTGTGTGTGTGTGTGCGCGTGTGTGCACCTGTCGGTCTGTGTGTATACGACTGTATGCCTGTGTGTGAATCTTGTGCTTGTATCTGTGTGTGCGCGAGTGTGTCTGTGTGTGCCTGTATGTCTATGCGTGTCTCTGTGTATGTGTGACTGTGTGTATGCATGTGTCTGTCTGTGTCTTCGTGTGTATACCTGAGTTTGTGTCTGTATGTGTACATGGGTGTCTCTGTGTCTGTGCGTGTCTGTGTGCCTGTGTGCGTTTGTGTGTACACGCGTATCTGTGTGTGTCTGTGTGTATGTCTGTTTGTGTCTGTGTGTGTACGTGTCTGTGTGTCTATGTGTGCTGTGTCTGTATGTGTGTCTACGCGTGTGTGCACGTGTATGCATGTGTATGTGTACTAAAGGAAAAGTCAGAGCCCCAGACCAGGGCCGTCCCATTTGTAACCACATCCTGTGAGAAGCGGACAACTGAGGCATGGAGCTCCCTTACCCCCCCACCCCCACCTTCTAAGTCCTACCCTGCAGAGCGCTGTAAAACACACACATAATCAAATCTACCCACAACCGTGAACGGTTTTTCCCTCAGCGTCCTGAGCCCTGAAGAAAATCAATTCGGCAAAGAAGATGAGCCAGCTCTCACAGGCACAACAAGGGAGCTTTGGTCGCCTGGAAGGTGACAAGCCCGCCACCTATGCATGGAAATGGAACAGGCTGCTTCCTGGCGAGTGTCCCCGGAACAAACGCTGAGGTCGGCTCCTGACTCTCTCCTCACCTCCCCCAGGCCCCGGCGCGCTCAGGGCTCACCTGACACGGTGTGCTCACATGACGCGGCGTGCTCGCATGACGCGGCGCTCCCAGGACTCACCCGACACGGCGCGCTCGCATGACGCGGCGCGCCCAGGGCTCACCCGACACGGCGCGCTCGCATGACGCGGCGCGCCCAGGGCTCACCTGACACGGTGTGCTCGCATGACGCGGTGCGCTCGCATGACATGGTGCACCCAGGGCTCACCTGACGCGGCGTGCTCGCATGACACGGTGCGCTCAGGGCTCACCTGACACGGCGCGCTCGCATGACGCGGCACGCTCAGGGCTCACCTGACACGGTGTGCTCGCATGACGCGGTGCGCTCGCATGACATGGTGCGCCCAGGGCTCACCTGACGCGGCGTGCTCGCATGACACAGTGCGCTCAGGGCTCACCTGACACGGCGCGCTCGCATGACGCGGTGCGCTCGCATGACATGGTGCGCCCAGGGCTCACCTGACACGGTGTGCTCGCATGACACGGTGCGCTCAGGGCTCACCTGACACGGTGTGCTCGCATGACACGGTGCGC
>NW_004444005.1:9145224-9161772 GCF_000243295.1 Trichechus manatus latirostris | reverse complement strand
GACACGGTGCGCTCAGGGCTCACCTGACACGGTGTGCTCGCATGACACGGTGCGCCCAGGGCTCACCTGACACGGTGTGCTCGCATGACACGGTGTGCTCGCATGACGCGGTGCGCTCGCATGACACGGTGTGCTCAGGGCTCACCTGACACAGAGGTGCCCTCCCGAGGTCTTCACTGTACTTCACCTCCACTCCTTGCACCAACGCACCCAGCAAGGTATTCTTCTGCTGGTTCACAGACGAGACATCTGAGCACAGACGCTTGTCCACAGTCAGAAGGCTGGAAGCCTCAATCGGGACACACGCCTAGGTCGCTGTGACTCCACAGCTCGGCCCACAGACCTAGGTCCAGAAGTCGCTTTTGGTAACAGTCCACGGGGCTTCCAACCGCAGGCTCCAGCAGAGACAAGCACCCACTCAATGTGGGTCCCGGAGAAACATTAACAGAGGGTCTGCTTACAAAGGTGCAGGCAGGAATCCGGGAAACAGGAGCAGCTGGTGTAGCAAGACCTCAGAGAACCGGACTGGACGGGGCGGGGGGTAAAGACCCAACTGCACCCTCCTGCCGGCCCTGGGTCTCCCGCCGGCCCCGGCCCAGTGCCACTGCCCAGTGGAGGTGAGTGAGCGCGGACCCGCAGGGCCAAGTGGGAAGGCTGTGCCCACATGGACTCCAGTTCCAGAGCGCAGCCTGCACCAGCCCGACTGCCCTGGATGACCAGGGTGGACTGAGTTCTACCTGACACCACCGCAGAGGAACGAGGAGAGCACCGGACGACATGCAGGCAGCCTGCACAGTCAGTAAACACGCAGGGCTCGAGAGCGCGTCCGAGCGCCACTGACAGATGAAGAAGGGATACCACACTGCAGTCGCAGCCCTCCATCCAGCCCTGCCCCACAGCACACGGCCACCCGCCGCCAGCCCAGATGCTGGGCACGTGCAGAGTCTACCTGTGCTACTCGGGGGGAAATTCAGAATTCAGATCTCTCGTTAATTACGGGAAGCTGTCAGTTGGTTAGTTCAAATTATTGACGCTTGACTCTCTTCTTGATCTCTCCTGATAACTGAAAATAATGGCTTTAGTAGTTTACTCCCAGAAACATGTAAATAAAGGGACAGGCGGCCAAAGCGTGATCACAAATGGCTTCGTACAATTAGGGATCTAAAGAAGCTGCACCTATGCTCGCTTATTTCCCTACAGCAACAGCTATCAAATGAGAAAATCAGAACACTTCCATGATTTATGTTTCTTTGGGCTGGAGCCAGCAGGAAAAGGAAACTAACTTTTCATAATTTCCTGAAGCCCTCCCGCCTCCACCAGCAAGCATCACTGCCGCGCGGGGGGTACACTAAGAAGCCCAAGGTGGCTCTGCCCTCAGCTGGTCGCCTTCAAGTTCCAGGCGTCCTTGCACTTCGCTGACAGGAAAAGTCCGCTTCACCCACCTACAAGCTCTGGGCTTCACTGCCATCCACCCGCTGGGGACAGACTGCGGTCCAGCAGCAGAGTGCAGACACAAAGCAACCATCGATGCAAGCTCTACCATGAGATGTAGGCAGAAGCCATCTCCTGAACGGGACGGGGGGCTCACAGGAGCACTAGCCACAACTGACAAAAGGTGGACACAGCCCAAATGTCCACCTACGGATCAACGGACAAGCAGACTGTGGTATACCCATATGTCTTAGTTATACAGTGCTTTAACAAACAGAAATTTATCTTCTCTCAGTTTAAGAGGCTAGAAATCTAAATTCAGGGGCCAGCTTTAGGGGAAGGCTTTCTCTCTTCTACAGGCTCTAGAGGAAGGTCCTTGTCTCTTCGAGCTTCCGCTCCTGGACGATCTTCATGTGGCTTGGCATCTCTCTTTCCCCACCTCTACTTCTCTGCTTGCTTGCTTAATCTCTTTTATATCTCAAATGAGATTGACTCAAGACACACCCTATGCTAATCCTTTCTCATTAACATGAGAAAGACGACCCATTCCCAAATAGGATTATAACCAGGTTAGAATTTACAACACGTATTTCTGGACCACACAAATCAATCCATAACATTCCACCTCTGGTCCCCCAAAATTCATGTCATTGTCACATGCAATACACACTCACCCCATTACTATACTTTACTCAAATAACACGTACCATCTATGTTTGTTTGCCAACCACTCCTTCCCCCATGAGGTATTTCTGTAAATGTGCTTTGCTAACTTTTTTTTACAGCAACATGTAAAAAAAACTGGCATAGAGGCATTTACAAAAATACCTCCCAGGGAAGGAAGCAGTTGGCAAACAATGTAGAAGGTGTGCGTTATTTGCATAAAAATAGAGTATGTTACCCCAAAAGTCTTAAATCAACTCCAAATCCAAAATCTCAGCTTCTGAATCATCTAAATCAAATACAGGTAAGACTTTAGGCATTTTCCATTCTGGGGCAAAATTCCTCTTCATCGTGAACCTGTGAAATCTAGACTACAAGTTATCTGTTTCCAAAGTACAACGGTGGAACAGGCACAAGGTAGGGATTGGAGGGAAAGAAGGGATAATGAGCACCAAGCAAGTCCAAAACCCAGCAGAACAATTTATATTAGCTCTCAAGGCTTGAAAGTAATCTTCTGTTCTTTGAGAAAGTCTGGGCAAGGGCCCAGCCCTCCAGACTCTGGGTGCTGGCCATGCTCTCTGGATTCTGGGTGGAGGCCCCTCAGCCCTGGGCTTTAGCTCCACCTTCCAGGTCCACTGGGACGGCAACTCAGCTCCCTCAGCATTGGGTGGCCCCATTCTCCTAGTCCGTCTGAGTGGTAAACCCACCCTCTGGGGCCTGGCAGGCCTCATTCTTCTGCCCACGGGGCATGGCAACACCACCTCCTCAGCTTTGGGCAGTGGTCCCATCCCCCTAGCATTCATGAATGACAGCTCTATACTCCGGAACTGAGTTGGTGAAGATCTGACTCTTTTAAATCTAGGAGACCACGGCTCTACCCTTTTAAACTGAGAAGGCCCTGTTTCCCATCTCCTTCCAACAGTTCTACTGATCTCCAAGCTGCTTCAGGGATGGTCCTTTTCTTTTCTTGGAGGACAACGGATGTAGCTCCTCTGGCCTGTTTCCTGCCTAGAGAATTCCAAGATGCAGACAGAGTTCTTTCTTTTCATTCTTTCTCTGTCCCCTTCAGTCTAAGCTGATGGGTTTTCTGCTGTGGTAGTTGGGTTAGATCCACTGGTCATAGGCTTAATTTCTTTAACAAAAGATTGTACAGCCACATCCCTGGTAAAAATTCTAGGATATATGTCCTTAGTTTGTGCAACAGAATTTTCCAAATCTTTAAGTTTTGTTTTCATTGTGCACAGTTCATTGTTAAATCCATCTCTTTCCTCTCCCATTTTACTGTAAGTGGCAAGGAGAAACCATGTGGCTTCTTTAACATCTTGCATAGAAATCTCCTCAGTCAAATATCCAAGTTCATCACTTACAAGTTCTACCTTCCACCAAACACTGGAACATAATTCAGACAAGTTCTTGGTGACGGCATAAAGAGCACCGCCCTTCCTCCATTGTCTAACCACACGTGAACCATTTTCTTTTAAAGCCTCAACAAAGCACATCTAACGTCCGCAGGACTGTCAGCCTTCTGTTGCTGGCGCCATATGCGTTCTCTAAGACGACAGAGACCTTCTCTCTAGCCCTCCTCACCTCCTTCTGAGCCCCCACCAGAACTGCCTTTGACGTCCATGATTCTACCAACAGTCTCTTCAAGGCAATCTAGGCTTTTGCTACCAGGCACCTTAAAACTCCACCCATCACCCAATTCCAGAATCCCTTTCCCGTTTTAGGTATTTGTTAGAGCAGCAGCCCCACTCCCAATACTAAATCCTGTCTTAGTTACCTAGTGCGGCTGTAACAGAGATACCACAAGTGGGTGGCTTTAGCAAACAGAAACCGATCTTCTCACAGTTTAGGAGGCTAGAAGTCTGAATTCAGGGTGCCAGCTCTGGGGGAAGCCTTACTCTCTTCCATGGGCTCTGGAGGAAGGTCCTTGTCTCTTTGAGCTTCTGCAGCCAGGTGATCTTCATGTGGCTTGGCATCTCTCTTCCCCATCTCTACTTGTCTTGTTTAATCTCTTTTACATCTTAAAAGAGATTGCCTCAAGACACACCCTGCACTAATCCATTCTCATTAACGTAACAAATACAACCCATTCCCAAATGGGATTATAATCAGAGGCATAACCAAAAAACCAAACCCATTGTTGTGGAGTTGATTCCAACTCATAGAGCCCCTACAGGACAGAGCAGAACTGCCCCATACAATTTCCAAGGAGCAGCTGGTAGATTCGAACTGGCAACCTTTTGGTTAGCAGCCAAATGTTTAACCACTGTGCCACCAGGGCTCCATAACCACAAGCACATATTTTGGGGGGAAAACATTGCAATCCGTAACACCATACAATGGAGCATTGTCCAGTTATCACAAGGAATGAAGTGCTGCGACACGCTACAGCACGGGTAAACCTTGAAAGATGCTGCTGAGGGGAAGAAGCCAGACCCAACAGGTGACACATTATATGATTCCAATTATAGGAAATGCCCAGAACAGGGAAATTCATAAACACGGAAAGCAGAGTGGGGTTGCCAGGGGCGGGGGCGTCCGGGGTTTCCTTCTGGGTGATGAGGAGGTTCTGGAACGAGAAGGAGGCGATGCACGCACAACACCGTGAAGACACTAACCGCACTGATGGTTCACTGTAAAACGGTTCATTTTGTTTACAGAACTCTCGCCGCAATAAACAAAAATTAATTAATAAAATCAGAAGGCTTCAGGCAGGCCAGCCTTGCCCAGACTCCTGAGGAGAAATGCTTCCACTAACTGTAACAACAGAGAGATGTCATATAAAGAGGACGCCTGGTGGCACGGCGAGATTGGGACAGGAGCACAGGAGAAGTGCCCTGCGGTGGCCTGTTGGCTTCTGGGGAGGGTTTCGGCAGGGGACAGGGCCACGAGTGCCAGCACCCCATCCCAGAGGCCCCCAGGTTCAGAGGTAATCCTGGCTGCACCCAGCCTCCCTCAGCTCCTGCCACGCAGAGCTGTGTGCAAAGACCACAGTTCCGATCTCCATCCATAGTGGGCTGGCCGGGCAGCAGGCTCCCTGGAGGTCCAGAGTCGGCTGGGATCCAGGTTCCCTGCAGCTCCAGGCCCTCCGGCCAGAGGCTCCCTCCTCCAGCTCCCATCCTACCTGTCCCAGTCCTTCTCTCCTGGGGCTGGCTGCAGAGACTGGCCTCAGGAGCCGGGGCTGCTCCAGGACATCCAGGACAGCTGCTCAGTTAACTCATGAACTAAAGGCTCTGAGCAGAAAAGCACAACCACCAGGCAAGAGACGGGCTCAGAGCTGACATGACAAGGTGACTAACAGCCTGAGCCTTAAGTCGGAAATCACCACAGCATCTTCCTTCCCTTCTTCCTCCCTCCTTCCCTCCCTCCCTCTCTTTCATTGAATATAATTCATCGCTTTGTTTTTTGTCTTAAATCACTTCATCTGAGCTATATTTTTGTTTGGTTGTTTGTTCTGAAATCATAACAACTAGCAGGGGTTCCAATAGGTCATTAGTTGTTTGTTAGTTGCCATGGAGCTCACTGCGACTTATGGTGACTTTACATGTAAGAGAAGAAAACGTTGCCCGGTCTTGCACCATCTTCGTGATCGTTGGTGTGTTTGACTCCATCGTTGCAGCTACTGTGTCAATTCATCTCGTTGAGGGTCTCCCTCTTTTACGCTGACCCTCTACTTTACCAAGCAATGATGTCCTTCTCCAGGGATTGGTCCCTCCGGAGGACATGTCCAAAGTATATATCTGGTTGTATTTCCTCCAAGGCAGATTTGTTCATTCTTCTGACAATCCATGGTATAGTCAACATTCTTCACCAACACCACAATTCCAATGTGTCAATTCTTTGGTTTTCCATTTTCATTGTCCAGCCTTGCTTCCTCTACTTTCCACGTCCCTGAAGTGCATATGAGGCAACTGATTCAACATCACTTAAAAACATGCCCTCCTGAAACCATCTGAGTTGCGCTGTGCAGCGCCAGCTCCCAATGGCCTCATAACCAGGTCTTCAAAGACTCAAGCTAAAATGTTTTCCCATCTTAATACCACACCACTGCCACATGAAACTCACCGTCCCAGGGAAGCTGTCCCCCGAGCACTGGCCCGGTCCCTCGGAGCAGTACCCTCACATGGTTCTGCCACTGCATGATCACATAATGAGCTCTCCCCAGATCCCACCCCACTGAGAGCCCCGGCAAGACAAGGGGGCCAGTCCCTACACCGAGAATTTCTAAGCTCTGCATCAAACATCCAGACAAAGCTATTTTTCAAAGAACGCACTTAGCCATTTCTAAGCTTTTGCTCCCAGGCTGGTAAAAAATATCACAAACAACAGATTTCAGAGCACTTTTTCCAAGCGGGCATTTTCAAAGTCTCACACTGCGATAACTGAAGGGTGTACAAATCAAGCGCCCTGCTTCCTCTACTTCCCATGTCCCTGAAGTGCGGGGGGGCCTTTCGTTGCCTCGAGGCAGGCTTTGAGCCCTGAGTGCTACCACACCCACCTACTCATCAGGCCTGGGCTGCCACCTTAGATAGTCCCAACTAAAAAGGAAATGGACAGGAAGGCTGGAAAGAAAGAAAGTGTCCTGGTTCCTCTATGAGGTTAAGCCACAATGACTCCTGAACCAAGAGGAGAAAGCGGGTCCTGTGCGCTGCCGCTTCGTGCGCAGCTGAGGGAGGCGTGCGGAGAAGGCAGTTTCCTTAAAGTCCACTGAGAGACCTCCCCTGGGCTCCCACCCCCTCAGGATAAAGCCGGATTCCTCAGAATCCCAGGGGGCACCGCAGGTCCCTGCAGACTCGAGGTCAGAGGGGGGAGCAGAGGCCAGAGCTGGGACAGAAGCCGCAGCCCACCCAGGCACGGCAGGAATAGCCAACAGGTACTAACCAAAAACTAAAATCAAGGGTCAGAGAGCCAGAGGGGCCAAGCCAAGAATCCAAGAGGTGAGGCCGGCCAGCACGAGCAGCAGCAGACGGAGCTCCAGTGCGGAGTGTTCCGCTGGCGTTAATGCGGGACTGCCCTACAGCAGGACGCTCGCTGGCTGTCTTCACGGGACAAGGACAGGGAGGAAAGGCCCGCGCTCTCCCCGTGCACTGGATGTGTCCTGCAGGCTGCACATTCTCTCCAGGACCTTCCAGCAGATTCGCTCCGAGTCGGAGCCCTTGCCCGGCCCCTCCTGCAATCTGGGGGCTGCTTTCAAAGTCACCCCCGGCTCCTCCCCCAGGCTGAGGTCTAGTGTGTGTGGGCCTGAGGGTGGGTTACAAAGTCCTCTCAGGGGAGAAAAGGTACCCTGGTAGCAGACAGTCTGTACTCTGCTGCTAACGGGAAGGTGAGCAGTTCAAACCCACCCAGCGGCTCTGCAGGATAAACACCTGGCGATCTGCTCCCATAAAGATTACAGCTAGGAAACCCTATGGGGCAGTTCTTCTGTGTACCACAGGGGGTCGCTCTGAGTCGGAATCGACTTGAGGTACCTACCAACTACAACCAGCGGGAAGAAATCCACAAAGACACTCGCTCCACAACAGAGGCAGATGGCAGCCGAGTTGCTCCTGGCCCATCAGGAAGGAGGCCCGCAGCCCAGCTTGGGGCCTCGGGACCCACTCCATGAAAGGCTCATGGACAACGTCGCCCAGAGGACCAGGTCAGGACCGGTGGAAACCAGGAGGAAACAGGCTTCACAGGCCGTGAACGAAAACAGGGCCTGAAATCTGGGGTTACTCTCCACATTCAGAAGCCCTAGTGGCGCAGTGGTTAACAGCTTGGCCGCTAACCAAAAGGTTCGCAGTTGGAATCCACCAGCCGCTCCTTGGAAACCCTACGGGGCAGTTCTACTCTGTCCTACAGGGTCACTATGAGTCAGAATCGACTCACGGGCAATGGGCAACTCCACATTCAAGCGGCTGCCTCCTCCGGGATGTCTTCCCGGATTCGGCTGTGAACGCTGCCAGCCCACCTTCTGTCTAATACAACTCTGGTTTTGTTCACGGTTGACCGTGGTCTCCGCAGTCTTGTGCGTACCTGCCGCTGACCCACACTCCAACGGCACAGTGTGGAGATCGTGGCTGGTCTGCGTCACCCCGTGCCCGGCACTGTCCACTGGCATTTCTTCAGGGTATCACAGCCACACATGTATTTCAAAAATCCAGGTGTTTTACTAGCAGCGAGGTAAAAGCAATAGAAAATATCGCAGAAAGGTGAAAACCATACGCTGGCTTGTGTGGAGTCAGTCGACCGCAGAAGCAGAGCCGGTTCAGTGAAGAGCAGGCAGTGGAAAGATGTGTCACAGGAGACACCTCCCAGGTGCACGAAGGTGCTGTCTAAGGAGGGGTAGTAAGGGGCCCTGGTGGTGCAGTGGTTCAGCACTCAGCTGCTAACTGAAAGGTCAGTAGTTCAAACCTACCAGCCAGTCCTGGGGAGAAAGATGTAGCGACCTGCTTCCATAAAGATTACAGCCTTGGAAACGCTATGGGGCAGTTCTACTCTGTCCTATAGGGTCGCTATGAGTCAGAATTGACCCGGCAGCAAGGGGTTTTTTTTTTTTTTTTTTAAATCTTCCAGTAAAGGACGGTGAAGGAAGGAGACCTACGTACAGGGATGTGTTTAATGAGAACGCACAACCATCCAACGTGTCCCGAGCAACGAGTACTCACTGGATGTCATTACCATTGAAGTTCTGTTGACAATCTTGATACGCTTGTCTTTGTTAGAAAGCGGGGATTCATTAAAAGTAGTACGAATTTAATCTCTTCCCAAAGTATCTCTTCTGCAAGCCAATATATACTCAGCAATAACAATAAAATAGTTGCCGCGGAGCATTACCGCCAGGGCTGAGGAAATTAAAAACTGCAGGCACTTCTGATGTGCTTGCTTGACTTCAAAAGGCCGAGGGCTCAACCCTCCTGCGAATTCCAACAGCCTGAGGCTCTTCCTGAACAGCAGGAGGCATTCTTCCGCAGAGGTTCTCCCCAGGGCTCAGGGCTGGGCTCAGGAGCTCTGTCAGTCTTCATCTGTAAACATGGCCAAGAACCCTCCCCAGCAGAGGCAGGCCGACAGCACTTCAGGGCACCACGAGTGGAAGCAGAGACATTTTTGCATACTAAAAAGGGAGACCTATTGAAATTGAAAATGTAGCTGTTATCAGGATTACTTATGGAAAAACAAAGGATCTGATTTCAGGAATTTGAAAACATCATAATTCTACCATATGCACCAACAATACGACTTCACAGCATATAAAGCACTGGGGAGATAATTTCTGGGATAGGAGCAACCAAATAGACAGTTCTGTTAAGGAGATCTGTAGGATTTATAGCCCTCCAAATCCAAGAGCAATGCAGGTGTCAGAAAGAAGAAATGATCTACAACTCAAGTGTCTGCAACATGATTCACCAAGCATTTCCTCCCATACGAATTATAATACCTGATAACCGAAACCACAATAAAAGTCTGTAACAAATCCAGAACGTGGATGAAAAGGCAGCCATGTATCATGTAAAACATGCTTACATTGAAGAGAAACACTGGGCACACCAAGAAACTACCGACTGTATGTTTACAACATAATTAATAATGTAGAAGTCTCTTACAGCAAGCAGTAATTTCACACATGGTGTGTCGATTACTCGACATTCACCTTGTTCAAATATGTTCATTTGCATCCCACATTTTCTGCTCAAGTCAGGATCCCTGGATTAGCAAAACACAGAGGTTTCATTAAGTTCAAAAAAAAAGTACTGGTATAAGAATACACATACAGACCAATGGAATCGTACTGAGGGTTCAGAAATAAACCCACACATCTATGGTCAATTGACAACGATGCTAAGTCCTTCCAATGGGGAAAGAATAGTCTCTTCAATAAATGGTACTGGGACAACTGGATCTCCATATGCAAAAGGAGGCAGCTGGACCATATCTCATCCCATACACAAACATTAACTCAAAATGGATCAATAACCTAAATATAAGAAATAAAGCCTTCAAACTCTCCGAAGAAAACACTGAGGTGATTCTGCAGGAACTAACTTCTGACAATGGATTCTTAGATATGATACCAAAAGCACAAGCAGCAAAAGAAAAATAGAGTCAATGGACTTCATCCAAATTAATAACTTTTGTGCATCAAAGGACTTTAATAAGAAAGTAAACAGACAACCTACAGAATGGGAGAAAATATTTGATATATATCTGATAAGGATTTAATATCCAGCATACTATATAAAGAAAGCTTGTAACTCAAAAAAAAAAAAAAACCCAGTTAAAAAACAGGCAACTTGAACAGACATTTCACCAAAAAGTATATTCAAATGGCCAACAAGCACATAAAAAGATGCTCAACATCATCAGTCATTACCCATTGCCATCAAGTTGGTTCCGATGCAAATCAAAAGCCAATGAGACACTAGCTCATCCCCACTAGAATGGCAATAATAAAAAAAAGAAAAAGAAGAAAAAGAAAAAAAGAAAAGAACAGATGTTGACAAGACTGTGGAGAAACTGGAACCCTCACCCACTGTTGGTGGGAATGTGAAATGGAAGCCACCGTTGGCAACAGTTGGGTGGTGCCTCAAAAGGTTGAACACAGAACTACCATACGACCCAGTAATCCCAGTCCTAGGTATGTACAAGAAGGGAAGGCTGGAACGCAAACAGAAAACTGTACCCAATGTTCACTACAGCACTTTTCACAATAGCCAAAAGGTGGAAACAACCGAAGTGTCCATCAAGAGATGAATGGATTAAAAAAATGCGGTATAAATACACAATGGCGTATTATTCAGCCATAAAGAGAAATGAAGTCCCGATGCATGTCACAACATGGATGAACCTTGACAACATCATGCTGAATGAAATAAGTCAGTCTCAAAAGGGTAAATGCTATATGATCTCACCTACATGAAATAAGCAAATACACAGAAACCAAAGCTAATTAGCAATTACCAGGGGTGGGAGAGAAGGGGGAAAGGGAAGTTTCTGCAGAGGGAGCACTAAGATTATGTTAATGGTGGTGAAATAATTAGTAAAAGTATAGTGATGATGGTTGCACAACATGAAGACCGTCATCAACGTCAATGAATTACACATGTAGAAACTGTTGAACTGGCAAATATTTTGTTGTGAATATTTTCACCCCAATAAAAAAATTTACATACAGAATAGAAAGGAACAAAGCTGTCATTATTCACAGATGATATGATTATCTACTGAAACTCAAACCTACAGGCAAATTATTAGAATTGATGAACGAGGTTAGCAGATTTGCTAGATACAAAATCAACTTACAAAACTCAATTGCATTTCTATATACCAGCAATAAACAATTAGACAACCCAATTAAAAATAGAAAGATACCATTTACCAAAAAAGCATCTATAAATAAATGTAACAAAGTGTGCAATACATTTAAGGAGAATATAGTATCTTCAAAAAAAAGGATCATAAGAATAAATGCAAAATCAAAATGCTAATTCTCTCCAAACCAATCTACAGATTCATGTAGTCTTTGAGATTTTCATGGAACATACCAAGCAGATCTTAAATTTACCTACAAAAGCAAAAGGTCATGAAGACTCAAGAAACAAGAACCAGGCAAGCGTGGCCTGTCACACCAGATATCAAAACTGCGTAACTAAGACGAAGTGAAGCTGGCACAGGGTAAGACCGTGGAACAGAGAAGAGAGGCCAGAAACTGCCCTACATATATACAAAATCCGGAAATATGACAGACAGGACACGGATGATTAGTACAGTTGGTCATCCATGTGGGAAATTTTTAAAGAAATCAATCGACCCCTACACCAAACTCCATACGAAGTCAATTTCAAAGGGATTATGGTCCTAAACGTAAAAGGCAAAACTTTAAAACTCTTAGAACAAATTTAAGAAGGTATCTTTGAAGCCTCAAGGTTGAAAAGAGTATCTTAGGACAGAGAAAGTTCTAGTGATGAAGGAAGGCTGTTGAATTGGCTACATGACACTAAGAATTTCTACCCACCCTCCTAAAGGCAAGAAGATAGCTGCATCCATTTATACCCAAAATAGGACTAGTATCCATAATATATTAAGAACTCCTAAAATCAGTATTAAAAACAGACAAATAGAAACATGAGCAAAAGCATTTCATGAGAAGAAAAATAAATGGCCAATAAACCTATGAAAAAATACTTGACTTCATGAGTAATTAAAAACAACGAAAACCAAACCCGCTGTCTTGGAGTCGATTCTGACTCATAGTGACCCGATAGGACACAGCAGAACTACCCCATAGGATTTCCAAGGAGTGGCTGGTGGATTCGAACTGTCAACCTTTTGGTTAGCAGCCGAGCTCTTAACCACTGTACCAGGGCTCCTCATCAGTAATTAGGGAACCGAAAATTAAAGCACAATGAGACACCACTTCGTCCCCACGAAGAAAACAAAATGTTCACCTAGAAAACTCCACGCACTGGTGAGGATGCAGAGCACTGGCACTCAGACACCCAACACAAGCCGGCATTACCCTCCATGTGCACGGCCTACACCAAGCCCACACGTCCACTCCTGGGAACCAACCCTGGAGATACTTACACATGTGCACTAGGACTCATTCAAGAATGTTCACAGCAACATTGTGGAAGAACAGAAAAATGACAACAACCCAAATGCTGTTCAACATTAGACTGGATGGCTAAATGACAGAATACAAGGGCCACTACACAGCAGCAGAAAAAGAATGAGCTTCAACAACCAGCATCAGTAGATGGAAACCTTGATGTTGTATTTTAAAAAGCATATTCAACATAATTCCATTAGAGATAAAGATCAAAAAAGAGGCAAAATCATACATACACATAGATACAAGCACATGAGATAAACCTTACAGAACAGCAAGGGAATAACTAACCAAGTTCAAGATTACTGTTACTTGTTGGGGGAATGGCAAAGAAGGGACTTCAAAGACACCAGTGGTGGTTGTGGTTGTTAGGTGCCATCAAGTCAGTTTCGACTCACAGCGACCCCATGCACAACAGAAAGAAACACTGCCCTGTCCTGCACCATCCTCCCAATTGTTGCTATGTTTCAGCCCATTATTTCAGCCACTTTATCAATCCATCTCGTTGAGGGTCTTCCTCTTTTTCACTGACCCTCTACCAAGCGTGATGCCCTTCTCCAGGGACTGATCCCTCCTGCACGTCCAAAGTATGTGAGACAAAGTCTCATCATCCTCGCTTCTGAGGAGCATTCTGGTTGTACTTCTTCCAAGACAGATTTGTTCGTTCTTTTGGCAGTCCACGGTATATTCAATATTCTTCACCAACCCCACAATTCAAAGGCGTCAATGCTTCTTCAGTCTTCTTTATTCATTGTCCAGCTTTCATGTGTAAATGAGGTGACTGAAAAGACCATGGCTTGAATCAGGGGCACTTTAGTCTTCAAAGTGACATCCTTGCTTTTTAACACTTTAAAAAGGTCTTTTGCAGCAGATTTGCCCAATGCAATGCATCTTTTTATTTCTTGACTGCTGCTTCCATGGGTGTTGATTGTGGATCCAAGTAAAATGAAATCTTTAACAATTTCAATCTTTTCTTCATTTATCATAATGTTGCTTATTGATCCAGTTGTGAGGATTTTTGTTTTCTTTACGTTGAGCTGTAATCCATACTGAAGATTGTTGTCTTTGATCTTCATCAGTAAGTACTTTAAGTCCTCTGCACCTTCAGCAAGCAAGGTTGTGTCATCAGCATATTGCAGGTTGTTAATGAGGCTGTGGTCTTTGATCTTCATCAGTGTTTCAAGTCCTCTTTGTGCTTTCAGCAAAGACAGTAGTAGTATTGTTCTATTTCTTAAGCTTGATGGTGAGGATTTGGAAGGTCATTTTTTAATTTTTTCTTCAAATTGAATATATAAGTTACACCCTTCTGTTCTTAGATATTTTATCATAAAAACAAAGAAATAGTGAAGGAAAAAAATTTATGGATCAGATCCCAAAAATACATACCTGGAAGAGTTTAGCGATTTGATTATATAACAAGCATCGTAGTTATCTAGTGCTGCTATAACAGAAATACCACAAGCGGATGGCTTTAACAAAAAGAAATTTATTCTCTCACAGTCTAGCAGGCTGCAAGTCCGAATTCAGGGCACCAGCTCCAGGGGAAGGTTTTCTCTCTGTCAGCTCTGGGCGAAGGTCCTTGTCATCAATCTTCCCCTGGTCTGGGAGCATCTCAGCGCAGGGACCCTAGGTCCAAAGGACATGCTCCCCTCCTGGTTCTTCATTCTTGGTGGCATGAGGTCCTTCTCCTTTCTGCTTGCTTTGCTCTTTTATATCTCAGAAGGAGAACGACTTAAGACACAACCTAATCCTGTAGATTGAGTCCTGCCTCATTAACATAACTGCCTCTAATCCAGCCTCATTAACATCATAGAGATTAGGATTTACAACACATAGGATAATCACATCAGATACGAAAATAGTGGACCACACAATACTGGGAATCATGGCCTAGCCAAGTCGACACGTATTTTTGGGGGACACAATACAATCCGTAACAAGTATGTATTTCTGGGGCTCTCACAAACGCTTCTCCACCCCCACCAAAACAAAGAAAGGAAGATTAATCACGAAAAGACTAACTGAAGTAGCGAGAAGTGCTAAGACAGAGGCACAACAGAACGCTTCACCAGGTCAGCATCCAGGCTGTGAAGAACCTCCAGCTGTCACCTCCTCCATCAGGGACGACAGAATGCCCAGGCTGGGTGCAGAACCTGCCTGAATGGGCCATCCACTCACCCCGGTAGTGTGTGCTGCACACTTGCCACCTTCGTTGAGACATTAGTGAGACAAAGGTGGCCAGGCCCTGCCCTCACAGAACCTGCAGTCTCTGCAGGACGAAGCAGAGCCCTCAGGGGAGACAATAATGGCAGCAAGATCATTCACAGACTTCCCGATCCAGTCCGACACCTCAGCACGCCAGGGATGGAAAACACCAACATGAAGGTTTCACCCTCACAGTCGAACGCGAGAGACACGTCAAATTCCACCCGGCCTAGGTGCCGTCGTGGGACACACACGGGCCTCAGGGGCAGAGAGGGGGACCAAGCCTAGCCCGGGCAGGAGCAGGCAGTATTGGCAAGGCCAAGAGGGGCTGCCAGCAGAGGGGGCTGGTCAGGGTGCATCCCAGACAGAAGGAACAGCACGTGCAAAGGCCAAAACCCGTCCTCCAAGTGGTTCTGGATCCTTGGTCCACAGACCCAACTTCTGTTCCAGTGGAACAATGGTAGAGCACACGCCTCTCCCTGCAAAGGCTGTGGTCAGGAATCCAGTTTACAAGGAGTTCCCAGGTGGGGGAAGAAGTCAGGGATGACAAAACTTGTACTCCACCAATACGTGCCTCATCAAAAATGCCCATTCCTTTAGGGCCACGGACAAGTCACTGCACCAGTGCTGAGGACGGCACATAAATAATTTGGTTTTTAAAGCTGCATGTTTCATTACGTTCTGCATCTTCTAGATGTAATGAGACACGGCTGCTCAGGGGCTAACTGGAGAGAACATCTTACTCCCCTCGTTTGTGACACTGCTCCGAGGAGCAGATAACCAGGGGTCAAACAACACACTGACTGTGGAGCAGAAGTTGGCTTCTCCACTGGACAGGCCCAAGTGGGATGTCTGAACAGGGTTCTTCCAATGCACTCACTGTCTCAGCCTGAACAGCAGGAGGCCCAGCAGGTCAGAGGCCATATTTTTGTATGTACTGTATCTAACATGTACAACACTGGACAGATGATAAAAAGAAAAGTAACCAAAACATTGTGAATTTTATTTTCAAATAACAATACTGGATAAAAAGGTGAATTGCTAATTTCAACAAAATCTCCTCCATCCCCACGAGGAGCCAGGCAGTGCTCAGGGTACCCAGGACACACGTGGGGGCAGGGGCCACGGTCCCAGCTCTCATGGGGCTGACGTAACAAGGCGTGAGAGACATCACAAACAAGAAAACAGATACGATCCAATAAGTGCCACCAAACACATAAACTAGACGTGTGACAGAAAGCACGTGGGGCCTCACCTAAGACAGGGTCACTAGGGAAGGCGTCTAACATGGCAACATTTCAGCTGAGACCTGAAGGCAGGGAAGGAAGCAGACACTCAGAGGCGCCAGGGTGGCCAGTCCTCCAAGTGCGTACTGAGCAGCAACCCTGCGCCAGGCACTGTTATGGATGCTGGAGCGAGGGCCGGACACCGTTATGGGCGCTGGAGTGGGGGCCGGGCACCGTGACGGGAGCTAGAGCGGGGACCGGGCACCGTGACGGGCGCTGGAGCGGGGGCCGGGCACCGTTATGGACGCTGGAGCAGGGGCCGGGCACCGTTATGGATGCTGGAGCGAGGGCCGGGCACCGTGATGGGCGCTGGAGCGAGGGCCGGGCACCGTGATGGGCGCTGGAGCGAGGGCCGGGCACCGTGATGGGCGC
>NW_004444005.1:9137293-9145124 GCF_000243295.1 Trichechus manatus latirostris | reverse complement strand
AGCGAGGGCCGGGCACCGTGATGGGCGCTGGAGCGAGGGCCGGGCACCGTGATGGGCGCTGGAGCGAGGGCCGGGCACCGTGATGGGCGCTGGAGTGAGGGCTGGAAGCAGCACAGACGGAGCTCAGCAGAGACAGCAGAGCAGAGGCCGGGAGACGATGGGAGGCGGGTGCAGGACCCCAGGCTTAGACTCCCTGAGGAAGCCGGTGGGAGCTGCTCCGTGGAAGGACCGCCCTCCTCCTGTGCACAGCTCTGAGCAGCGGGGGTGGGAGGAGGCCTGGGGGCACCCCCGCACCTGTCCCCACCCCTTCTGCTGCCTCTGGCCGAGGCCCTCATTGCCCTGCTTCTGCTCTGAGAACTCCTGGGCACTGGCTATCAACCCCTCCCACCAGCAGTCAGCCCCCATCTAGGTGTACATGCACTTTCCAAGTCAGCCTGAGCTGATTTCAGACTCAGGAATCCAGGCTCCTCCCCAGAGAGCTGATTCAGAGGGTCTGGGCAAGGCCTGGGAACCCGCAGATGTCCACAGCGTCCACAGCTCTACCTCCAGTCAAACTCTCTTCCGAACCGAACACCTGCTTATCCACTTGTGACTCGGAAACCTCACAGGCGCCTCAAACTCAGCAGACCTAGATGAAGCCATGCTCTTCCTTCCAAACCTGCTCCCCTCCAGCGCCCCCCAACCCCACCACCCTGGTGAATCATGCTCCATCTCCTGCATGGTCAGCCTGATGCCTGGGGCTCGCAATCACTGTTCAGAGTGGGAAGCGACCCTGACACTGTAATGGTGGACACATGACGTATTTGCCAAAACCCACTGGATAATACAACACAAAGAATGAACCCCTCTGGGTGTGGAGTAGAAAACAGGGACTAAAGGGTGCAAGTGACTTGTCCAAGGGCACAGAGTTGCTAGGGTACGGCCAGGACTGGAGGCTGGGCCACCCAGAGTAAAACCAGCACCGCTACCATCCACACACCAAGCAGTGGCTCTACCACCTGCCATCCTTCTCTTCAGACGAGCAGAATGCATGAACAAAACCACTATGCTGAGCTGGAATTTGCCATTTCTCACTCTCACACACTTGCGTGTTAGTCTTATTTCATTTATATTGACCTCTAAGCAGTTATTTCTAAGTATCGCTGGGAATGGACTTGAACTTTCTATCAGTGATAACACACACGTTATGCTGGCACCTTGCTCCACTCACTCAACATTACATGTGTGAGGCTCATCTACGTTGTTATGTCACCCTAGCTAATTCATTTTCTCTGCTGCACAGCATTCCACTGTATGAGTATATTGCAATTTATTTATCCACTCTTCTTCTGAGGGCCATTCACTGTCTTTCCAACAGCTTTACTGTTACAATCACTACAATCGCTGCTATTCTAGAAGGTCTTGCCATCTAGCCGTTCACATGCCAGTCGGTCTAAGGTAAGGCCTGTAGCTGGGACTGGAACTGCAACTGCAGGGTCACAGGGCTGCAGAGTAAGCACAGGTGCAACTTCACCAGGTAAGGCCAAACTGTTTCCCAAGGCGGAAATCTGGAATCTTCACTCCCACTAACGAAGGATGAGAGTGGCCAGTGTGCCACAGTCTTAGCAACACCTCTGCTGTCTTGCTTTTTGATGTTTGGCCTTTGTTCTTGGTTCTTTCGAGGCAGACCAACACCTGAGGCTAATGAGTCGGGGGTAACCAGACCACGAGGGACCACCTGGGGGCCGCTGCTGATTAAGTCTCATGAAGCATGACATAACCTATCATGGCCACATGGGAAAGCGGGTAAGAGCCCTGAGCCCTAAGGCTCAGAGGAGCTTCCTGGTTGGTGACCATGCACAGGAGAGGGTAGCGAGTCCCTCCTGGGGACATGGAACCTCCATGCTGGAGCTTGCAGAAACCACACCCTATGTGTCTCTTCATTTGTATCCTTTTTGATTGTAGTAAATCTGCAGCAATAACTATGGTACACTCTCCATGACATTTTGTGAGTTGTTCCAGCAAATTAATGAACCCACAGAGGCAGTAAGAGCCAGCGGGGGTGGGTTTCTGCCTATTTGGCAGTCTGAAAGAAGGCGTTCTTCTAACTTGTGAGATCTGACCCAGCTCCAGGTGGCTAGAGTTGGAGAGAGAGTCATGTGAGCAGCTGGTGATGAAGATGGAGAAAGGGGAAGGTGAGGACTGAATCCATCCCCATGTTTTGGGTACTGGATTCATGCTCATCCTTGCTGCACAGCGGATTTATCCATTTTGCCCTTTGCTTAGTGTAGCATCTTGTCATTTATTTTTATGGCATTAGCTTTTTGGTTTTTTCCTCTGAAATGCCTGTTCAATTTTCTGCCCATTTGGCAGAGGAGATGACAGAGGGGTGTGTTAGGTTGTTAAGTCTTTTGTTAGAGATTTTAAATTTGATTTATAAATTCTGGATGCTAAATATTTGTAAGTTATATGTGTAGCAAAATTTCCTCCCACGTTGTGGGTTATTTTTTCACATTTTGGAAGTCTTTGGATTTTCCCACTGCTGTCAAGTGGATTCCGACTCATAGAAACCCTATAGGAATACAATGAAGCTTTTAAGTATAATATAGTTTGTTTTCTCGATCTTTTTCTGTGTGCTCTGTGATTTTTGCATCAGCCTTAAGAAATCCTTCCCTATCCTGGGGTCCTAAAGATATTCTCCTTCAATTTCTTTTTAAAAGGTTTAAAGTTGTATCTTTCATATTTGGGTCTTCACCCACCTAAAGATATTGCTTATTTTTCTGTCTGATGTAAATTAGCAATCTAATATTATTTTTTTACATATGAATATCAATACTTGTTTCACCACTGATCTTCTAACATAAATCAAGTTGCTGTATCATTCCACGGGCCTGCTTCTGGGTTCTCTAGTTTGTTCTACTATTCCACTGTATATCTCTACATTAATATAATTCATGTTTTATAGCTTGAGAAAAATTTCTCACGTCTAATAGGGCAAGTTCCACCTTATTCTTCAAGCTTGTCTTAGCTACTCTTGGCCCCTTTGCAGGTAGGTAGACAAGACAGACAGACAGGCAGACACATCACGCACAGTGTGTGTGTGCGCGCACAGTAGAATCCATTTGCCAAGTGCCATTTGAAACTCCAGTTGGAATTTTTATGGAATTGCACTGAATTAACAGAGTAATTTGAGGGACAGTTAACATATTTGTGACAGAGTCTTTCTATCCATGAACGTATATCTCCATTTGAAAAAGACAGATGAAAAATTAATGAGTTAACTTTAAAATGATGAATTTTATGATATGTGAATTATATTCCAAATAAGGAAAAAAATTAATAAGTATTTAACTTAAGATGCTTTGTAGTTGAAATACAACAAGAGAATAAGGTAAAATGAAAGTAAGGAAAACGAAGATAAATTACTGAAAGACAATACAAAGGATCAACCCATTGCCATCGAGTCGATTCCGATTCATAGCGATCCTACAGGACACAGTAGAACTTCCCCATAGGGTTTCCAAGGGGCAGCTGGTGGATTCGAACTACTGACCTTTTGGTTAGCAGCTGAGCTCTTAACCATTGTGCCACCAGAGGTCCAAAAGATCAACAAGACCACGAATATCCATACACATTCTGCTTTAACTGAGCTCCGCAAATTCTGCGTTTGATGGTGGTGAGTTTCGTTAGGGGAGGGGTGCTGTTTTAGCCACAGCAATATTCATGCTACCCAGAGGTCTGCTTTCCCACTCCTAAATAAACGACAGATCTACCATGCCTGGGGACCAGAAGACTCAAGTTGTCATTTCTTCCCAAATGCCTCTAAGTGCAGCCATGTGACTAAGCTCTAGCCAGTAAGAAGCAGAAGCTAGGAGCACCTTCTATGAAACATCTTTAGAAGGAGGGGGCATGACTTGCTCTAGCCATTTCTGATTTTTCCTCCTAGTGGGAATGTAAATGTGGTAGACAGGCCTAGAGCAGCCAACTTGGACCAAGAGGTTGAAGCCAAGCATAGAGGTACAGCTAAGCAGAAGGAGCCTGGGTCCCCACCACGAATGTGTACACGAGACAGTGATAAGCACCCACCTTGTAAAGCCACTCCTGTTAGGGATCTGCAGTCACACGCAGATACAGCCAAGGCTAGCCTATACAATGCCAGAAACCATAACTTCATTTTCCTACTGGCCAACACAAGCCCAACGTTTCAATACTTTTCCTACAGCCCTTGCTCAGCATTTAACTTCCTCACACACCAGGATGTGCTCAAATGCTCCGCTGTCACACTCAGCCAGCCAGCATGAGCCCCCCTCTCCCCTAGAAGCCCACCTGCCCTTCGAGTTTTGTCACCCTGCTGAGCCTGGAGCCTGGAGAGAAGCTCCGTCTCCAGAAGGCGCTCAGGAGAGCTCAGTGAAAAATCGTTTCCGACCCAATGCCAGAGCAGATGTGTTCCAAACTGATAGGATCAAGCCCAACATTTCACAGACAAAGCAGGTCACCTGGAGATCACTCTGGATCACTGCTCCAAAGACAAGACACCTGAGTGCTCACCTCCACAACAGATGTGTCACGTGGCAGGGGAAAAAATAAAAACATAAACCAAAGGTCTTGGGGGAGACTCTATTTTCCATAAAAGAATAGATAAAAAAAGGTTATAAAATGTTACCTCGTTTTCCAACTAGAATAAGCGCAACTATTAAAAGGGACAAAGAGAAGGATTTTAAAATGACTACTTGTGGTGAAAACCAATCTTCTCTTTTTGTGTTCCACTAGCTATGAGTACTTTCGCTTTAACAATCTCACGTAGTTTTTTTGAACAAACTGACTACACAGACAGGTGATGTCAAAGATTAGAAGTACAGCTACTGGAGCCATCAAGATCCAAAAGAAAATACTTCAAACAATAAAAACATTCCATTTTAGAGAGACACCATTTACAATAGCAACAAAAAAAATATAACTAAGAATAAATCTAATAAAACATTCCCAAGACCTTTCAGAGAGAAAAGTTTTAGAACTTCATTGAAAGACATTAAAATTGGCCTAAAAAAGCGACAGAGGGCATGCTCATGAAAATGAAGACTACATTTCAAAAGATGCCAGTTCTCCACACTGACCTATATCCAGTGCAATTCCAATCATAATTCAAACAGATCTTAAAAGCAAAAGACAAACAAACCAAAGGGTCTGGGCAATCTGGTTCTAGGCTAAGTGGACAGCCAAGGTCTAAGCAAAATTATCGGCAGAATGTGGCATGAAGGGAAGGCAGTCGAAACAGTGGGACAGAGTCAAGGACACCAAGACAGATCTATGCAAATATGAAAATGGCAAAAGATAGGAGTGGTATCACAAACACACTGAGACAACACAGCCTCGGTAAGTGGGGTGGGGGATGGTGGGTTATTCCATGAGGAAACAAACCACGCTCCTGCCTCCCACCGTACACAACTATCAATTACAGAGGTTTAAGCACTTAGGTGTGAAAGGCAAAACTGTAAAACTTCTAGCTGAAAATATGCCTTTATGATGTGTACGCTCCGTTGTTGCTGTTGTTAGCTGCCATCAAGCCGGCCCCGCTCATGGTGACCCCGTGCGCAGCAGAATAAAACGCTGCCTGGTCTGGCACCATCCCCGTGACCAGCTGTGTATCGAAGCATTATGATCCATAGAGTTTTCACTGGCTGATTTTCAGAAGTAGATCATCAGGCCTTTCTTCCTAGTCTGTCTCAGTCTGGAAGCTCCACTGAAACCTGTTCAGAATCATAGCGATATGCAAGCCTCCACTGACAGCCGGGTGGTGGCTGTGCATGAAGTGCACTGGCCGGGAATCGAACCCTGGTCTCCCGCACGAGGGCGAGAATTCTACCACTGAACTACCAATGCCTTCATGCAACAATTCTACTCCTATATAAATACCCTAGAGAAATTCTCACCCATGCGTACCCGCATGGGTACATGAAGGTTCCTGGCAACATTTTCCCTAATGGCAAAACACTCGAGACAACCCAAATGCCCACCAACAGGAGAAAAGAGAAACAACAGATAAGTTGAAGCTTAGAAAATAAGGTGGAGGGAAAAAAAGCAAGTTGTAGAGACCAGACTACAGAAAGAACAGCACAGCTCCGAAGGAGGCACAATTAAATCACGAGTTTGTGAGCGCTACGTGACATGCCCTAAAGCTATGAAGGACAACAAGCAAATCATAAGCATGAAATTCAAAAGGTGGTCATCTCCTGGGGGGCGGCGAGACAAGGATGAGAAGCAGAAACAAAACGTTCTGAACGTGGTGGTGACGGCTGCGCCACATGGTGAACGTAAGCCACGTCGCTGAACTGCACACTTAAAAACGGGTAAAACGGCCAAGTTTACGTTAGCTATATTTTACCACAATAAAATTAAATTACACAGAAAACCAGAACGCGGAAACAGCTTTAACAGTTACCGATCGGTTCTGCTTCACGTTCATGTATGCAGCTGGTCAGCATGGCGGGGTCTACCTTATAGACTGGGGGGTGGGTCCATGAGAGCATTCTCTTTACACACACACACACGCACACGCGCGCGCACACACACACACACACGTGTTCTTTTCTAAGTGTCATTATTACACAATAAAGTATTTTAAGAATAACTGGAGATTCCTGTTGGGTATTACGTCCACAGGGCCAACCTCACCAGAAACGGGCCAGCCCTAAGCGTGTTTCCAGGTACAGCGCCTGCACTGAACCCAGTTATCTTGTGAGTACAGTCAGCGCCAATCATTCTTCACAAAGGGAAAACCTCCCAGCAGGAGTTTGCGGATCCGGCTCACCTCTGTCACTTTGGGTTGAAGTGTTAAAGCCTCTGGGCTCATCCGAGGGATATCTATGTGGATCTGGAGAGGCAAGGGAAATAGAAAGTTACTTTAAAAGATAAGAAGCATGATACAAGCATTATGATTAAAATGGCAATATGTTCTGATGGCAACAAATTTGCTTTGGGTCTTAATCTGTTCTCTCTCTGAAGATATGAATTCTGTTTTCTCATATTTCCTCTGGAGAAAGTATCCAAGGCCTGCTCTATGTGCATGGGGCCCGCCCGGTCTAAGACATCAGGCTCCCGGGCCACAGTCCCCACGACACAGCACACTAGGCCTGCTCTATGTGCATGGGGCCCACCTAGTCTAGGATATGAGGCTCCCTGGCCACGTCTGCCCCGACATAGCACGCTGCATGGTGAGCATGGAGTTGCCCGCAGCTATTTAGCAACATCGTGCACGGCAATTAGCGAACACTGATTTTCAGCCTCTGACACGGGGGCCATTCGAGCACATCAATAGTGTACAAGTTTCCAGCTGTGACAGCTTCTTCATGGAACACAGGCCACATCTGTCTCCACAAAGTCCTTGGGGAATCTTAGACTCTCTGCTATCCTGTGGCTAATTCCTGCTTGACCCTCTGTGACAGGAGAATCACAATCAAGGTCTCAACACTGTAGAGGAACGCACTGTGGGCTCAGAAAACACGGGGACACTGGAGCCCAGGCTGGTGTCAGAGACGGCTCACAGCGTCCCACGTACACACGGGGACACTGGAGCCCAGGCTGGTGTCAGAGACGGCTCACGGCGTCCCACGTACACACGGGGACACTGGAGCCCGAGGTGGTGTCAGAGATGGCTCACGGCGTCCCACGTACACACGGGGACACTGGAGCCCGAGCTGGTGTCAGAGACGGCTCACGGCGTCCCACGTACACACGGGGACACTGGAGCCCGAGCTGGTGTCAGAGACGGCTCACGGCGTCCCCCGTACACACGGGGACACTGGAGCCCGAGGTGGCGTCACAGACGGCTCACGGCGTCCCACGTGCACACGGG
>NW_004444005.1:9127047-9137112 GCF_000243295.1 Trichechus manatus latirostris | reverse complement strand
TGCACACGGGACACTGGAGCCCGAGGTGGCGTCACAGACGGCTCACGGCGTCCCACGTGCACACGGGACACTGGAGCCCGAGGTGGCGTCACAGATGGCTCACGGCGTCCCATGTGCACACGGGACACTGGAGCCCGAGGTGGCATCACAGATGGCTCACGGCGTCCCACGTGCACACGGGACAGTCGAGCCTGAGGTGGCGTCACAGACGGCTCACGGCGTCCCACGTGCACACGGGGACAGTCGAGCGTGAGGTGGCGTCACAGACGGCTCACAGCATCCTATGTGAACTTCTCACCCTAGCCACACTGTCTTCACCCTATTTACCCAGGAACACGCCCCAAACAGGGTAGGGAGCACATTCTAACGCCGAGAGGGAGTCTACAGTTGGCTCACCTTTGACCAGCCCATGAGAATGACCACTGAGCTTTCCAGCGGCCAGGGCTCGGGGGATGTCCCCTCCCTCGGCCACCCACCAGTACTATAAGTTCCTTACGCGCTGCACTCAGCTTCCTGGTCTATCAGCTGCCTGCCCTGCACCCTCCAAGAGTGAAGACCAGGTAAGTCTGTGGGGTGACAGCCCAGAGAACCTTCTGGTAATTGTGCAGTTCTGACACACTTGAATTACTCTGGACGATAGCACATTCCCGCCTCAAATGCTTCCCCAGCCCAGAACTTGGAGACCGTCAGTGCAGGAATGGTGCTGGAAGCCAAGGGGAGAGAGGACAGCTCGAGGCGAGGTCAGATGGCGGCCACTGCCTGGGGTGCGTGGAAGAAGAGGCAGCAAGGACGGAAGGTGGGAAAGACAAGTCAGAGAGTAAACAAGATCACGTTCAAAGGAACACAAGGGAAAATCATCCCCCGGTCCTCTGAGAACACGGTGAGGAATCAAGACATTTGAGACTCACGTGCACCCTGACATGTCCCAAGGAAGAGGGGGATGAGGAGGAGGGGCCGGAGGGGAGAAGGAAACGGGGAGAAGGAGGAGGGGGAAGAGGGAGGGGGGCTCCAGCCACTGCGTGCAGGAGCCCAGGCGTGGGGATGAAAGCCCACCAGGGCCAGCTACAGGGGTCCTTGAAGGCCATCCCTCCTTAGAGCACCTTCCCATCCAATGACACTCCTGTGGGCACACGCCTGTCCCAGCACCAGGACTGTGGGCTTCTCCTGGCAGGAGCCAGCTGGAGCGCACCTCAGTCGGCCAAGTGCCCAGCCCAGCGGACACAACAGAGCACACTCCCAGCCACACCCGCCACGCGGCCAGTGTGAAGACGGGCAGAGCACCGTCAGAGAGGGCAGAGTGCCACGGTCCCTGCACCCCGTCATGCACAGGACCCGGCAGGGAGGCCAAAGGCTGCGATGGCCCAGAAGAACTGACTGTGAGAGGGAAGGACAGACTGCAGCGATTGTTAACAGCAGGCCAGTCTGCGCATCTGAAATAAACACTTCACCGTCAAACCAAGAGACAAAGACTGACTGGGGAACCACCACGGCCCCCACCTCCTGCTGCTTCCCGGGTGGGTGGGAGGGCATTTCTGCTGTGGTCCTTGTGTCCCAGAGTGGGCAGCAGAGAAAGGCGGTGTCCTCGAGGCCAGTCTGGCCACTCTGCCTCGACATCACTGTGAGCACTGGCCAGAAAGCAGAGCGTATTTCAGAGGCGTGTTTTCCTGACATCAGGCAACCAAAGAAGAAAGACAACACACTTCAAATGGTTCACGTTTCTGTTAATGTAGAACTCCCACCCCACCCCGGCAGGGAGGCAGCACGAGGTGGGGGCCACGGCAAGGTTCCCCATTAGTCTTTGGAAATTCTCAGTAATATGGAAGCTCTTCATTACCTATCATAGTAACTGAATAAAGATATACACAACCTGTTTTTAATTAACTTTCCCTTAAGAAATTTATTACAGCACAGACCTTGGTAAACCCTGCAGACAGGTGCTACTGCCTGCCTTTGGAAGTCTGTTTCTTGAATAAAAACACATCAAGAACATGTTCAAAACAATACTAAATACACCCATTTCCTAAAACCAGCAAAGCGGAGGGAAAACACGTTAGCCACTGTTTCCCTGAGGGACAGTAATAGCTCAGGGGTAGCATTTGTGCCGTCCATGCAAGAGACCGGCCATCTCCTTCCAAAAGTCAGCCAATGAAAACTCTACAGAGCACAACAGACCAACCACGGTGCACGGGGTCACGATGAGTCAGGGCCCAACCCGACAGCAGTTAGCAACATCACGAGAAGGATGCCCTCCAAGGACGCACCTGGCTCGAAGACTCTGGTGATGTGTCAGGGGAAAGGCCTGTCTCGGGCTGTTTTACCCAGTCTATCCAAACTGTCGTTCAAACAGAACAAGGGGACACTGCGTGGTTTAAAACCAGGAGAGGTGTGCGTCAGGGTCGTATCCCTTCACCATACCTAGTCAATCTGTATGCTAGGCAAATAATCCAAGAAGCTGGACTATATGAAGAAGATCGGGGCATCAGGATTGGAGGAAGACTCATTAACAACCTGCATTATGCAGATGACACAACCTTGCTGCCAAAAGTGAAGAGGACGTGAACCACTTATTGATGAAGATCAAAGACCACAGCCTTCAGTATGGATTACACCTCAACAGAAAGAAAACAAAAGTCCTCACAACTGGACCAATAAGCAACATCGTGAAAAACGGAGAAAAGGTTGAAGTTGCCAAGGATTCATTTTACTTGGATCCACAATCGACGCCCATGGGAACAGCAGTCACGAAATCAAACGATGTCTTGCCCTGGGCTACAAAATACTGCTTAAAAGTGCTGAAAAGCAAAGATGTCCTGTGAGGGCTAAGGTGTGCCTGACCCAAGCCATAATATTTTCAACTGCCTCATATGCATGGAAAAGCTGGACAATGATTAAAGAAGACCAAAGGATTATTGATGTCTTTGAATTACGGTGTTAGCAAAGAATATTGACAACCCTTAACAAGATGAATTGACACAGCGACTGAAACAATGGACTTGAACACAGCAACGACTGTGAGAACAACGCAGGACTGGGCAGTGCTTCGTTCTGTTGTACATCGGGTCACTAGGAGTCAGAATCGACTTGACACACCTAACAACAACAAATCGCAAACTGACAGAAAGATGTGGACATCTGTATCTGAGGGAGAAACGTCTGCCATTCCCTCATCCAGAGGTGGAGCTTCCAAAGGGAGATATTCTCTCCTTAGGTGTCTCAGCACAATCAGAAGTTGATTTTGAAACATGAGGTAGTAACACCAACTAAGAACCATCTTCTCGTTTAACTCTACCACAAACCATTGTGGATTTTCACATACTACAAAGAGAGTGAAAATGGCAAAGTCCTTGAAGAGATATTCTAATGGCAAATTCTGGATGCACTGTGAATTGTTAAGTCAATTTGGAGTATTTTTCCCATTACACACACCGTTCGTCAACTGACTGCTCAGGACACCATAATTATACCCATTTTGTGTTAAATTAAGTAGCAAAATGATAAAGTGGCTTCTCCTTTCTTCGATCTAGATCATGTCCCTAACTGAGCCACAGAGCACACGTCCCCAATGCCCAGGGGAGCCCCTCTGTCTGGGTCTGATCCATGAGTGGTCTGGCCCCGGACCATCAGAACAGTCCTGTTTTCCTGACAGCAGCTCATGCCTCCCGGTCACTCACGACCAACGAGACACAAAACCCAAGAGCTCCCCTGGCAGATCCGGGACTGCTGATGAATCTCGCGCATCCATTTTGTGACTCCAATTAAAACCACCCTTTTTGTTTTTCTGTAAGGAACTGGAGACAAGCAAGGTACTGCTATCAGGGGAATTTCACCATTATTTGTTTGCAAATGTATTCATTTATTAAAAAATAAAAATCTGCGAACCAGTCAGGGTGACAAACATTTCCTCCTACACAGCATCCAGGCTAAAGTATTTCAACGGGCATATGAGAAAAGAAAAAAGGATGCCCACCTGTCTATACGTATCTTGGTGAACTTCATCATTCCTGGAATCATAATACTGCTCGACAAAAGCAAAATATTCTTTTTGTTTTCTCTGGAGAGTGGCTGGTCTTCGGTCTACATTGGCAGGAAGGTAGCCCTGGTGAGAAAGAAAAGCACTTCTGGTTACTGCTAACTCATGCAGTCTCTAATAAAAGTTTGAAATCAAAAACTCTTGAACAAACTTTGCATTCTGAAATTTCACAGGGAGGGGAGCACAAGTAAATGACTTGAGAAAAAGGAACAGACATAAAGAAGCCAGCTATACTGCTAACATCTCTCCCACTACCACTGAGCAAGGCCAAGGACCAGGCCCTTTGCAGCCGCCACCAAATCAATCAACTGTGCTCACAGCCATACAAGAGCCGGACTGGAATCTCTCCGTCAGGCATGTATTTAATACTCTCCTAGGACAACATTTAGACATGAAACAAACCCTTCTCCAAATGCCTCATACATCATGAAGAACTAGGAGTCTATATGATCTTACAACCCAAGAAAGAAAAAAAATACACATATATATCATCTCTGTATACTTTATATACATATATATATCTCTTATGTATTATACACACACACACACACACACACACACCCTCTCCTCACTTATCAACATGGTTAGGTTCCAAAGACCAGGTCGTTATATGAAATTGGCATTACGTGAAAATGGAGGATGATACCATTAGATCACAAAATGGAGGATGACTACATCATTACATCACTGCCAAACTGCATTATTACATAACTGCCGAACCACTGAGAAATTGGGCTCAGCAAAGTTGACACATAACCTTAACCATTATACACATAACCTTAAAAACTAGAGCCAGCATTACTCTCGTCTCGCACCTTGGGATTCGTTACTACCACATGTACATCGTTAATGTGCAAAGTATTTGGACAGCAGATTTTTTATTACAGTCATTAATGCAAACTGTCAGATAACGAGATTGTCAATAAGCGAGGAGAAGGTATACAGTTGTTGTGTGCAGTCGAGTCCATCTCGACTCATAGAGACCCTACAAGACAGAGCAGAACTGCACTATATGGTTTCCAAGGCTATAAATATTTACAGAAGTAGACTGCCACATTTTTTCCCACAGAGGTAGTGGGTTTGAACCAATGACCTTTCAGTTAACAGCCAAGCTCTTAACAACTGCACTCTCTCTTTCTGTATATGCATTGCTGTTGTTGTTAGGTGCCATCGAGTCAGTTACGACTCATACATGTGTGCGTGCGTGTGTGTGTGTGTGTGTGTGTGTGTATTGTTGCTGTTACATGACTTGGAGCTGGTTCTGACTTGGTGACCCTATGTACAACAGAACAAAACACTGCCCAGCCCAGCGCCATTCTCATGATCATTGTTATGCTTGAGCCCACTGTTGCAGCCACTGTGTCAACCCACCTCATTGAGGGTCTTCTTCTTTTCTGCTGACCCTCTACCAAGCATCATGTCCTCCTCCAGGGACTCATGCCTCCTGATAACATGTCCAAAGTAATGAGAAACAAACTCTCGCATCCTCACTTCTAAGGGGCATTCTGGCTGTACTTCTTCCAAGACAGATTTGTTCATTCTTCTGGCAGTCCACGGTATATTCAATATTTGTCGCCAATATCATAATTCGAAGGCATCAGTTCTTCTTTGGTCTTCCTTATTCTTTGCCCAGCTTTCACATGCTTATGAGGCGATTGAAAACATCATGGTTTGGGTCACATGCACCTTGGTCTAAAGGTGATATCTTTGTTTTCCAACACTTTAAACAGATCTTTTACAGCAGACTTGCCCAGTGCAATGCATCTTTTCATTTCTTGACTGCTGCTTCCATGTGTGTTGATTGTGGATCCAAGTAAAATGAAATCCTTGACAACGTCAATCTTTTTCCCATTTATCATGATGTTGCTTACTGGTCCAGTTGTGAGGATTTTTGTTTTCTTTATGTTAAGGTGTAATCCATACTGAATGCTGTGGTCTTTGATCTTCATCAGTAAATGCTTCAAATCCTCTTCACTTTCAACAAGCAAGATTGTGTCATCTGCGTAATACAGGTTGTTAATAAGTCCTCCTCCAATCTTGATGCCCTGTTCTTCTTCATATAGTCCAGCTTCTCAGATTATTTGCTCAGCATTCAGATTGAATAGGTATGGTGAAAAGATACAACCCTGACGCACACCTTTCCTGACTTTAAACCACGCAGTATCCTCTTGTTCAGTTCGAACAACTGCCTCTTGATCTATATACAGGTTCCTCACAAGCACAATCAAGTGTTCTGGAATTCCCATTCTTCACATTGTTATCCATAATTTGTTATGATCCACACAGCTGAATGTCTTTGCATAGTCAATAAAACACAGGTAAACATCTTTCTGGTATTCTCTGCTTTCAGCCAGGATCCATCTGACATCAGTAGTGATATCCCTGCTTCCACGTTCTATTCTGAATCAGGCCTGAATTTCTGGTAGCTCTCTGTCAATGTACTACTGCAGCTGCTTTTGAATGATCTTCAGCAAAATTTTACTTGCATGTGATATTATTGATACTGTTTAATAATTTCTGCTTTCAGTTAGATCACCTTTCTTGGGAACAGGCATAAATATGGATCTCTTCTAGTAGGTTGGCTAGGTAGCTGTCTTCCAAATTTCTTGGCATAAATGAGTGATCAGTTCCAGCGCTGCATCCATTTGTTGAAACATCTCAATTGGTATTTCATCAATTCCTGGAGCCTTGTTTTTCGCCAGTGCCTTCAGTGCAGCTTGGACTTCTTCTTTCAGTACCATCGGTTCTTGATCATATGTTACCTCCTGAAATGGCTGAACATTGACCAATTCTTTTTGGTTTAGAGACTGTGTATTCCTTCCATCTTGTTTTGATGCCTCCCGCATCATTTAATATTTTCCCCATAGTATCCTTCGATATTCTACTCAAGGCTTGAATTTTTTCTTCAGTTCTTTCAGCTTGACAAATGTCGAGCGTGTTCTTCCGTTTCAGTTTTCTAACTCTAGGTCTTTTCATACGTCATTATAACACTTTACTCTGTCTTCTCGAGCTGCCTTTTGAAATCTTCAGTTCAGCTCTTTTACTTCATCATTTCTTCCTTTCGCTTTAGCAACTCGACATTCAAGAGCAACTTTCAGAGTCTCTTCTGACATCTATTTTGGTCTTCTCTTTCTTTCCAGTCTTTTTAATGACCTCTTGCTTTCTTCATGTATGATGTCCTTGATGTCATTCCACAATTCATCTGATCTTCAGTCATTAGTGTTCAATGCGTCAAATCTGTTCTTGAGATGGTCTCTAAATTCAGGTAGGATACACTCAAGGTCATACTTTGGCTCTCATGGCCTTTTTAAAACTTTCTTCAGCTTCAACTTGAGCTTGCATATGAGCAACTGGTAGTTTGTTCCGCAGTCGTCCCCTGGCCTTGTTCTGACTGAAGATATTAAGATTTTCCATCATCTCTTTATACAGATGTAGTTGATTTGATTTTTGCGTATTCCACCTGGCAAGGTCCGTGTGTATAGTCGTCATTATGTTGTTAAAAAAAAGGTATTTCCAGTGAAGAAGTCATTGATCTTGCAAAATTCTATCCTGCAATCTCTGGCATCGTTTCTGTCACCAAAGTCATATTTTCCAACTACTGATCCTTCTTCCTTGTTTCCAACTTTTGAATTCCAATCACCAGTAATTATCAATGCATACTGATTGCATGTTTGATCAATTTCAGACTGCAGAAGCTGGTAAAAATCTTCAATTTATTCATCTTTGGTGTTAGTGGCTGATGCGTAAGTTTGAATAATACTCGTATCAACTGGTCTTCCTTGTAAGCATATAGATATTATCCTATCACTGACAGTGTCGTACTTCAGGATAGATCTTGAAGTGTTCTTTTTGACGAGGAATGCAACACCATTTCTCTTCAAGTTGTCATTCCCATCATAGTAGACCATATGACTGTCTGATTCTAAATGGCTAATACCAGTCCATTTCAGCTCACTAATGCCTAGGATATTGATCTTTATGCGTTCCATTTCATTTTTGATGATTTCCAATCTTCCTAGATTCATACTTCGTACAGTCCAGGTTCTGATTATTAATGGATGTTTGCAGCTGTTTCTTCTCATTTTGAGTCATTCCACATCAGTAAAAGAAGGTCCTGAAAGCTTGACTCCATCTATGTCATTAAGGTCGACTCTACTTTGAGGAAGCAGCTCTTCCCCAGTTGTATTTTGAGTGCCATCCAACCTGACGGACTCATATCAGACAATGTTCTGTTGCTATTCATCCAGTTTTCTCTGGTTAATTCTTTTCAGAAGTAGACCACTGGGTCCTTCTTCCTAGTCTGTGTTAGTCTGGAAGCTCAGCTGAAACCTGTCCTCCATAGGTGACCCTGCCACTATTTGAATACTGGTGGCACAGCTTCCAGCATCACAGCAACACACAAGCCCCCACCATATGATAAACTAACAGATGCATGTTATGTACATATGTATGTATTAAAATATAGCTAAGTTTTTATGTAATGTTTCCAACACCCAAAGACAAGTAAAGATTGGATTTATAAAGACATTGATAATAAAAAGCAGTCATAATGAAAACTTAAAAAAAAAAGAAAAAAGGTACGTGACTTAACGTCAGAACGAGACCTCGTCGTAAGTCAGGGAATACCTGTACCACTGCTTAAGCCATTCACTTCCTGACAAACATGTGGGTTGTTTCCAGATTTTCGCAATTATGAATAAAGCTTGCTATAAATATTCTTGTACGAGATCTTTTTGTACATACCCTTTGATGATCAAATGCCTAGGAGTAGCCATACTGGATCATAATGTAGGTGTGTGTTTCACTTTCTAAGAAACTACCAGAGCTTTTTCCAAAGAGATACGCCATTTTATGTTCCAACCAATAGTGTCCGAGAATTCTGGTTGTTCACAGCTCTCAACACTTGGCTTTGTCAATCTTTCAAATATTAGCCATCCTATGGGCTGTGGTTTTGGATTGCATTTCCCTAATGATTAAGGACTGACCTGAGCATCTCTTCATGTGCACATTTACCACTCCCATTGCTTCTCTGGTGAAGACTCTTCAAATCCTGCCCATTTTTTAGTTGGGTTGTTTGTCTTCTTGCTGAGTTTTGTGAGTTCTTTATACATTTTAGATACAAGTCTTTCTTGCCATGTATGTGCATTGTGCACATGTTCTCCTAGTCTGGGGTATCCCTTCTTATCTGAATAGTAGCTCAAACAGCAGAAGTCTGAAATCTTCGTGAAGTCCAATTTATAGCTTTTTCTGTTGTAGTTAGTGCTTTTTATTCCTGTGTAAGAAAGATTTTCTCTTTGTTTTTTCCTACAGGTTTTAAAGTCTTGCCTTGCTGCCTCCTGCTCATCCCTGGAGTGCCTCTTCACTGAGGCTGAACTGACCGGTCCTGTGGACCCCAGCAGCACCTGGCACAAAGCTCCCTCAGAGCCGCCCCACACCACGCCAGCCACATGGCAGATGCCCAAACGTCTGCTGAGTGAACTAATCTGTGAGTGAGTGAGGAGGCAGGAGGTGGGGGAGTCGGGGGTGGGAGGGCAGGTGGGTTGGCGAGTGCGTGAGCGGGTCGGTGGTTGAGCGAGTGGTTGGGTGAGTGAATGAGTGGGTGGGTGCTGTGGATTGAATTGTGTCCCCCAAAAGTATGTGCCAACTTGACTGGGCCATGATTCCCAGTATTGTGTAATTGTCCACCATTTTGTCATCTGATGTGATTTTCCTATATGTTGTGAATCCTACCTCTATGATGTTAATGAGGCAGGATGAGAGGCAGTTATGTTAATGAGGCAAGACTCAATCTACAAGATTAGGTTGTGTCTTAAGTCAGTCTCTTTCGAGATACAAAAGAGAGAAGCAAGCAGAGAGACAGGGGACCCTAATACCACCAAGACAGCAGCACCAGGAGCAGTGTGTGTCCTTTGGACCTGGGGTTCCTGCTCTGAGAAGCTCCTAGATCGGGGGAAGACTGATAATGAGGCCCTTCCCCCAGAGCCAAGAGAGAGAGAAAACCTTCCCCTGGAGCTGGCGCCCTGAATTCAGACTTC
>NW_004444005.1:9114105-9126876 GCF_000243295.1 Trichechus manatus latirostris | reverse complement strand
GACAGAAGAATATACCCGACATGGTGCTTTGTGCCTTTCAAAGTGCTTTCACACCTGTAGTGGACATCACCTGTGCTCTCAGCTAAACATCTACCTGCCCTTTATTCAAACAGTGTCCTGAAGGTCCCCGGGAACCACGTCTCCCTGTTCTCACCCTATGTGGTCCAGGTGGGCAATTCCCTCCCTTAGCTTCAGCTAAGCAGCTTCATCATCCCATTGTCCACAGTGACTAATGTGTTCAGGGTAGAGAGGTAACCCAATGCAGGCACAAAAGCCAGGCTCAAGGCTTTCCTTTGATGCTTCTTGTGAATCAAAGAGAATGTGCACACTCTGGAGCTGTGGTAGCCACTCTGTGGCCATGAGGGAGAACCATAGCTGCAGTTCACCATGAAGAGTTGACTACTCGTCTCCTCTTACGACAATATAAACTCTGTGATAAAAGGAATTCCAAGGGCTTAGAATACTTCCTGGCACACAACAGACAATAATATTTGCTGAGTGAATAATGATGTCAACATAATGTATAATAATATCATCACACCCAAAGGCGGCTCACGGCCCTGGTGGTTCAGGGAAGGTCTGGAGAAGAAGATGCCTGAGCTAGCTTTTCAAAAAGAAGTATCAGTCAGCAGACCTTTCTGGCTCTTGTCTGGTGTTGTTTTCAATGGTGGAGCAGGGGAGACAGAACACACGCCCTGAGACAGGCTAAACAACTGCATGGGAGGGCAGGGCACGTGTCCAGGTTGGCCCTGGGTGAGGTCTGAAATAAAGCTGGGCAGCAAATGAGCACAGAGACGTTCGAGGCGGCCAGGTGGAGTCTGCCCTGCGTGACAGGCCGGGCAGTGGGGGCCACCACAGGCTGGAAGCCAGAAGGGGTGTAAACAGATTTACAGGAATTACATCCAAAGGTTTCCTCATGAACAGGAACAATTACCTTTAGAAATTCTTCTTATCTCCAAATTTTAACTTAACTTATTGAAACACAAATTCTAAAAGGCAAGTAGGGCAAACTCAGAACACAGACAATTAAAAAACCCCTCCCACCGTCCCGGCACTCCCATTCCTAAGGAAAACACACATATGCAAGTTAAGGCCTTTTGATAATTAAATAAGATGAGACATTATGCAAATGAAATATATTCAAGTATGCAATGAATTTTAAATGACAGAACTACAGAAAACTTAATTGCTATATTAGCATGCTATGAAAACACTAATCATAAATGTAAAACAATGCATGCATACACTTATTTCTAGACTGTCCTGATGACACGAAAATCAAATGGTTCCTCCCACCGCGTTCGTATGCAAACCCACCTCAATGTACCGAAAGAAGAAAGATCAATCTCGAGTTTCGCTTACCATTTGTAACCATTATGCTCACTAGCATAAACGTTAAATGTTTAATTAGTTTTCCTTCGGTATGTCTGAAAAACTTATTTAAAAAAAGAACCGAAAACGTGATTTTCTACACTTCATGCATGGAATTAAAATATTCAATAGTATCGCTGCTGTTGTTGTTCGGTGCCAACAAGTGAGGCGGGCAGCGTTTTGTCCTGTTGTTTAATCACATAGGAGGTGACTGAAAACACCATGGCTTGGGTCAGGCGCACCTTAGTCCTCAAGGTGGCAGCTTTGTTTTTTAATACCTCAAAGAGGTCATTTGCAGCAGATTTGCCCAGTGCATACATCATTTGATTTCTTGACTGCTACTTCCATGAGAATTGATCGTAAATAGCATTAGCTGTAGTTTAACCATATGTTCTAGACTAGAGTTTTAGTGATTATGCAAAGGCATTCGATTGTGCGGATCATTACAAATTATGGATAACACTGTGAAGAATGGGAATTCCAGACACTTAACTGTGCTCATGCGGAACCTGTACATAGACCAAGAGGCAGTTGTTTGAACATAACAAGTGGATACTGAGTGGTTTAAAATCAGGAAAGGTATGTGTCAGGGTTGTATCCCTTCACCATGCTTATTCAATCTGTTTGTTGAGTAAATAATCCAAGAAGATGAACTATATGAAGAAGAACGTGGCATCAGGATTGGAGGAAGACTCCTTAACAACCTGCGATATGCAGATGACACAACCTTGCTTGCTGAAAGTGAAGAGGACGTGAAGCACTTACTGATGAAGATCAAAGAGTACAGCCTTCAGTATGGTTTACCCCTCAACGTAAGGAAAACAAAAATCCTCACAACTGGACCAATAAGCAACATCATGATAAATGGAGAAAAGGTTGAAGCTGTCAAGGATTTCATTCTACTGGAATCTACAATCAACGCCCATGGAAGCAGCAGTCAAGAAATCAAACAACGTATTGCATTGTGCAAACCTGCTGCAAAAGACCTCTTTAAAGTGTTAAAAAGCAAAGATGTCTCTTTACCAAGCCATGGTATTTTCAATCGCCTCATATACATGCAAAAGCTGGACAATGAATAAGGAAGACCAAAGAATTGATGCCTTTGAATTACATGGTGTTGGCAAAGAATACTGAATATACCATGGACTGCCAGAAAAACGAACAAATCTCTCTTGGAAGAAGTACAGCCAGAATGCTCCTTGGAAGTGAGGATGGTGAAACTTCGTTCCATGTACTTTGGACATGTTATCAGGAGGGACCAGTCCCTGGAGAAGGACGTCCCGATTGGTAAAGCGGAGGGTCAGTGAAAAAGAGGAAGATCCTCAATGAGATGGGCTGACACAGTGGCTGCAACAATGGGTTCAGACATAGCAAGGATTGTCAGGATGGCACAAGACCTGGCAGCATTTTGTTCTGTTGTTCATAGGGTCACTAGGAGTCGGAACCGATTCAACGACACCTAACAACACCAACATCAACAACAGACTAGAGTATGTGTTGGTTGTTCATAAACAGCAAGGGCCATGCTCCTCGTCTTTCTTCATTAAAGTAGCATTTCGTTTTCATCAGTTAGGAATTCTGCTCCTCAACAAACCGTCAGAACACTGGTCACGACGAGTCACAAACATATTGGGGAAAAAGTCATTAGCCGGCCGGGCCTGGAAACAGATTCACACTGAAGCACAGCTTTGGCTATTTGTCTTTTCAAACTGGACAAATGGTAAGTTCTTCTCAGATTTGCAATTCAACTCTCAACATCTTGATCCCTTAAAGGAGTAAGGGAACTGGGATGAACCATCACCAGTGGCTGCCTTTCCTGGAGGTGAGAACCCAGAGGGGTCCCAACAGGGACACTAAAGGCAGGTACCATCTACTCCCTGTTCTACAGGCCCCACGAGGGACAGGGACTTGGGTGTTCCCCTCCCTGCTACTGCCCAGCACCAAACACAGCACCTGAAATGCAGACAGTGCCCTATGGCCGTTTGGTGAATGAATGGAGGAGCAAACCAACGACCTCTCAGGAGGCACTCCTGGCTTTGCACGTCCCCTCTCAGAACCCTCAGGATGGAGCCCAAGCAGCGTGCCTGGACACAGGACCCACCCACTGGCCTTGTCCTGGTCCCCAGCCTCCCCTGGCTCCCCATCCCCTCCCTCATCCAGGGATCGGTCTGCTGGGCCCTAAACCAGCCAGCTCCCCTAGGCCTTTGCTCACACTTGTCCCACCCCCACCGTGTGGGCCTGGGATCGACAACGCCCCCCTCCTCCCTGAACCCGGATACACCTTTCAAGATTCAGCGTAAGCACCCATCTCACCAAGAAGCCTGGCCTAGTGCCCTCGGTCCCTTGAGATGCCCCTTGAAGCAAACTCCCCTCTCGGTGGCCCAGGAGAGGACCAAGAACTGTCCCATTCACCTCTGTCCCTTCTCCCCCCTGCCTCCCCAGCTCTTGCTGCCTTTCGAGCTCCACTCACCCCACAGGATCCAGGTGAAAAGTCTCCTCGCTGTGAAAGGGGACTTCACCGCGGGAACCAGCCCAGGCAGAGGAGTCTGTCTCCACCATGTCCACGCCCGTGTCTGGACCCCACACACCCCTCCCAGCTGTGTAGCCACCAGAGCGCACGGTCACTGCGCCTCTCTGCATCTGCATCCCGACCCACACCTAGGTGTCCAAATGGTGGGCCAGTGTCATACTCGTTTCTGTATCCTGAGCAAGGAATCCCTGGGTGGCACAAATGGTTAGGCACTGGACTACTAACCAAAAGGTTCGGGGTTCAAACCCACACAGAAGCACCTCAGAAGACAGGCCTGGTGATCAGCTTCCAAAAGGTCACAGCCTTGAAATCCCTATGGAGCAGTTCTACTGCGCGCACAGCGGGTCACCATGAGTCGGAATCGACTTGACAGCAAGGAACAACAACAGCATCTTGAGAAAAGGGCCCAGGGACTCGGTGCTGCTTAAACGAACCACTGCGCTGAGAATGCCTCGGCGCTCTCTCCCCGCGTCCAGGGGGCCTGGAGCAGGCCGCGCCCTCCCCCAAGCGCTCCCACTTACAGCCAGCAAAATGGAGCCTAGCTGGCACCTGTCCCTTGGGGTCCCTTTCATGGAGTCCCAAGTCAGTCGGTGCACAGCACCCACTAGGATGTCTGCACCACGGCTGGATAGACCGGGAGCCAGAGGGAAAGGAACTGCACAAAGGGATTGACTAAGGCTTTCCGCCCAGAAGCAGCACGTCCTTAATACATATACAACTGCAATAAATGACAGGTTCTTTAATCAAAACTCCCGACAATTAATCTGAAAGGCACATGACCCATCTTAGAGGCCATCAAGAAACTGGATACTGACGCTCAGAGTAAAAACACAAGCAGTTGCAGCGGGTCTCATTTTCATTGCAAGCAAATATTTAATCAATAAATATCCACTGTTCAGAGCTGCATCTGCATTCAGGATTACAAGGTACTAAGCTGCAAATTTATTAAGACTCATTAGCAAGAAAGAGTCTTTTAAATACTGCAAGTCAGACTCAATTTAGAGTAAATACTTAGAGTTCCCTATTGACTTAATTCCAAAACTAATATTTAAAAAAAAGGAAAAGAGAAGAAAGCTGTCTGTAAACTACTCTGAAAATTTCCATAGGGCCACACTGCCACCACGCACTTCCAATGTCAAGTGGGTTAAGTACAAGAAGATGTGCTAATGACCGCACCCCCATTCTCCATCCCCCACAAGGACTTCAAGACAAGCACCATCAGTGCCAGGCTGGAGGAAGCCCAAGCTCCACCCCCACCACAGAAACACAAGTTACTTCTAACATCAATTGTATCTTCTAACATCGTTACTTCTGATGTTAAAAACCAAGCCAAACCCCTTGCTGTGAGTGAATTCCAACTCATAATGACCCAATAGGACAGAGTAGAACTGCCCCACAGGGTTCCCAAGGAGCGGCTGGTGGATTCAAACTGCCGACCTTTTGATTAGCAGCCGAGCTCTTAACCACTGCACCACCAGGGCTTCTCTAATGCTAAAGGGAGGGAGCAGAAAAAAACACCCCATCTTGGTCAAACATATTTCCCTGTCATTGATTCCTCGGGGTTGAAATAATTTTCTATGTTGGAAACTTTCTATGCCACAGTTTTGAAAATAATACAAAGACTTTTTAAAAAGAATAAAATCACAGAATAAGAATATAGCTATCATAAATTATTACTTATCCTCATTTCCTGCCAGCCGTGTCAAACCAAGCTTGAAATTAAGCAAAGAATGGAAAACGTCAGAGTAGCCCAGGCAAAGGCCTGTGTCACAGTGCAGGAAAGATAGTGTGCAGGTTTGGGCTGTAGCTGATGGGTCGTACGTCAACCTAGGTGACGTGGTTCGTCCCAGCCCAAGAAAGACAGCACCGGTGAGCCGGCATGAGAGACACTTACAGACAGAAGCTTCCACGTGATTGGACGGACAGGCTTAGGTATTCCGGACCAGCTCAACTTCCTCAATTCCTCTGTAGATATAAAAAGGGACAAGGAAAAGCAGGGGTTACCAAAGGCAAGTAAACACCCCCCAGTGTCGTTAGAAGGAAGGGGAGCCCCATGAAGGAGACGAGAAAGGGGCTAAGTTATGAACACTTCAGATGCTGACTGCTCTCAATATATGAGCAAAGTTAAGTTACTTACCACTCTATTCAATTTGCAAAGCTAAAATGTTACCTCTCACGGACTGAATTGGGTCCCCCAAAAAGAAAGGTGGAAGTCCTAACTCCTATACTTGTAAATAGGACCCTGTTTGGAAAGAGGGTGGGTCTTCTCTTGTTATGTTAATGAGGTCCTACAGAGTAGGGTGGGGCCCCAACCTAATCCCTTCTGAGCAGTGCCTCATAAAAAGAGCGGAACAGACACCGACATCCCACACAAAGGAGAAGACAGAGACCCCATGAGGACCCGTCTACAAGCAAAGGAACACTGAGGTTCACCAGCGGACGCCGCGAACTAGCTGAGAGGCCCACAGAGGGAATCGACGCAGCCAAGACCCTAACCGGGACTTCTAGCCTCCAGAGCTGTGAGGCAGTAAGATTCTGTCCTTTAAAGCCACTACTGGTGGGAATTTTTATTACAGCAGCACTAGGTAACTAAGACATTACCTGTTTACATTTACATCTTAGAGAGGACGTGCTTGTCAAATGCTCAAGTGTCCCTAGAGCCACCGGGGGGAGGTAAGGCACCATCACCTTCCTCCCTCAAGCAGTGGGTGCCCAAAGGATACCAGCTTCCTCCCAGCCCTCCCAAGCTCCCTCCGTTTCTCCCAACTTCTCTCTCTCTTCCTTTCTCTCTCTCTCCTGCACGTCTATTCCCCAGCGTCACCACCTAATGACTTTTTTTCTTTCATCCTATCTCGTTCTGACCAGCTAAGGTTTAAGAATACCCAGATGTGGTGATTTTCCCAGTGTTGGTTTTTTAAAGGAATTATTTTATGGAGATCAGCTTATCTTTATAGAGCATTAATTAAACATTTGGCTACAGTATACCTACCAAGGGAGCCTGGTGGCGCAGTGGTTAAGCACTTGGCTGCTAACTGAAAAGTTGGTGGTTCGAACCCACCAGCTGCTCCGTGGCAGAAAGATGTGGCGGTCTGCTTGCATAAAGATTACAGCCTTGGAAACCCTATGGGGCAGTTCTACTTTGTGCTATAGGGTCGCTACGGGTCAGAACTGGCACAACAGCAATGGGTTTATACACACCAAGGACAAGAAAGTCCTCAAGGTGGACTAATGCCAGTCAGTCATGCTTTCACAAATACATACAGGTGGGAGAGTCACAGGAGGACAGGGGCCGGCCAGAGGCAGCCAGAGTCTGGGCGGGAAGGGCACAGCAGGGGACCTGGGGGTAAGGCTAAAGGACTGTGAATTCCATCCGACCCTCTGTGTTTCTTACACGCACTGAAGCCTAGAGAATCCATTTCAGTCTGCAGGTTTATCAGCACTCATCTGAACCCACGGAAACTGAAAATTATTTCTCTCCTCTCAGTTAGGAACCCACCGTTACATTCTTCTAACCGCTAGGAGCTAATGATTAACCAGGAATAAAATAAATGATTAAAGAAAAGACTTGGGTAATATAATCAACAAAATACAAAGTCCTGACATCTCATCTTTCCCAATCACTAGAGTCTAAGTACAATAAGGACAGAATAATTGGGCGATACTACTGGCAACAGCTTGCATTTTGCAGCCCTCTCAGAACATATCAAATCTTCACCAGCCCCGGAGGACATTACGACAAGCAGGAACCTAATATCTGAACACCAATCATGGACTGTTTACGAGTCCTGTTCCCAGCACCTCCCCCACTGCCAGGCTCTGCTTTCTGACTGCGGGTTATGAAGACAGCGAGAGAAATCTCAGCTGTCAACGATCTCTGGCCCTGTCTCCTCACTGGAACAGACTCACAAGAACGGTATCTCAAATCTACCGTGTACGACAACGTGCTAACTCTGTTTCAGCCGCAGCGTTTAAAAGGAGCTCTCACATACCTTACTTGAGCCTCCAAACAGCGTGACTAATCAAGGTTATGATCCCCACTGTGTGAATGAGAAACAGCTCCAGAGAAGTTAAGTGACTTGACCAAGGTCACACAAAACTGCATGTGTGACCAAGTGGTGACCTTCAAACACCAGGGTCTTCAACTATGTTAACATCTATGACTAAGAAGGCTTCCTGTAACAGACAAATCTCACTTACGAATACAGGCAAAAAGATTCACAATAAAACCCTGCCAGACGGAAATATAGCAGGATATTCAAAGAATAAGGCACCAGGCAGGGGGCCCTTGCAGAATGAAAGGGCGTTCAGTGTCAGGAAGGCCTTCATTTTACCCACGGGCTCCACCACCCTCTGTCCGTGTGCTGAACTGCGGTGGCTGGCGTGCTATGGTGACGTTGGAAGCTAAGCCACTGGTGATTTCAAACAGCAGCAGGGTCACCCATGGTGCACAGGTTTCAGTGGTGCTTCCAGACAAAGACAGACTATGAAGAAAGGCCAGCTGATCTACTTGCAAAACTCAGCCAAGGAAAATCCTATGTATCACAACAGACTACTGCCCAAGAGAGTGCTGGAGTATGAGCCCCCTAGGTTGGAAATCAATCAAAACACACAGTGGCAACAACAGACTCCAGCATGCCAACAACTGTAAGAACGGCCCGGGACCACGCCGACGGCCGCGGGGACAGCCCGGGACCACGCCGACGACTGTAGAAATGATATGGGACCAGGCGGAGTTCCATTCTGATGTGCGTGGGGTCACCATGAGTCAAAGCCAATCCAACAGCAACTAACAATATCAACACTGATGTGCTGAATTAGGGTGACAGGAAAACCCACAAGGCCATCCTGACAGAGGTCAAGAAGGCAGGTGTAGACTGTCACCCAGGGCCTATTTCCCCATTTGGAGAGAATCCCAGTTGTGCAAAGTGACTACACAGCCCCAAGCAAGGCCCACCCCACCCCGTTCCACTGGGGGGCCTGATGGCTGGTGGTGAGCAAGCCAAGCCCCCATCAGTGACTGATTCAGCAGCGGGCCTGGGACACTATTTCAGCCACTGAGGACAGAGAACAAATAAGCTGGGGGCTTCTGAAAAGCACCCCTTGCTCTTGGGAAATCTTTTGGAGGCAGCCCTCTCTTTCTTCCTCTGCACATCACCAGGGCCATGCGGGAGGCTCTGAACTGCTGCACCATTGAGGGATCAGCCTGAGGGTGAAGCCACAGAGACACACAGGCAGAACCACAAGCCAGACAAGAAACTGGGCTCGGAGTTAAGCAAGATGGCCAGACATAAGAACAACACCCAGAAATCAACACCTTCTCTCTACTGGCAAAAAAAAACAAACAGAACTGTTACAGGCGTAAGCATAACAAGAAATGTACCATACACATGAAGGAACTATATGGTTTTACTTAAAGACATAAACAGAGGAAAACACCACGCTCATTATCCTTCCTTTAACAAGTACCTGATGAGCGCTTAATCGGGACCAGACACCACCGGACTGCCCGCACCTGTCCGTCAAGTCCATTCTGACTCACAGCTACCCTACAGGACAGAGCAGAACTTCCCCACAGGGTTTCCAGGAGTGGCTGGTGGATTTGGACGGCCGACCTTCTGGTTAGCAGCCAGGCTCTTAAGCACCACACCACCAGGGCTCACTACTAGGCTAGGAGTGGGGAACAAGAGGAAACAAGAACTTGTCCTTGTGCTTAGAGGACTCACCATCTAACCAAAAAAACCCCAAACCCACTGCCATCAAACCCACTGCCGACTCATAGCGACCCTACAGGACGGGGTAGAGTTGCCCCATAGGGTTTCCAAGGCTGTAAATCTTTATGGAAGCAGAGTGCCACATCTTTCTCCCGCAGGGCAGCTAGCGGGTTCAAACCACCGACCTTTCAGTTAGCAGCCGAGTGCTTTAACCATTGTGCCACCAGGGCTCACCACCTAGTCGAAGGACATGGTAAATGGAAAATCACAACTTGACGAAGTGCTGGGATGAACAGGTAAAGGGCGCCGTGAAACGGACAACAGGGATGCTGCCCAGTCAGCACGTCAGGGAGGGCATCCTTGAAGCAACCACCGCTGAGGACAGATCTGAGGATGAGGAGACACTGACCGAGGAAGGTGGCGGGAGGGCGAGCTCTCCAAGCCCAGGGAACAGCCCACGCGAAGCCCCGTGATGAGAGGTAACGTGGCACAGTTTAAGGAACCAAGAGGAGCTGCGTGTGGCTAGCGTGACATCTCTCAGAGGGTCCAACCGCCATCTGGGGCAGAACAATTCTTCACTGTCTGGGCCCACATCGCGTATGGGGACACGTTTGGCACACCTGCCCTCCCCCCACCCCATGCAATAATGTCTCCCGGCACTGTGATAAGACTGTCCCTACACATTTCCAAACACCCTCTGGAGGGGCCGTAGCACCCCCATTGACAACGACCTGACTGGAGCGCGGAGAGCACAGAGGAGCATGGCGCCAGGTCAGGCCCGAGGGACAAGACCACCAGCAGGGTGTCATAGGCTGCGTTCAGAATTCTGCACTTCATCCTAAGGACCATGGAAAGCCATGGAAGGGTTCTGGCAGGACAGCATGAAGGGAAGACTGGGGGGGCCGAGAGAAGTTACAAGGAGATGACGTCCTGGACCCCAGCAGTGAAGAGGTGATGGTACCTACGATGGATGGTGGCAATGGAGAGAGAAGCAGTGACCGGAAAGATGGGCAGGAGATAAAAGCAGGAAGATAAAGACAGTATATTCTTGATCTGAGACTGAAAATCACAATGCTGCCAGCTGTCACTTGAAAAAATCTCTAAGTTCAATGCAGCCAGTCAAAGTTCCAATGGAATATACTGTATGTGTTTTGAAACTAAGTTGGTCCTAAGTTCACTGGGAAGAGCAAGGGCATAAGAACAGCCAATAAAACTTTCAAAAAGAATAATGAGAAGTGTCTTGCATTAACAGATAAAAAAATACATAGCAGAGCTACAGTAATTAAGACAATGGGGGTGGAGAGCAAGACAAAGGCAAAGAGATCAATGAAACAGAATAAACGGTTCCAGATCAAACCTATGTACACATGAGAATTTAGTTATGATAAAAATCGCATTTCAAATCAGTGGGCTAGTCAATCAATGATGTTTGTACAATATGCCGTCTATTTTTAAAAAGGAATTTAGACCATGTATCTCACCATACAAAAATTAATTTCCAGATGAATTAAAAGATCTAAGGATCTAAATTGTGCGTGTGTGTGTAAAGATAAAAAACATAGGAAAAAATATGGGAGAATATCTTGCTGTCTTCAGGTGGGGAAGGGCCTTCCTAAGGAAGACACAAATCTTAGAAACTATAAATAAAAAGATCAACAAATTGACTATATAAAAGTTTGAAATGACTGTACAGCAAAAGAAAGCAAAATGTTAAAAATACAAAGTATAGACTTGAAAAATACATGCAATATACAATATAAAGAGGTTCACGTCACTAACACATAAACAGCACATGTGAAACCAGGGCAAACAATCTACAAAAACTGAAAACTTCACAGATGAGGAAACGCAGAGGGCTAGGAGAAGATGCTCAACCTCAAAACTGACCAAACAACTACAGATTAAAGCAGGAATGTGTCACAAATTGGTGGGGTAAAATTTAAAATGAATGATGATACCCAGTACTGGTAAGACTTCGGGGAAACAAGCACTCTTACGATTTGATATGAGTGTGTATCGGTATAACTTTTCTGTTGGTCAAATTCTGAAGGCGTATAACCTTGGAGCAGCAACTTCACTTTCAGAGACATATTCTATAATGATATTTGCTAAAGTATGCAAGGATTATTTACAAGGATATTCGAGTACTGCCATGTTAGCAAAAATTAGAAACTAAAATGTCCATTAATACGGAGATAATTAAAAACATTTTTATAGCTGTACAATGGAATACAATATTGCCACAAAAAAGAACGGATATATTTGTGTGCAGATATGAAATAAATTTATCTAAATTATTAAGTAAGCAGAGAATTTAAAAACACTGTATAGATGCATCAATTACTTCTGCAAGAATATACTAGAATCTGAAAGCACAGCTAGACTCAGTGGAGAGGCTCAGAGAATGGAGTCAAGGATCACGGAAGACTTGCTTTTCATTGTGTGACCCTACTGTGTCTCTAGGAAGCTACGAAGTTCCTGTGGCATCTCCACCTTTATCATCTCCAGCTCTCGTCAAATTCCATCCGTCCCTCCAGGCCCACTCAAGTCCTCCCAGATCTAACAAGATTGCCTGACGTCTCTAGTTTCCACTCACTTTCCTCTCTTCTGAGTTACAACAGCACTTGCCGCTGGCCCCACCAAACAACAGCCTTCAGGGGTGTGTCATGAGCATTGATCTCACCTCCCAGAGTGGTTTATAAGCTTCCAGGGATCAGGTTCCATGACTCTGCTTCTTGTCCGTCCTGACGCAGTGCCTCACGATTGCACAGCAATGGAGTACTAGAGAGAAGAGAGCCATTTCTGTACCTTCTGTGAAGTATATATTGAAATCTTCTACCTTTTTCTAACTTTGTTCACAGTTTTATTTATGATTTGTAGAACTTTTTATATATTCTGAGGTATGAGTCTGTTTTCAGATTTAGGTACTGTAATTTAAAGTCTTCTGTTTCTTCTTGTGTCAGGTTTGTTGTATCTCTCAAAAAATATGTCCATTCCACAGAAGTTTTCAAATTTATTAGCATAAAGTTATATATAATATCTCCTTATTAACTTTCTGAGGACAAATATTTTATTCCTATGCCAACCAAATTTCTCTCTCCCCCCTCCTCTCCACTCTCCCCCTCCCTTCTTTCTCTCTCTCTCCCCTCCACTCTCCCC
>NW_004444005.1:9107455-9113605 GCF_000243295.1 Trichechus manatus latirostris | reverse complement strand
CTCTCCCCTCTCCCTTCTCTCTCTCCCCCCTCCACTCTCCCCTCTCCCTTCTCTCTCTTCCCCCTCCACTCTCCCCTCTCCCTTCTCTCTCCTCCCTCCACTCTCCCCTCTCCCTTCTCTTTCTCTCCACTCTCCCCTCTCCCTTCTCTTTCTCTCCACTCTTCCCTCTCCACTCTTTCCCTCCCCTCTCTCTCTCTTTTTTACAGGAAACAGATACATCTTTGGACACCTAACTCAGTACTTCTTGTCTGCCATCAAGTTGATTTCTACTCATAGTGACTCTATGTGACATAGCAGAACTGCCCCATAGGGTTTTCTAGGCTGTAATCTTTACTGGAGTAGGTCTCCAGGTCTTTCTCCTTTGGGGCACCTGGGTGGGTTCAAACTGCCAATCTTTTGGTTAGCAGCAGAGCGCTTAACCATTGTGTCACCAGGGCTCCTTCCCTTATTATCTTTTTAACGTTTGTAGGATCTGTAATGATGTCCCTCTTACAGTTCTGATATTGATTAATCTGTGTCTTCTCTCTCATTCTTCCCCTGTTGATCAATCTAACTAGAGGTTTTTTAATTGATTTTTCAAACAACTAATTTTAGATTTTGTTGATTTTTGCTTGTTTGTCCATTTTCTATTTTATTGTTTCAAGCCTTATTTATGTTATTTTATTGATTTCCACCCTTATTTATGTTATTTCGCTTCTATTACTTGGTTTTGGTTCATGTCTTAAAGTAGAAGCTTGATTTGAAACCTTTCTTCTTTTCAAATACAGATATTTAAAGACACACATTTTCCTCCAAGCACTGTTTTGGTTACATTACACAAATTTTAACATTTGCTGTCATTATCATTCAGTTTAAATTATTTTCTAATGTTCTGTGTGATTTCTTTGATCCATAGGTTATTTAGATGTATGTTGATAGATTTCTAAATATTTGAGAAATTTCTGGGCATCTTATTGTTATTGGTTTCTAATTTAAAGCATTTGGTCAGACAAATGATCTTGGTACTATTTCAATCCTTTGATATTTATTAAGACTTGTTTTATGGCCCAGCATATCATCTATCTTGATAAATGTGCCTTAAAAAGAACATGTATTCTTCAGTTGGTGAACGTGGTATTCTATAAATCAATCAGATCCAGTTTGTTGCTACTGTTACTCAAATCTTCCAAACCTTTACAGATATTTTTAATTTACCTGTTGTATCAATCACTAAGAGAGGAGTGTTAAAATGTTTGCCTATGATTGTGAATTTATCAGTTCCTCACTTTACTTCTGTCCATGTTTGCTTCATGAATTTTCAAGCTGCATTATTCAGTGCATATGCATTTAGGAATGATATATCTACTTAATAAATCAATCCTTTTCTCATTATGAAACATTCCTCTTTCTCTCTAATAAATCTCTTTCTCTTGAAGTCTGCATTTGTATTATAAGCAAATCGTTTTCTTATGAACAGAATTTGCATGGTCTATCTTTTTCCATCCTGTTACTCTCAGCTCCCTGAGTCATTATATTTAATGCATGGTTTTGGCTTTCCTTTCAGCTTTCTGTCCCTGTATTTCTTACAGTCAGACTGTACAATCACCTGTGCTCTACATGAGAAAACTCAAGAAAAGCATAATTAGAGAATGAGAAATAAATAACATTTCTTTCTTCTGCAACAGTAGATTTGCTTTCTGAAAAAATAACTTTTCGAAATGTTTTCATGAAAGCAGTATCAGTATCACAATTTCATGCTAACATGCCGTGTGAAGGCTTTCATTCTCAATGGAACTCCCACATGGGAATTTGCACAGCAGACACTCTAGGACCAAAGAAAGCTGAGAGAAGGCAGCACAGGGTAGAGGAGCAAACACTGGTCGTGGGCTCAACAGGCTTGCTTCACGTTCCAGCTCGGCCAACAACAAGCGTATGGTTTTGGACGGTCCACTTACTCTCTCGTGAGCTTTGTTTCCTCCACTGAAGCGCAGGAGAAATTAAAACACCTGCCTCACTTAGCTCACAGAATTTCCATAAGGAATAAAATGACGATACATGCGAATGCATTTGTAAACTGTGACATGCTACACAATCACAACAGCGTAATTCGGTGATGCTTACAGCTGCAATTATTCAGCACACGCTGTGACCCCAAACCACCAAGCAGCTGGGACTCAGACGACCTAACTGGATGTAAAATACCACATCTGAGACTGAACCAGAAAGCTGTCACAAAACAGTGTATGCACAGAGCTCATAATTACAAGCACTTTTTTCCTGAAAAGGCAGGGATAACAGAAAAATCAACCCATAATTTAAGCAATTTTTCTTCCTAATACTCATCTCTTTGTAACTGGTTTTAATTCTGATTTAACTTTTGTAGCAAAAAAATCTGAAAGAAACCCGGGGAAAAAAGCAGTGCATGCACACTGGAATCACCTGGGCTTACATGTGCATCTAAACCACAGCTGAGACCCACCAGCACAGGAAGGGTCTGCAAAAGAAATGTACTTCCTGTTGTTAAAGAACACAGTCCAGGAGAGACTCACAGATCAGCTCCATGTGACCAGCATTAACTGGGCACCTTCTGCCTAAGCCCTCCTCCTCCTCCTCTGAGCACATCCTTACAGGTTTATTTCAGTAACCACTGCTGGATGCTGACCATGGGCAAGGCACTGAGCTGGCCTCGGAGGGCACAAAGCTGAATGAGACCCAGTTCCTACCCTCAAAGGGCTCATCATCAAACAGGACAGAAGAAATTTAACAGGTGCGATCAAGGGTCACCAGGTGCTATGAGAGAAAGGTGGACAGGTACAGGGGACACCAGGGTGAACGTGGCCTCCTCTCAAGAAGACAGCCGTCAGGAAAGATGCCCGGAGGCAGCCCCCGGAGAGGCATCCTGAAGCCAAGTCAGGGTCTCCTGTTAAAACACGGTAGATGCATCTCTGCTACCAGCTGGCATGGTGTCGACTCTGAGTCATGGCTACCCCACGTGTGTCAGAGTAGGACTGTGCTCCATAGGGTTTTCAATGCCTGATTATTTAGAAGTGGATCACCAGGACTTTCTTCTGAGGTGCCTTTGGATGGACTTGAACAGCCAACCTGTTAGGTACCATGACTGGATCTGGGTTTCAGTACGAACAAACACCAGTACTTGGACCAAATGTCTCAAAGGTTGCTGAGTGAACAGTGAGTTGCAAACAGTATAGGGACCAATTCTATATACAAGACTAGCTGTTATTTGTTCAAGCTGCTGCTGCTGCTGAGTCAGCCCTGACTCACGGCAACCCCATGCACAACGGAATAGAATGCTGCCATTCCTGCATCATCCCCATGATCAGTTGTAGATCAGACTGTTGAGATCCATAAGGTTTTCACTGGCTGTTTTGAAAGTAGATCGTCAGGCCTTTCTTCCTAGTCCATCTTAGTCTGGAAGCTCTGCTGAAACCTGTTCAGCATCACAGCAACACGCAAGCCTCCCATGACAGACGGGTGGTGGTTGCACTGGCTGGAAATTGAACCCAGGTGTCCCACACGGAAGACGAGAATTCTACCACCGAACCACCACTGCCCCCTCACAAGGCTCATAAACCTGTTGTCATGGAGTCAATTCCAACTCACAGCAACCCAACAGGACATAGCAATTGTCCCATAGGGTTTCCAAGGAGTGGCTGGTGGATTTGAACGGCCAATCTTTTGGTTAGCAGCCAACCTCTTAACTACTGTGCCACCAGGGCTCCACGACACTCATAGTGATCAGCGAATGGCAGAACCAAAACTGGCACCCAGACTTGGCAAACTCCAAGGCTCACGTGCATCCTTCATTCATTCCCATCCTTCATTCATTCCCATCATTCATTCATTCCCATCAGTCATTCTACATTCAACGAAGGTGAATCAACCTGGCCCTGTGCCAGGCACTGCGCTGGACAGGAGGCACAAGTGAGTCAAGCTGGGGCTGCCCACAGTACCCCACCGTGGAGTACCCACAGCACACCACGAGGGTCCCCACGAGGGGAACAGCAGCACCTGGAAGCAGGTCACACCTACCCCACCAACCCCCACCACCCTCCTGCTTCCAGAAGGGAATAACTACCCCTGCAGGGCAGGGGGATTTCTTCTCAGGCGAAATATGGAGACATGAGAAACTCGTGAACACTTACAATGGTCCTTATCACTCATATCCTGAGCCCCGGTGCTACATGCCAGTGTGTACATGTGCAAGGCTGAAAGAGGAGAAAATACAGCAAGCCCGATAAATCAGTTTGCTGTTTTCCTCTCGGGACTTTGGCAAACGTGAACAAGGCTTCATTCCCTCAGATACACCCAGGAGGGAAACTGCTTGGCCTCGATCATGGGATAGAGTTCAAGGATCCTTCTGGAAGGTGTTTCTGCAGGACCCTGGAGCCCAAACTGCACAAGCGATGTGGCGCTGAGTGCAGCCCCAGCCTGCAGGGGCCTGGCTGGCTATGCAGTTGGAGGACGATCAGATGAGAGGGAGGAGGCTCAATTACCTGGCAGCTTCTCTGAAGTCATGGGATTCCAGACTCTTAACTGCTGTAATTAACTTAATAAAGTTTTCCAAAATAACTGCTCTGGATCTGTGTTTTTCTTTTATCCAAAGGATTTTTCCTTCTGGCAGCTTCTTGGCAACAGGAAGGCATGTGCATTCGGAGGCTTCAAAAGTGGCGGAAATGGCCTTCGAGGGGTATGTGCAGAGCCAGCACCACGCTGAGCCCAGGGAGAAGGCGGGGGGCACGGAGGGCAGCTGGCTAGCTGGGCAGGGAGAGGCAATGAGATGAGAGCCCGGTACATTCTGGATGCTGGGCCAGCACAGGCCTTGCAGGGAGGCCACGTTTGTACCTCGACAGGTGAGGGGATGTCCAGCAGGCAGGCAGGAGGAGGGACAGGCCTTCTTGGGAGAGGGAACACATGAGCAAAGCCACAAGGTGGGAAGCAGCTGGTGTCCGGCGAAGGGGCAGGGAAAGAGAAGGCTGGAGAGACCCAGGCAGGCACAGACGGTGATTTCTGAATAGGACGATGCTTTCATTGTGTACAAAATTACATAACATCATTCCTGTGGCTTCCAATCCATATTTTTAAACTCAGTACGGGGTGCTAACGGAGTCCCAGTCAGGACACGACAATCTCGAGCAGGTCGCGCACCGGAGATGCCGAGCCGCTGAGACACTCAACACACCAGGTGACACGGGACGGCCAGTGCCTGGCCCACGGGACGCGGCGGCCACTGCTCGGCCCCCAGCCAGCTGGGGGTCAGGAGGCACCGCCACGTGACCACTGAAGGTGCTGGGGCACACAAGTGACCATTCAGATGTGGCGCTGACATGCACGCTGTCTCCTCCCCTTTTCTCCACCTGGAAAACCCCCACTCGTCCCACAAATGTCACCTCCGAGGGGCCTTCCGGCTGCCTGTCACTCTGAGGGCCTCACTTCTAGCCTGGCGGCAGCTCTGTGCACTCAGGCTCCTGGAGGAAGGGCTCAGGCTGCTTCACTCCAGGCGCTACTGGAGGACAGGTAAGTGAGAGTGGCTCCCGCTCCCGGGGCACACATCCATACGCACATCCACACGCACATCCACACGCGCACATCCACACGCACATCCACACGCGCACATCCACACGCGCATCGACACGCACATCCACACGCGCGCATCCACGCGCGCATCCACGCGCGCATCCACGCGCCCATCCACGCGCCCATCCACGCGCGCATCCACGCGCGCCCATCCACGCGCCCATCCACGCGCGCAGCCACGCGCCCATCCACGCGCGCATCCACGCGCGCATCCACACGCACACATCCACGCGCGCATCCACACGCGCACATCCACGCGCACATCCACACGCGCATCCACACGCACATCCACACGCGCACATCCACACACGCATCCACACGCACATCCACACGTGCACAGCCACAGGACACGGCAGTGCAGAGCAGAAATGTCAGCAAAATGCTCTGGAAACCCAAAGTCCAACCATTCTCTCTTTAGGCAGGATTTCAAAACCAGAAAAACAAACCCAACAGCAAGGGATCCACTGCCAGGAGGCACCGACAGCAGTTGTCCCCCTGCCCTCTGGGCGGACAAAGGCGAGGGCCCCATTCAACAAAGCTGGACGTCAGGCCTCAGCAGTTGTCCCCCTGCCCTCT
>NW_004444005.1:9102158-9107248 GCF_000243295.1 Trichechus manatus latirostris | reverse complement strand
CGGACAAAGGCGAGGGCCCCATTCAACAAAGCTGGACATCAGGCCTCAGCAGTTGTCCCCCTGCCCTCTGGGCGGACAAAGGCGAGGGCCCCATTGAACAAAGCTGGACGTCAGGCCTCAGCAGCACCGCCAACACTCGGGGCCACTGCCCTTCTCCACTGCCACATCACCACCCCCAGCCCACCTCCACTGCCCTAAACCACCACCACTGCCGTGTCCACCACCCCCCAACACACACACGCACACACACAGCCCCTTTCCTGTCCTCTAGCAGGTAGCACTGAAAGTGTCCTTCTTGCTGGCTGGCTCCCAGAGCTGAAAGGCACTGAAGGAGAGCAAGGTCTTCACTGGATTAAAAGCTTTGGGTGCCATTTTCAAACAAGGTCACAGGCTCTGGACCAAGTCACAGAGTACTCAAGGGCTCAGGAGAACAAAGGTCAGGAGGGTGACTGAAAAGAGAGAATATCTCAAGCTCTCACCTCACCGCACAATCCCACCACCGACACCCCACCTGCAAGTATTCAGGCCTCTAATCCCACCACCGACACCCCACCTGTAATTGTTTGGGTCTCACCCACCCACACCCCCCTCACCCACCGTTAATGCAATGAACCCAGGATTGATGAAGCACCCACTTCCCAGACAAGGGACTCCAGGAGACAGAGGGCACGGGGACCTCAGGGCGCTCACAGCCCAGATCCAGAACCAAGATGCAAGGAATGCCAATACCCACTGAACACCTGGTGTGGGCCAGGCATGGTAGCCTGGGTAGATGGGCATTATCACTGAGGCTCAGGGCAGTCAAGTAACTGCCCAAAGTCACACAGCCAGACAGGGCAGAGCCCAGGTCTCTGCTCCTACACCACACCCCACAGTCACTCCTGGGAGGTGCGGTGCACCCTCCTGCATATCCTCATGTGACCCTTAAAGGGAGACAAGTCTCCTTGCCTTCTGAGCCACAAGGGTGGGGGTGGGGGGTGGCCTCCAAAACATCAGACCAACGACAAGATGCCGGCACAGGAATCACCTGCCAGGAGGGGGTAGGGTGACTGAATGCAGGTTCCCGGACCTCGCCTGGACTCTGAGTGGGGAGGCCTGAGGGGGGTGCAATCCCCTCTCACCCTCCCTCTCACTGAAGCTGCCTGGAGACCCTGCCTGGGAGGGAGGTGAGCCCACTGAAGCTGCCTCTGCTGCCTCGCGAGGCTCCTCAGCAGGAGAAGTTTCAGCAAGACACTTCATCAGAAATTGATTTAATAACTGCATGAGAGAAGACAGACCACTCTCTCCCACAATCCTGAAAGCTGAAAAAAGTGGGGGAGAGGGGACCCCTGGGGTCTCCTGTCATCTGGGCTGCTCACGCACTACAAAAGGCTGCAAGCCACGGGCAGGAGGACACACAGCGGGCTCTGTCGCGCCCCAGGCTGTGACTGCACCGCGACACTTTACAGACCTGAAGAGCAAACGTTTAAAAAGGGCCACAGCTGATTATGAACTCATTCGGTAGGACATACAACACATTCCTAAAAATTAAGTTTACTACCTGCCTTCAAATGTCCCTTCACCAAAAACGCTGCTCACAATGAGCAAAGCCTGCCCCCAAGCAAATGGAATCATTCCCACAGCTTCCCTGCTGGGTACCGCACACCCTAACCACACTCATGCCACTCATACAACTTACAATCGAGCGGAATAACGCATCTGCTCACACTTAATACACAGGTACCCGGGAAACCCGCCAGGCAAAACAGGGTTCCTCTCGCACAGAATTTTAGAACAAATGTCCAGGAAGCATTTTATTCGCTAGCAAAAGCTGGCCACGGCAGAACCAGAAAGGTATACAGGACTGTGTTTATTTACATCAAAAAGAATTCTGACTTCCAAAATCTCAAAGATATGTTGGACTTTTTTTTTTTTCTTTCCTTTTTGTTTTTCTTTTGCTTTATCTGGCTAGTTTTTAATACAGCTACATGCATCACAAGTAGAATTCATTTTTTCTTTTTTACTTGTTTTACATAATTTAACTCAGTGAACACACCCAATTCATTCATAGTGGGGAAACAAATCCTATCAAAATAGAAGTCGCCACTTTGTTAGCAAAGCTAGGAAAATAATTCTGCCCTATTCTGTGGTGGGTATCCTACTTCCCCTTGACACTTCCATCTGGAAAGTTCCAAGCCGCGTCTTCTGAGAAGCCCTCCCTGGCCAGGGCAGCCCGTGCAAGCTTACCCCTCTGCTGAAATCACTCAGCACTTTCTCTCTGCCCAAAGGCTCCTCCATGGTGGGGATTTCTCCACCTTGGCCTCTAGAGCGCCTCCAGGCGTTCCTGCAAGAAATTCCTAACATGAGTGCCCATGAGCACTTCACCGGATTCATAACATGGCACTTCGGCCCACCTCGGTTATACCTGAGATACACAGGACCTCAGCTGGGGGTGGGGGCACACAGCACACCTGGGGTGAGTTGGGGGCAGTTGCTGCACGTAAGGGAGCCTGGCCAGCCCAAAGCCAGCGTCCCTGCTGTCCCCTGCCTCCAGCCTAGTCCTCATGGCAACCACCTAGAAAATCAGACCATATTAAGTATCAAGAGTCTTCGATATCAATAAGAAACAGAAAAATAACCCAGTTACAAATGGGCAAAGGATCAGAACAGACATTTCTCTAAAGAAGATATGTAGATGGCCAACAAGCACGTGAGAAGATGCTCAACATCATCAGCCATCAGGGAAATGAGACCCCGCTTCACACCCACTGGGATGGCTACGATCAAAGACGTGGGAAAACTGGCACTCCCGTGGACTGCTGGTGGGAATGCAAAATGGTACAGCCGCTGTGAACACAGCTAAGTGGTTCCTCAAAATGCTACAGACACAGTTACCACATGACCTAGCAATTCCACTCCTAGGTTATACCCAAGAGACCTGAAAACATACATCCCTACAAAAACTTGTTCACGAATGTTCATGGCAGCATTATTCATAACAGCCAAAAAGTGGAAACAGCCCAAATATCCATCAACTGATGAAGAGGCAAACAAAATGTGGTAAATGCATGAACCGGAATATTACTCAGTCATAGAAAGGATACAGCACTGATACTTTCTATGACATGAGAAAACTTGAAAGCATCGTGCTAAGACACAGAAGGCCAGTATTCTATGATTCTATCGATACGAGATGCCCAGAACAGGCAAATCTATGAGGCAGAAAGCACATGACTGGTTGCCAGGGGCTGAGGGAAGAAGGGAATGGGGATAGGGTATTCTTTTTGGTGTGACGAAGATGTTCTAAGGCTGACTGTGGTGATAGTTGCACAACTCTGCCAACATACTAAAAACCATTGAATTGCACACTTTAAATGGGGAATTGTATAGTATGTGAATTATACATCAATCAAGATGTTTAAAAAAAAAAAAGAGTCTTGGATAAGGAATCTTTCAAAGGATTTTTATCACCCCAACTGCCTTCTGAGGAAGGTGGACTGAGAAGTGGAGGCCCCGTGTCGTAGGGAGTATCATGATGGACCTGGTGTGCAGACTTTGGATTAGAGTCAAGAAGAGCTTAATGGTTCTGCAAAGGGCAGGAGAGGCCTGGATTTTGATGGTGGCCCCCTGAGAAGGCAAGATGGCAGGCTGGCAATGAGGCCTCCCTGTGAGCCCCAAGCTTCAGTTACATGAATTCAAACACTCACAAAGGGCTTGATGCAAGCAGGTATGTTGTCTGTTTTTGTTCTTGTTTTAAATGGTGAAGGGCACGTAGGTTGCCAAGTGCCAAAACCAGGAGTGCTCGGGAGACACTATGACCCATGGAGGCCCCAGGCACCTCGTGCACATGGTCCCTGGGCACTCACAGGAACTAATGGACACTCCAGCCCTCGCCAAGCAATACACGGGGCCGGAGGCAATTCTATGGCTAGATCCCCCAGGGAGAGAGGCCTCGAGCTCACATCTGAGCCTCACTTAAAACGCTAACGCCCTCTGAGCCGTAATGTCATTTCTGGAAATCTGTCCCAAGGAAATAATCCGAAATGCAAATAAATATTTATGCATAAAGATAGTCACCGCAGCATTATTTATTAAAAAAATAAATAATCTAAAAGTCTAATAAAAGGGAAGTGATTAAATTAGTTATATTCATTCGTCGCTAACAGGAAATCAAGACATACCCAACGTGTTTAAGGAAAAACTCTGGCGTTTCCAAGTCTATAGCAAGGAAAGGAAAGCACAAACTCATCTGTACCTTCTGTGTCCCCCGCCTCCCAAAGAGAGCCCCATCATTTGTTAGTCGCTTCACAGGGTCTAATCACACTGTTTTTTCCTTCAGTACCATTGATCCCACAGCCGAGGCTGCATGGCATTTAATTAAAGGAAGGCTGCTGCCACTTCGCGTGCAAAACCTAAAGCCTCCAGACCAGCAGCCTGAGGTCAGCATGCTCGCGTTCAGCACAAACCACTGACAACAAACCTCAGCCTCCTGTAATTTCAGCATTATGTATATACATACATATATCTTTTTTTTAATTCTAAAAAAACAGGAGTTAGCTCCACCCCTCGCCCATGAGCAGTCTTTGGCAGCCGGCTCCGACGTTACTCCATCTCCTAAGAGGCAGAGTCGATATGACCGGCGCCAGCAAACACAGCCGTCCTGGTGCGCACGCACTGAGACGTCAACAGACAGCCGCACGGGGCCGCCTGAGACAGCCTGTTTCCGTCCCCGGGTGTTCAGGTTGTCACCGTCTCTTCCCGCTCACTGCCTCGCCTGCACACACTGATATCCTCACTCACCGCCTCCATGCCACCACCAGCTGGGACCAAACACCCCAAGGGGAGGCACAGGGAGAAGCCGTCCCCCCAGCACTCTGGCCTCCTTCTTCCTGGGGCTCCTGGGCCAGTGAGCACACCCCTGGCTGTCACCCAGACTCTGACGTCCAGAAAGGAGGCTCGGCACAGCCACAGGAGCACACCCCTGGCTGTCACCCAGATCTGAGGTCCAGAAAGGAGGCTGGGCACAGCCACAGGAGCACACCCCTGGCTGTCACCCAGACTCTGAGGTCCAGAAAGGAGGCTCGGCACAGCCACAGGAGCACACCCCTGGC
>NW_004444005.1:9085477-9101486 GCF_000243295.1 Trichechus manatus latirostris | reverse complement strand
GGCACAGCCACAGGAGCACACCCTGGATGTCACCTGTGACTCTGAGGTCCAGACAGGAGGCTGGGCACAGAAAAGCTAAGGAGGGTCCTGTTGGTAACAAGCCCAGTGACTTTTAGGTAAGTATGCAGTGTGATTACAAAAGGAAAGCAGCATGACCTGTGGTCCCTGCATACAATTTTACTTGTAAATGCCCAGAAGGCAGGCTCAGGTGGCAACAGGAGAAAGACCCAGAACAGTCCAGAGCTGACCACAAACACCACCTGCTGGCCTACAACCCACATGGCCCAAGTCAGACTTGCTTTATCGTCCTGAAGCCTTCGACTGCCGCCACCGGAATACCCACCTACCTCTGTTGCTACCCAAACAGACAGCACGCTCCTGCCTAGGCACCCAGACTGCTCCCACCCTACGCTGATGTGACCACACCCCCTCTGTGAGCCCTGCACCCCCTGCAGGCTTCCGTGCCCACCAGCCCGAGCTGTGTCTGTTTCCAGGTCCATCTGCACCCCGACCGTGAGCTCCTTGAGGACAGGGACCATGTCTTCTGCACCCTGACTCCTGGGGTCATGACCACACAGAGGAGATGCTGAGTGCAGAGCTCGAAAGGTGACCAGCAGCACAAAACCCTACACCTGCCTCGTGGATGGGCGAGAAGTAAGAGCTCCATAAACCTAGGAAGCAACACTTAAGGCTGGTCTCCACGCGTCCAGACCCATATTCTACAGTGCACATAGGCAAGGGGACCACATAATCTATCCTTCAAAGTAAACACTCTGGGGGCCCATTAATCCTTCTGCCAGGACAACAGGTGCAAAACAGCATTTCCCCGGCAACCCAGGCCTGTGACCCCCGCGTGAAGGCGCTGCCTTAGGGACTCTGGTAGCACAGGGATGGGAAGCTTCCTGGTGGCAATGAGACCACGGAAACTGGGTGGAAAGATGTGTTCCCACTGCGTGCTGGGAGAGAAACATCAACCACTGTCAACTGTTATCTACTATTAGAATAGTTATTACAGTACAGCGTCGCTATGAGTTGGAATCGACTCGACGGCAACAGGTTTGGGTTTTCTTTTAACTGTATGTATGTGTAATTACAGTATTTTATATTTTATTACATATTATAATAGTTACTATTAACCAGAACGAGGCAGAGATTAATAGTGAACAGTCCAGGATCAGTGTGCCCCTGAGTATGGATGAAGCAGAGGGATGAACAAGTAATTAGGAGTCTGGTTATGAAGGGCATTGTCTTAGGCTGAGTTTTCTAGACAAGCAAAAGCAGTGAAGTGTGTATATATAAAGACAGAGTGAGAGAGATTTATCTCAAGGAAATGGCTCACACAGTTGTAGAAGCTGGCAGGTCCCAAGTCGGTGGGTCAGGCATCAGGCTGGAGAATTCTCCTGCCTCACATAGCTGCAGGGGCCGACAAACCCAAGATCAGCAGGTCAGACAGGCTGCTGGCTCACAGGCTGTGGAGGCTGATGAATCCAAGATTGGTAAGTAAGATAGCAGGCTGCTGGCCACAGGTTGCAGAAGCTGATGAATTCCAAGATTGGCAGGCAATATGGCAGTCTGCTGGCTCAAGTCCAAAGAACCAAAGGTCAGACGATGAAGAGCTGGATGCAGGATCCACAGCAAGTCAGCAAGCTTTACCAGAATGTCCATATATATATTGGGTGCAGGCCACAGCCCCGAGGAAACTTCCCTTACAACTGATTGGCCGATCACATAAGATCACATCATAGAGGATAACTACATCATTATATAACTGCCAAATTATATCATTACACAACTGCCAAACTCCTGCAAATCATGGCCCAGCCAAGCTGACACACAACCTTACGCATCACAGGCATTAAATACCAGGAGCTTGATCTCTGTCACGGAAGCAACAGGGAGCCATTACACTAGAGGTGAAAGCCACGCTTCAGTCTAATTCACCTGCTCCTGCACACGGAATGTACTACGCAGGAGGCGGACAGGGCAACAGGTTGGGAAACAGGCATAAATCATAAAGGTATGAACTGAGGCAGGCCCATCAAAAACAGCAAGGAAGGAAGGGGTTAATCCACACCTGAGCACTGTGAAAGAACAAGAACAGATGGGCTTTGGCAATAACTAGAAACGGGCTCAAGCGTGACAGTGAGTGTGAGGATGGCACGGGGTCAGGCAGTGTTCTGTTCTGTTGTGCACAGGGTCACTGTGAGTCAGAACTGACTCCGTGGCACCTAACAACGACGAGGAGAAGATATAGAGACGAAGAGAATCAGAGATTTGATAATGATCCCACAATTTCACCCAGGGTAAAAGAGATTAGTGGTATCTATGATATAAACCCACCACCCATGAGGCAGCTTCTCTTACTATGGGGGCTTGTGTGTTACTATGAGGCTGGAAGCTACGTCACCAGTATTTCGAATACCAGCAGGGTCACCCATGGTGGACAGGTTTCAGCGGAGCTTCCAGACTAAGACAGACTAGGAAGGAAGGCCTGGTGGTCTACTTCTGATAATCGGTCAATGCAAACCCTATGTATCACAACAGAATATTATCCGATATGGTGCTGGAAGTTGAGCCCGCTAGGGTGAAAGGCACTCAAAATACACCGTGGCTGCAACAACAGACTTGAGCATATCAACGATCGTGAAGATGGTGCAGGACTGGACAACATTTCGTTCTGTTGTACGCGGGGGCGCCGTGAGTCACAGCTGACTACACAGCAACTAGCAACAACATGGTGTACAGAGGAAGTCAGGAGGGGTGGCTAGTTTAGTGGAGGAAGAAAGAGGATGAAGACAGGATCGTAAGAAATCATATTTGCGAGCACCTACAGATGCTATGTAGCAGGGTCTGTGCGAGGCGTTTATTTCCAAGGAATATCTTACAGACTCTGAAAGGCAATTCTCATCCCCATTTTACAAAAGAGGGAATGAGACTCAGCTGCCTGTCTCTAAATCAAAGACCAGATCCTTCTACAACACTTTACACATTTTAGACGGAGAAAGTCTAGAGACATAGAGTCAGCATCTCAAGAAGACGATGAGATTTGGAGATGGGCTCAGGAGAGTACAAATTTAGAAGTACTCTGAGTCAACAGAGAGAGTATCTAAAAAGACAGGTTGATAAATGCACTTTAGGAGATACACAGGCTAAGAGGTGGAAGAGGGTGAAACCAGAGTCCCCGCAGGATAATCAGAGATGGAAGGGGAGAGAACACTCGAGCCACAGAAACTCAGGAAAAAAATTTTGCAAGATGCATTAACTGGTGCAAAATGATTCCGAGGTCACAAAGAATGACTGAGAAGAGCCAACCCTTAGGCAGAAAAGGAGCGCTGGTGGCGCAGTGGTTAAGAGCTCGGCTGCTAATCAAAAGGTCAGCAGTTCGAATCCACCAGCCACTCCTAGACTCTATGGGGCAGTTCTATTCTGTCCTATAGGGTCACTATGAGATGGAATCAATTCAACAGCAACAGGTTTGGTTTTTTGGGGGGGTTTTAGGCAGAAAAAGCCACAACAATGGACTCAAACATAGCAACAATCGTGAAGATGGCACACACAGGATCGGACAACATTTAGTTCTGTTATACATAAGGTCAGTATGAGCTGGAGCCAACTCAATGGTGCCTACCAACAACAACCAGAAAACCCACTGCCGTCAAGCCAATTCCGACTCATAGCGACCCTACAGGACAGAGCAGAACTACCCCATAGGGTTTCCAAGGAGTGGGTGATGGATCTGAACTGCTGATGTTTTGGGTAGCAGCTGTAGCTCTTAACCACAGCGCCATCAGGGCTCCATCAACAACAGCAGGTAGAAAAAGAACCACCAATGCCTTCCAGAGCTGCCTTGCAGCCCCATGCTACACATCAAGTGGTATGAACAAACTGCTCTGCAGCCCAGAGTGAGTGTTCAACAAACATCTGTTGAAACAATGAACCACGCGAGGCTCAGTTTCTTCGCCTATAAAACAAGAAGCTGAACGGATTAACGTCTAGGCCCCCTTTCAGTTCTCAAGCACCACTGGGCAAACGTGACGTCTTTGGTGACCTCCCAAAGGCCAGTTTCAGCAAAGTGGGAAGGAAAAACCAGATTGCAAGGCACTTACAGACACTTCTGTGTCTCAACCTGTACCTCGAAGCAGCTGCTCCCCTCAAATGGAGTGTAGCATGCAGACACTCCCTTGCCAACTAGAGGGAACGCCCCAACAGGGGTCAAGGCCAGCCCAGGGGACAGCCAGGAGACCGCATGTGCAACGAGCGCGAGTGTGCAGACACTCCAAGTCACGCGGACTGACACTTCTCAACGTTCAAGAACTCTTAGGTTCACACTGCCACGACGGCTGGTGGGCTTGTTTCTAGAAGTAGATGTCTCACACCCACTCTCACCTGCTCTCAGCATCCTGAGATGCTGCTCAGATCCCAGAGGTGCCTTCGTCACTCCTGCCCCACCATAAGCCAGTCAGAAATATGAACACGGCAGGGGGCGGGGTGCAGACGAGCACGGAGGATCCATAGATAGAGGCAGAAACCAGGTGGAAGGGAGAAAACAAAAGGATGCTTAGCAAAGGCCAAGTCATTCCTCTTTGCCTTCTGGCTTTCTTATGACCTTCTTTCTCCCTGCTAAGCCCTTGGTCTTAAAAGGCCCTTCAAAGCACCATGCTGTCTACAGCAAGGAAGGCCTACAAAGGAATCATGTTGCAACAGGAGTAGCCTCAAGGCTACAGTGTCCAGGCAAGTGGGCTGTCTTCTAACCAAGCAGGAACCAGGGGAGCTCGGGGCCCCAGCAGTGGGCCCTTTAGCCGGAACACAGGATGGGGTTCCATTCAAGCTCGGGGCCCCAGGAGTGGGCCCTTCACCTGGGACACGCGATGGGGTTCCTTTCAAGCTCGGGGCCCCAGGAGGGGGCCCTTCACCAGGGACACAGGATGGGATTCCATTCAAACTCGAGGCCCCAGGAGTGGGCCCTTCACCTGGGACACGTGATGGGGTTCCACTCAAGCTCGAGGCCCCAGGAGTGGGCCCTTCACCCGGGACACACAATGGGGTTCCACTCAAGCTCGGGGCCCCAGGAGTGGGCCCTTCACCCGGGACACACGATGGGGTTCCAAACTCGGGGCCCCAGGAGTGGGCCCTTCACCCGGGACAAGCGACGGGGTTCCATTCAAGCTCAGGGCCCCAGGCGTGGGCCCTTCACCCAGGACACGCGATGGGGTTCCATTCAAGCTCGGGGCCCCAGGAGTGGGCCCTTCACCTGGCACACGCAATGGGATTCCATTCAAGATCAAGGATCCAGGAGTGGGTCCTTCACCCGGGACACAGGATGGGGTTCCATTCAAGCTCAGGGCCCCAGGAGTGGGCCCTTCACATGGCACACGCGATGGGGTTCCATTCAAGCTCGGGGCCCCAGGAGTGGGCCCTTCACCTGGCACACACGATGGGATTCCATTCAAGATCGAGGATCCAGGAGTGGGCCCTTCACTCGGGACATAGGATGGGGTTCCATTCAGCAGAGGTAAGCGGAGCGCCGGGCCAGGCGCTGAGGACATGGAGATAACCCAAATCGTGGCTCTTGCTCCAGGTGCAGCCAGGAACACCCAGAGGGAGCTTCACAAGAGGCCAGAAGGAGCACTCAGACATGGGTGTAAGCCAGGAGGCTGAGAGAAAAAGGGTAAGTAAAAGATTTGGTGAGGAGCACGCTGATCATCAGTGCTCAAGGGCATCAAAGAAGAAGCTGGGTGAATGGACAGGGCGAATGCAGAGGCCAAGTGCAACCAGGACTGAGGAAAACAAGCCCCTACTCGGCCTGGAGGCAGCCTACATCTCCCACAGCAGATCCGTCTCCAGCCTGGAGCCAGCCTACATCTCCCACAGCAGATCTGTCTCTAGCCTGCAGCCAACCGATGTCTCCAGTAGCAGCTCCGTCCCCACACCTGAGACAATAAGGACCTCACACCACCTCAAAGACCCTGACTACAGACAGAAAAATCTACATGTCTCACAACTTCCTGCTGAGCCTCCAAGAAATGAATAAGAATCTGAATTGTGTCCATAGAGAAAAGGGCCAGGTCAAAGTCAGGAAGTTAGGTTCAGCCACGGCAGTCACGGGGGGCTGGGAAGGAGGGCCACAAGAGGTACAGTCTCGGGAGCACTCCAACGTCCCGTTCCTCTCTACCACTTCTCCCGGCCACTTTGCAGGAACAAGCCAGCAATGGTTCCCACAGACGCCAGGCAGCAGGGACACCCATGGCCTGCCTGGAGGTGGCCCCTGAGAAATGCAAGCAGTTGGCATCACAGGAAGACAACTGGTGCCTCTGACAACCATCAGGTCTGCACCACAGCTGTGGTCTTGAGGGAAAGCAGAAGTGGCTGTCACGCTGCCGGGGTGCGGGTGGCTTCCCTGGAGTACCTCAGTGTCTACAGGGCATCCTCCAGGCCTGGGCTTGTCCTAGAAAAAAACTCCTGTCTTCAGTATATCCCACATATCCTAAAAGCTGGGGCACACGGAGAAGGCCTCCTGGCCACAGCCTCTCCATTCCACCAGCTTCTATAAGCTTGACATTCAGGCCAGAGATGTAGTGGGCATGCTGCCCATGAAGGACCTCCACCCAACTGCCGCTCCGTGCTGGACTGTGCACCCTCCCTCACTCCCAACCTCACTCAACGGAGAGCTCCGGGTCACTAGGTAGCCACAGGCATCGCGACACATCTGAAGATACATCTCTGTGCTGCAGAGGCACAGCCCAGGACCCTCTGCACCCGGGCCTGATGGGCAGATCAGGACCTGGGGCCACAGCACACAGCTGGACGGAGCCTGGACGAGCAGCTGCCTTTCTACACCCCGAGGCCCCCCACACCCAGGCCTCTGGGCTGGGGTCAGTGGGCACTCAGCCCACCCTGTCAGGGGCACAGAGCTTATGAGACACCTCTCACAAGAATGAGTTCCTGCAGACGGGCGGAGGATGGGAGGCACTCTGAGACCTGAGAGTTACATGAGGGGGAGCCCACAGTCAAACCCACCAGTGTGACTCAGCAAGGTGACATAGGTGGGAACAAGGTGAGAACATGACATTGTGACTGTGTGATGCCGTGGCCGTCTGATACCGTGACCCGTCTCCCCAGCTGCACTATAAACCTCTGAGGGCAGGGCCCCCTCCGCATCCCGAGTGGTACCCCACAGCAGAAGTCAACAGGTACATTTACTTTATTTTTCTATTTACAGACCACAAAATTCAACTGTAAACTATACAATTCAGTGGTTTTGAGTATATTCACAAAGTTGTGCAACAATCACCATCTAATTCCAGAACATTCCATCACCCTATAAAGAAACTCTGTATCCACTAGCAGTCACTCCCCATTCCCCCCTACCACCACCACGACCACCAGCTCCTGACAACCACTAATCTGCTTTCGGTCTCTGTGGATTTGCCTATTCTGGACATTTGGTATTAACGGGGTTACACAATATATGTCCTTTCATGTTTGCCTCTTGCACTGAAAACACTGTTTTCAAGGTGCAACCATGCTGTAGCATGAATCAGTGCCCTGCCTTCCGCCCGCACCCAGCCTCTCCTGACCACCCCTGGGGTGAGGGTCAGAGGTAGGACCGTCTGGCTTCTCCTCTGCCTTCCGCCCGCACCCAGCCTCTCCTGACCACCCCTGGGGTGAGGGTCAGAGGTAGGACCGTCTGGCTTCTCCTCTGCCTTCCGCCCGCACCCAGCCTCTCCCGACCATCCCAGCAGGCTGGGGTGAGGGTCAGAGGTAGGACTGTCTGGGTCAGCTGCCCAGCCAGGACAGGAGACCTGACCTAACGGCTCTCTAACCAAGAAGCCTGAGACTGTGCTTCAGTCAACAGCATGTTCTGGGGGAACCAGCGACACCTGGTGGCCGTCCCCAGAGGTAACAAGATCTAAGGCTACGGGCCCTGTTACGGGTTGAACTGCATCCCCCAAAAAACACATGTTGAAATCCTAACCCTGTACCAGAAAATGTGACCCTGTTTGAAAAGAGGGCTTTTCTTTTGTTGTTAATAATGTTATACTGGAGCAGGGCAGGTCCTAAACCTAGTCCTTCTGAGGAGGGTCTTATAAAAAAGGACAACAGACAAGACACACACACAGGGGAAGACACACAGATGCATCTGTAAGTAGCAAAGGAACGCCAGGGGTTGCCAGCAGGCACCGGAGCTAGGAGAGAGGCCGACAAAAGAAGCGACAAGGCCAAGACCCGTATTTGGACTTGCAGCTTCTGGAATCATGAGAAAATAAAAGTCTGCTCGTTAAGGATGTCCTTTTGTGGGTTTGCTGCTATGGGGGCACTAGGGAGCTAAGACAGGCCCGCTGTCTCCACGACTTAGTTCTGGGCCCGGGACTCCAGACGAACACTGACTAACAACAGCTCATCTAGAGGGGGACCTCAGGCTGGCTGGGCCCTGACGTCCCGGCCGGGAGCTGCCCGAGGGAGGGGCAGCAGGGTGCCTGAGACCTGCCACGTGGATGGAGAAGTCTGCTCCGCACCAGACCCAGGCCCCCGGGGAGAACTTACAGCAGATTCTTCTCTCTATAAGAAAGAACTGTCGCTGTTGGAATAATAATAGCCACCACCAGGCCTCGGCCTAGAGCTCTGTATAAATTACAGCGCTTAATCCCCCTAACCACATTACCAGTCAGGTGCCGTCAGACCCCCAGTCCCACCTGACACATGAGGTTAAGGAATATGGCAGCTGCTAAGTAGCAAATCTAGTATCAGAGCTCAGTCTGCAAGCCTTGCACCACCAAGACGGTTCCCACAGAGGATGGGGTCAAGGAACCACCTTATAAAGGGCTGCCAGCCCAGAAAAGGGACGAGGCCCCATTACTCTCAGCTGAAACACCCTCAGAAAGAAGCACCAAAGAAAAAATACCAATTGCTCAGCCCTGCCTGGCAAAGTATACGTGAGACCACTTAGAGAAACATGTCACAATGCAGTCAAAACTGTAACAATATTTATGACTATCTGCAACAAAAATAGTACGCAATAAAAAAGTAATATACAGTAACAGCACAAACATCCTCACGCAGCTTCGGCAACGCCAGCCCAGCCCTCAATAGGAGAAAAGGCAAAGGCAGCCATAAAGGGTGGCACTGGGGAGCTTGACTGCATTTCTGTCCAAGGTGCTGATGGAGAGAGGCTGCAAACCTGTGGCCCAGCCCCTGCCCCAGTCTCCCACCAGCGCAGAGAGCCCCCAGCCAGCTCTGGAAGCACAGCCAGGCTGGGTCTGCCCAGATGGGGCATCGCTTCAAATTCACAGGGGACCTGCTCCAGGATCCCTCTGCAGGTGGTCACAGACCAGGTTATGGGCAGAGTCACTCCAGCCGGCTCTGCACAGCCTTCCTGTGGCAAGCCCTCCTGCCCTGGCCTCCCAGGTCCCCAGTGGAAAGCGGCTGCCGTGAGATCTGTACCTGCAAAGGAGGAGGCTGGCCAGGGGTTCCGCTACGAGTAGCTCTTCTGAAATCCCTCCAGCGGGGGGAAGGTGAGAGAAACAGCAAAATTAAACGTAAACGAAATGTTTCAAAATCACCCTAAGTACAAACTTCCTACTGCAAAGCTTTTCCCAAGTAACTTATATTAAATTCAGTCTCCCAGCTTCTCGTCTCCTCCGTTCTCAGATGGGAATGTCACCCAGACAGAAAGTCCTCTGTCAGGGACAGCGCTCCAGGCTCCTCCCGTTTAGGGTATGTGTAGAGACCCCCGGGCCCCACACGCTCCTGCAGTATTCTCACTACTTCCCCGGGCACCATGAGAACAAAGCACCATTACGTATCTGGTAGTGTTTTGTGTATACGCGTCTACATGGAACTGAAACGTTTTCATTCCAAACCCCCTTTTCCCTCCCTGGAAACACACAGAGCTGGCATGCTTGGCAGTCCCTAGAATAACCCAAGGTTACTTTGTACATCTTGTACTTCAGGACTGAGAAGTGCTAACTGGGGGAGGCCACAAGCCCCAGGCGCCACACCAAACCCGGTGGCGCATCAACAGAGAAAAAGAACGCACCCTCGCAGTTCCCTAAGGTCAGGTAAATGAGGTTGGGGAGGGACGCCATCATGAGGAGAAAAGAATATTATGAAAAGGCAAAACAAAAGCAGCATAATGCCTGTTACTAATAATTCCAAAGGGGCTAAAAATATATTTAAATAAAAATAGGGAAAATGGTCAATAATACAGACCAAACCAACCTTAATAACTTAGAACCTATTAGATATGCCCTGGTGGCACAGTGGTTAAGCGCTCGGCTGCTAACCAAAAGGTCAGCAATTCAGATCCACCAGCCGCTCCTCGGAAACCCTATGGGGCAATTCTGCTCTGTCCTGTAGAGTCGCTGTGAGTCAGAATCGACTGTACGGCAGCGGGTTTGGTTTGGGTTTAGTATTGTCTCTTACAGACGTTGCTGCTGTTGTCAGCTGCCGCTGACTCTGCTTTGATGCATGAAGATGCAATGTGTTAACAGAATGAAGGGCTGCCCAGTCCTGTGCTATCTTCACCATCACTGGCGCGTTTGACTCCATTGTTTCGGCTACTGCGTCAATCCATCTCATCAAGGGCTTCCGAATTATAGACAATAAAAAAAAAAAAAACCCACTGCCATTGAGTTGATTCCAACTCATAAAGACCCTATAGGACAGAGGAGGACTGTCCCATAGGGTTGCCAAGGCTGTAAATCTTTACCGAAGCAGATCGTCACGTTTCTCCTGCGTAGCAGCTGTAGGGTTTGGACCGCTGATCTCTCAGTTAGTTTTAACCACTGTGCCACCATAGTGGCTATTTAAATGTGTAGCGATTCAATCATTTCTAATCCTCCTCGTAAAACATGTGCTCTGATTGTTAGAAGTATAGGACATCCCAGACCAGGTCATTCTGCCTCCCAGGCCTCCAGGGTGGTGATCTCTTCTATAATAGTCCACATACGTGGAAATCTAAACATTAAAACTGAAGCCGAACGCCTCCAGGCCAGGCCCACCCAACTCGGGGTCCCCAAAGTGAGGAAGGGGTCACTACAGAATCAGTTCTCCAGACTGCTAAGCCTTCAGCCCAACCCCAGAAAGCCACAGGTCATGCAATTCCCTGATACCAAGGGAGACCACACCTCCAGCCCCGGAGACCACACCTCCAGACCGGGAGACCAGGCCTGGACGCTGGCACACGCAAGAAACGGCCTCGCCCTCATCACTGTGTCTTTACAGCACCATGCAGGCTTCTGTTGTTTTAATGCAGACTGAAGTCGGAAGGGCCAGGCGACATGATGTCTGCGGCCTGCTTGGAAAGACTTCAGCAAAGGAAAAGAAAACAGAACACAGGGCAGGTGAGACAGCTGGGGCAGCACCTGAATGGTGGCCGCTGAGCCTGGCTGGCCGGTATCTGGCATCACTGTGCTGCTGTCTACCTTGGAGACACGTGAACATCTTGGAAGACAACCATTTACAGCTCAAGAGACAGGAAGCGGGGACAGACCCTCCGGCAGTGATGGATCGTGCTCCCATTCTGGAAAACGTCCATTTCCTGAGGAGCAGAGCCTGCGCCATCCTGGGCAGGGCACCTGCTTCCTCTCGCACCTGGCCCCCACCAGCCCCATCAACGGCTGCTCTGACCTCGACCTGCTTTGCAGTGTATCTACTCAAAGGTCGAAAGCTCAGGAGGTAAGTCACGTGGCGTGTCTGAGCTAAGCACGCACCTGAGTGAACGGACGCTGCCAACTACAGATCTCTCGCGCTCGACTGGAAAACCTCAGCAGCTACTGCTTGTCACCGTCATTATTTACAAACACAGACCAGGACGACCACACCGTGGTACATGTGCTGCTGAACTAGACGAGCAAGGGGAGAGAAGCTCGCGGCACCTGCTCCCTGCGGATCACGCTCGCAGTCTCTGCCTCCAGGCAGTACCCAACGGCAGGACCCCCATTTCTCACCCAGATGGGTGTCTGCGGAGCATCCCGTCTTTAAACACAGATGTTCTTCTCCTCGCCCCACACAGCCCTCCCCGGAGCACTTGGCTGCGTTTTGCGCTCTGGCTGGCTGCTGCCTGCAGTGTGACTGCAGCGGTCCTCGTGGGGATGTCCTCACCGGCCGGCGTTCCCTTCCTGAGGGATAGTGACCCGCTGCACCTTCAAGGTAAACGAGAGCGACAGACTCCCAAGTCCTGAGCTCGCAACTAGTACATGATCTTCGTTCTATCACTTTCACATAAAAGAGCCTAATATCTTGAGCAGAATGGCTTTAAGGGGCTCAACAATTTCTTCATATACATTATTCATTTGGTGACACGAAACTGTTATTTCACTGAGATTACTGTAAATCGCTACATGAAGAGCTGGCTTGCATGAACAATTAAATGATAGATATGATAAACTAGATTTATAAGCTTTATGTTCCTATAACATAAATTCCTTGAATGATTTAACTCCACAGAGCTAGAAAATTCTTTCCAGATGGCAGATTCGTGGAGCTGCAGCTCCCCCAGCAGCATGTAACAAAAACCCACCAAAGACTGAAAGGAAAAACAGCTAATAAAAGGTTTAATATTACTATGGTAACCCACAGCAACTTGTTTCAAAAATGAATAATAGCTCTGTTAGGTGCTTCATTAAAATTTTTTCAACCAAACACTGCCCTTAATCTTCTCAATGGAACAAAAGATTTATTCAGAATACATGTAGGAAACTGGAAGTCACGTCAGATAGGGCCGCGCGCCTGAGCCGAGACATCATGAGTCTGTGCAGAGAGAAGATGGAATCTAATCAGTCAAGAGGAGAGAGAGCTGGGTATTTACCCAGAACAATTAATTAAAAGTCTGGATATCCTGTTATGTTCTTCTCTCCATTAATCCACAAACTAAAGACAGTCCCTGTCTCACCAGAATAACCATCTCTTGACACCAGGCGACTGCCTGCAGATAACACAGGCATCAAAGGTCCGCGTCCCAGGAGCTCAGGCTGCGGGCAAACAAGCCCCCGAGGCCGAGTCGAGTGCCGGGGCCGCGTGGGCACAGGAAGAACGCTGTTGTCCGGGGGCTCTGGATAGAAACACTCCAGAATCAAGACTTGTCTGCTGGAGGGGTTCTTGGAGACCACCTCTGCCACGCTTCCTTCAGGAGGGGATGTTGTGTCTTGGTGACATCCCATGCTCTCATCTCCCGCCCAGTGCTCCCCACTCAGGAGCCTCAGGGGTGCAGGAGCCTGGGCACTGCTCAGAGTCACAGTCCCGCCTCACGTGCTGGGACCATCAGCGCTGCAATGCCCACGAGACGGGCAGAGGCTTCCCTCAGACCAGGCAAGGTTAGAGCTAAAGACCCTGGAGCAGGTCATCCGGAACCATCCATCCCCACTAGACCCACCCACAAGTTCTACCAACTCTCCAACTCCTCTCCTTCAAAACTCACTTCTGCCCTACCTCCATGCACACTCTCAGCGGCGGGCCTTCCCGGATGACCCCACAGCAAGCTCTCAGCGGTGGGCCCCCCCGGATGACCCCACGGCAAGCTCTCAGCAGCGGGCCCTCCCGGATGACCTTCACGCACGCTCTCAGCAAAGGGCCCTCCCGGATGACCCCATGGCAAGCTCTCAGCGAAGGGCCCTCCTGGATGACCCCACGGCAAGCTCTCAGTGAAGGGCCATCCCGGATGCCCCACGGCAAGCTCTCAGTGGCGGGCCCTCCCGGATGACCCCATGGCAAGCTCTCAGTGGCGGGCCCTCCCGGATGACCCCACGGCAAACTCTCAGCGGCGGGCCCTCCCGGATGACTCCACCAGCGGTCATGTACCACAAGGCTCGTACACCGACTTTACGCTTGTGGCCAGATTGCCGGGACATACATAACAAGTGCTTAATGAACACTGACAAACACATACGTGGTCGGAGATGTGGCTGCCCAGACACTTGATGGGTACGTGGTCTGTTATACAATGAAGTCCTCGAACTTCTCAAAAGAGAGGGAAGCAGCACTCAACTGAGTGTTTCACCTCCTCACGGCACTTCCCAGTGCACACCACAGCCACCCTGAATGGCTGCGTGTCACAGGAGGCCAAGGGGTGCTATCTTCTGGTACTGCCCCTACCCTCAAGACGCAGACCGACAGGGAAAGGACTTGGACCCTGAGCATCTCCACATCCCAGCATTCGCCAGTCTTCACCCACACAGGCACCCACACGTGCACACGCACGGGGAGGCTGGTCTGGCCCAGCCAACCAAACGATACACCAAAAAGACAAGACTGTGGGACCAAGTCGGGACTGAACAACCCACAAACATCTGGCCTGGGATTTTTTGACATCTTCCCATCTGCTTTCTGGCCCCAACATAGCAAGCCGACGGCATGTGCCCGTATGGCAAACGGAGAGCAGCTGAGAGGGAAGACGGGCTGCGTGTGACAACACCGGTATTGCTAGGATTACCATGTTACGTTTATTCTCACAGGTGAGCCCACTTGGAGCAAGATGCACCTTGTTTTCATTGAGACGGAAGAAGGCTGGCCTTCTTCACCCAAAAAGCTAGGGAGCATCCGGCTCAGATGGCCCAGCTCAGACCCTGTTTACCCTCTTTAACTGGTAATAACAACAAAAAACAAACCCATTGCCCACAGAGTACAACTGCCCCTGAGCTCTTAACCACTGCGCCACCAGGGCTCCTTAACGGGTAATAGCGCCTCCTTTACTCTCAAAGGAGCCCTGGTGGCGCACTGGTTAAGAGCTCGGCTGCTAGCCAAAAGGTCAGCAGTTTGAATCCACCAGCCGCTCCTTGGGAACCCTGTGGCCCCGTTCTACCCTGTCCTATAGGGTCGCTGTGAGTCAGAATCCACTCGACAGCAACAGGTTTGGTTTCTTGGTTTTTTAACTCTCAAAGCAGATGATGAATTACACGGTCCTACAGAGAACTCTGCAGAAGTCCCCAGGAGCCAGCCATAGAACAAGGGCCCTCCCCAAGCCCAACTCACTTCTCAGCGGCGAGAAGGTGCCCCTCCCAGGTGCTGGTGGCACACAGTGCGCTCTGTGCACCGACAGCAGGGGTGCATCTAGGGACGTGGTGATAACAAACGGTTAGTGGGGGCACTGCTCCACAACAAAGTCCAGAAGTCCAAGGAGATGCTCGACAGTTGGTCCCCGGACACAAGCAGCTCCTGCTTACAGAGCAACCACTGTGCACCAGGCTCTGTGCCAGTCACTGTACACCACTGTCGCCTTTACTCCTTCAGGGTGACACCAGCCGTCCCTCCCACAGCAATCTCTACTTCTCTGCTGGCTTCCATAATTCAATGCAATGGCCACACAGAACTCACAGGCCACCCTCACAGTTACAGGGTTTACTAGGGAACCAACAGTTACAGTTCAGGCTCAGGAACACTCAGGACACAGTTCTTCCATCAGGACAGCCTCTCCCCAGCTATGCTCGCAGACACGCCTCTCCCTGGCACTCGGCCTCTGCCCAGAGGCACTCAGCTTTCTCTCTCCGTGGGCCGGGAAGCCCACCACACCGTCTCCTGCTGTGGGGTCTCCCCTTCCTTGGTGGTGGTGGGTTCCTCCTCTCTGCGCTAGAATTGGCTCTTTTAAGGCAAAGCTGACCAATCCCCTTAGTAGGCCACAATCACCCTGTCACACAATCACCTGGGTGGGAGTTACAAGACCACAGCTAGAAAGGCCACACACAAAAATAATTCACCCACCGCAAATGTCATGTAGACTCTAGGTGGTAGCCTATTCGGGTGTTTACTGACAATTCTTTCACTTCTTTCTATGTTTGAAATTTTTTGGAATAAAGTGTTAAAAATAAACATCTGGTCCTGGATCCCAGTGAGGCCCAAACCCAATGACTGATCAGCCTGTTTGGGTTTTGGCCAAATCGTACCCAGAGCCGAGTGGTCCCTCTCCCGACTGGCCCCTGCTCTTCCAGCTCTGGGTTGCTCCTGCCTTTCCAGAGAATGCAAACCTGGCCCCTGCTATTCCAGCTCTGGGTTGCTCCTGCCTTTCCAGAGAATGCAA
>NW_004444005.1:9054510-9085320 GCF_000243295.1 Trichechus manatus latirostris | reverse complement strand
GAGAATGCAAACCTGGCCCCTGCTATTCCAGCTCTGGGTTGCTCCTGCCTTTCCGGAGAATGCAAACCTGGCCCCTGCTTTTCCAGCTCTGGGTTGCTCCTGCCCTTCCAGAGAATGCAAACCTGGCAGTGCATGTTTCAGACCAGGGAAAGTCTGGACAATTGCAGTGGAAACGTCTACAGCTGTAACTCACACATCTATGCTTGTTTTGTGTCAGATGGGGCAAATTATAACATCTGGGGGGTCGCTGTAGGGGCATCAGGAATATCTCAATGCAATCTAAATAATAAAATGCTACTAAAAAAATTCCTTTAAGGCACCTGGCAGAGGGAGCGGGTGGGGACCGAAGCCCAACTGCTCTCGGCTGGCAGGCCCTCACGCCCTGGCCCGAAAGGAAGGAGCCTGGTCCAGCTGGCGTTCCGCACCGACAGACGGGCAGGCAGCCGCCATGCCACCTGAACCCGGGCTCAGGAAAACCAGCCGACTCACCCCTCTGTTGCACCTGGACCTGGACCCACTACTTCTGTCTGAAATGCTCCTCCTGTCTCCACCTACAGAGGCCCAGTCTCTGCCCAGTCAGCACCTTGTCCTGGAAATCCCCGGATCACCCCAGCTAGACATGTCCCCGCCCTCCCTGGACATTCAGCCTTCACCAGTGACTTGTCTGAGTCTCGTCATCCCGCTAGGTCATAAAGTCCGTGGGGACGGACCTTGCTAGACTCGTCTCTAGGCAGTGCGGCACCTTTAGACAGAGTGGTGTGAGCCCAGTGTACTGACAGGGGGACGCTATGGGAGAAGACACTGTGTCTGCATGCGAGGAGCCGACAACGCCATTGGTCTCTGGCTGCCAACCTCAAAGGCCCTAAGTCGGCGCCCACGGAAGCCTGACACTTGCCATTACTCGTCTTACGGCACTCCCAAAGCTGGTCTAATTGGGAGTTTTCTGCCTATAATTCAAGTAAGTTCAAAATGGGGCTTGCCCATGACCCTCAAATCCAAACAGCTTCTCACAAGTGTGGTGACTGTGCTAAAAGCCACAAGAGTGCTTTGATACACAGGTTTCATCTCCTCAAAAAAAAAAAAAACAGGGGTCCTAAACACTGCCTGATCATTACATGCATAAAATTATAATATTACGTATATAAAACATACACAGAGTGAAATTAAAACATAAGTGTCTTCCCATCAACCTGTTTCAGATTTCAGTCCTGATTGAGTCTGGGCCTCTCACACAGGAGAAACTTAACCCTCCATCCCATTCGACCTGGCCAAGCAGCCTGGACCTCCACCCGGTTTGGCAGGGTCTCAGAGCCAGAATGCCCCTTAGAAGCGAGGATGACAAGACTTCATCTCACATACTTTGGACATGCTATCAGGAGGGACCAGTCCCTGGAGAAGGACATCCTGCTTGGTAAAGCAGAAGGTCAGCAAAAAAGAGGAAGATCCTCAACAAGATGGACTGACTCAGTGGCTGCAACAATGGACTCAAGCGTAACAACGATTGTGAGGATGGCGCAGGACCAGGCAGTGTTTTGTTCTGTTGTACACAGGGTCGCTATGAGCCAGAACGAACTTGATGGCACCTAACAACAACAAAAGCCTCTTTGCTTTGTCTTCTTCCGGCTTCCACTTACACTAAGGTTCCTTTTAGAAGCGAGACCGCCATTAGCTTACCATGAGACAGGTGCCATATTCACCCTTCTGGGCTCCTCGTCCTCCCTCTCCCTCACTCTCCGCAGAGCCCAGTGGAAGCTGACAGGAGAGAGGATATCAGCATGCCTGCTTGTGTATTCTGTTTGTCCACTGAGAAAGCCACCTGACTTACTAGTTTAGTAGCTTGTTACCACCAGATATCCAAAAATCAGTAAATCGGCTATAATTTATTTCAGCAGAGTAAGAATAAAGACATCTTTTTTTAAGTCAACCTTGAAGTATAATGAAAAATCGGATTTTAAAGAAGGTTCTCCGATGTTCACAGATCATAACTTTTTGGACACAATGAATTAGAACACAGCAAGATTTCTAAGCAGAGACAGAGTGATTTCTCTTGGTTCCTTCTCTGTGTCTGTCCCCAGTGACCCCCAGCCTCTACTCTGGCCTTTTCCCGCACAGGATGAGGCTGCCCGTCAGTCACAGAGGCAGGCCAGAGCTCGGCCATCCTGCCCAAGCCCTGCCAAACCCTCCTGGCCGCCCTTATTCTCCACATGAGGTTCAAGAGTTACTTGACAAACAAAAGGAATGACAGACGGGCTTTCTGCAGACAACCTTGAGCCCAGCTGGAAAGATAACAAGGGTGAGGGGGAAGCTTCCTATCTAGGCCCCATCAAACAGCAAGTTTCAGCTGAATCAGCTGATTTTCATATTTAAAATATTCCACTGTGGGGGCCCGTCACTCACGGTGCGTGCTGACCAAGCCGCAACAATCTAAGGCCCCTTTTCTTTCAAATAAATTGCCAAATAGCTTTTTACTGAGGATTTCCCCTAAAAGGCAATTGGAAGTTCCTGCAACACAATTTATAGGTGCATTGTTTCCATTTATTTTAATTTTATTTATAGCCTTCTGCCCAGAGGCCACTGGGCCCAGGCAGCCATAAATCACAGATCGCATACCCAGAGCTAGGGCCCCTCCTGCCGCTCACCCATCAGGAGCTGTGGGTGCGCTCAAATATGAATACTAATTACTCTTCCAATCAGGACATGGGTGTGGATGCACTTGAAACCCTGCACAAAGCAAAATTTCATTACATAACGAGGTGATCTTGAAGTGAAGGACACTGGGAGCAGCCCCCATGCAGCAGGAGACCGACTCCTGGAGGCGTGAGCTGGGGGCTCCAGAGGGGGGTTCGCTGCAGGCTCGGCCTTCACACACTGGCTGACCTTGGGGCTCGGTTCCTGACCTCTGAGAGCCTCCCTGCCCTCATCCAGTGAACAGAAACGGCTGAGGAGAATCTGCCCTGGAGAGGCGTGGTGAGGCGGGAGAACCCAAGGCAATGCTGCTGCGCAGCGGGCCACGCACGAGGCTGGAGTCCTGTCCTCTCCGCGGGCTGGGTGCCCTCAGGTCTCTGCTTCCCTCTCCACGCACCCCCACCCGCCCGCTGGCCCATCTCAGGCACTGCCACGTCAATTCTCAGGGCTCCACACACCTGGCGCCCGACACCGAATGCCCTCATCCTGCCGGATCTGTGCCCCCAACCCCCGCCATGGCCTCTTTCTTCCTCAGACGGGGTCATTGCCGTCTACCCAGATGCCAAAACCAAAGATCAGGGAATCCCTGTGGACCTGCAGCCCTTATCCCATCAGTCACTGAGTCCTGTGGCTCTCCTTCCCGGAGACACCACCCACCCCCACCCCCACACTGTGACAGCGTGACCTCCTCCTTTCCTGCCTGGACTCACCCCTCCCAAAGCCCCTCCCACATCGCCATCAGATGAGGTTCCTAGACGGTGTCAACAGGATCACTGCCCTCCAGATCAAACTCCAGCAACACCTGGTGTGAGCTGGTATGACCATCCTGAGCACTCACCCTCCCTGAAAGATTAGGCTTTCCCTGCCTGTTGATACGGCCTGGGCCGGATGCCACCATGCACCACATCCTAGCACAAACTCTGAGAGGCACCAGGGTGCCCGCCAGCCTCTTCTGCCCCATCTGCATGAGATGGCACACCCCAGAGGAATCGGGGTGCCCACCGGCCTCTTCTGCCCCCTCTGCAGGAGATGGCACACCCCAGACAGAGGAATCGGGGTCCCCACCAGCCTCTTCTGCCCCCTCTGCAGGAGATGGCACGCCCCAGACAGAGGCCCCACGGTGCCCGCCGGCCTCTTCTGCCCCCTCTGCACGAGATGGCACGCCCCAGACAGAGGCAGCACTCTGAGCAAGACCCTGGGGCGAGAAGACACAGAGCTGCCCGCAGCCAGGAGCAGAGCAACCACCACCCGCAGCCCAGGCACATGCGGACTGACCACCAAGCCGCGGCACCGCGAGGGCTGATGGGGAAGCTACATGGCGCCTTGGTCATCGGTGCACAGAGCACTGGCCTTGCCCTGCCCTGCAGAGGCTTGTGGTGGTGGGACACAGGGTGTGTGGAGACAAGGTGTCTCGTGGGATGAGGAGAAGGGCTGGCCCCTCAGAGCTGGCACCCAAGGCCCCCATAAGCCAGACTCATGCCCACACTGGCCTGCCTCCAGTCACACAGCCCAGGCTCCAGGAGCGACACTGCAGGCACGTGTACCCCTGCCTTCAGTGCGGCTTGCCTCACACCTACAGGGCGTCCCCAGCTCCGGCACCTCACACCTACGGTGTGTCCCCAGCTCTGGTGTTCAGCCAACGCCCATCCTTGCGTCCCCACTGCACGCTAGCTATGGAGAGCTGTCTGCACATCAGGCCCTGGCCTCACCCACAGCACTGTGTCACAGCATCAGGGGCACCATCCGATGGCCTCTCCTGCCACCCAGCAGTGCTGTGAAAGGGCCCGTCTGGTTTCCCTTCGGGCCCTGCTCTTTCCCCAGCTCGAGCCAAGATGGCACAGGGTTTTGTTTTTTTTTTTTAATTGTACTTCAGGTGAAGGCTTACAGAACAAATAGTTTCTCATGAAACAGTAGTACACATATTGTTTTATGACATTGGTTAACAACCCCACAACATGTCAACCCTCTCCCTTCTCGACCTTTTTTTTTTTTTTTTGATGAAAATATACATAGCCAAAGATACACCATTTCAAGAATTTCTACATGCACAGTTCAGTGACATTGACTACGCTCTTCCAATTGTGCTGCTATTCTCACTTTAGATGAAGGTTTACAGAACAAAATAGTTTCTCATTTACTAGTTAGTACACATGTTGCCCTATGACAATGGTTAACAACCTCACAACACATCAACACTATCCTTACTTAACCTTGGGTTCCCTATCACCAGCTTTCCTGTCCCCTTCTGCCTTCTGGCCCTTGTCCCCGGACTGCCTGTTTGTTTTTTTAAGATCCCGTTGCCTGGCAATATACTGACACCCTCAGTCCTCATAAAATCATTTCCGTCTGAACACAGAACACTGAACTTCAAAGCTCCGGTCCCCAAATAGGAAGAGAGGAGACAGAGAACCTCAGGGATCTCTCTGAGGACTTTGGGGGCACTTACATGCCGCTGCCCATGGCGGAGAACAATAGCTGCATTCTCCCCCTACCTTGGGCAACCAGCCACCGTGGAGGCCGACGTGATGACTCAGTCTTCCATAAGTGATACAGTAGGGTTCTCTTGCCCAGCGCTGCCCTGGCCTTCAGATGCAGTGATAATCTGGTGCAATGTTAAGTAGGTGTGTTCTCCCCACGCGATGAATCAGTTGTAAGGGCGCCCTCTCTAATCACAGCGCACAGGGACGGCTCCATGAAAGTCGGGGCGCGGGAGCAGAGCGGCTCCGGCAGGCTGTTCATCACGGGAGCCTCACTCTCCCACGCCGTGGACGAGGTTGAGCTCCCAAACGCATATTTGGAAGAAGCAACGTGCTACGTGGGCTTGGGGAGCCCTGGTGGCACAGTGGTTAAGCGCTCGGCTGCTAATTGAAAGGTCAGTGGTTCGAACCCGCCAGCTGCTCCACAGGAGAAAGGTGCGGCAGTCCGTTTCCTTAACGATGACAGCCTTGGAAACCCTATGGGGCAGCTCTACTCTGTCTGACAGGGTCGCTGTGAGTCAGAATCGACTCGACAGCAACGGGTTTGGTTTCTTTGTACCTGGGCTTCTTCAGAACCTACCCTGTGCCCTCCACTGTAGGACCTGAATAAGGTGCACTCCCCACCCCAAGCAGGCGCACGGCCCGGCCACAGGTAACTGTGAAACAGTTTGCTAGGCAGCTGCACAACTCAGTTTTCTCGAGAAGAAGGGGGCACTCAAAAACAAAAACCAAACAAACAAGCCAACAAAAACCAGGAAGAGGAGGCCCCAGACGACCTGTCACGTTCAGTCACATCCTCAGGGTCCACTTCTAATTCTAGTTCTCTCACTGTTTCCAACACATCTGCAGTTACTTCCTCCACTGAAGTCTTAAACCCCTCAAAGTCATTCATGAGGGTTGGAATCAACTTCTTCCAAACTCCCATTAATGTTGGTATTTTGACCTCCTCCCACCAATCACTAATGTTCTTAATGGCTTCTAGTAGGATGAATCCTTTCCAGAAGGTTTGGAATTTACTTTGCCCAGATACATCAGAGGAGTCACTATCTACGGAAGCCATAGTCTTCCGAACTGTATTTCTTAAAAAATAGGACTTGAAGGTCGAAATTACTCCTTGATCCATAGGCTGCAGAATGGATGCTGTGTTAGCAGGCATGAAACAACACTAATTTCCTTGTACATCTCCATCACAGTTCTTGGGTGACCAGGTGCATTGCCAATTTCAATATTTTAAAAGGAATCTTTATCTCTGAGCAGTAGGTCTCAACACTGGGCTTAAAACATTCAGCAAGCCATGTTGTAAACAGACGTGCTGTCATCTAGGCTTTGTTGTTCCATGTATAGAGCACAGGTAGAGTAAATTTAGCATAATTCTTAAGGGCCTAGGATTTTCAGAATGGTAAATGAGCAATGGCTTCAACTTACAAGTCACCAGCTGCATTAGCCCTTAATAAGAGACTCAGCCTATCCTTTGAAGCTCTGAAGCCAGGCATTGATTTCTCCTCTCTAGCTATGAAAGTCCTAGATGGCATCTTCTTCCAATATAAGGCTGTTCAGTCTACACTGAAAATTATTGTTTAGTATAGTCACCTTCATCAATTATCTCAGCTAGATCTTCTAGATGACTTGCTGCAGCTTCTAAATCAGTACTTGCTGCTTTACCTTGCACTTCCATGTTACGGAGACAGCTTCTTTCCTTAAACTTCATCAACCAACCTCTGCTAGCTTCAAACTTTTCTTCTGCAGCTTCCTCACCTCTCTCAGCTTTCACAGAATTGAAGAGAGTTAGGGCCTTGCTCTGGGTTAGGCTTTGGCTTAAGGGAATGTTGTGGCTATGAAGGGGACACAGGCTTTTTGAGGCTGAACATGGGCACCCCCACATGGTCTGCTAGTTAACTACAGTTTGCATTCTTATGTAAGCTGCTGGCATGGAGCCACTATTGTCTACCACCACTATAAAACCTCTGCCCTCCCACTGCAGGGTGCAAAGATCTGCTCTGGTCCTGCCACCACCCAGGATTTGGACTTGGCCTCGTATGTAAGTCTCCCTAATATACTCTTTTGCTGCTACGCTGGAGTTGCCCACCTCTTTCTTTGGTCTCTCAGCAGCCTCCATTTTTGAAAACAAATTTCACATTATTGGTTCATGCCTGGACAGTTGGCAAGCCAGCCAGAAGACCAAGGAAATGGCAACTGGGAGTGAGGCATAGGCAGGGGAAATCCTGGGTTGGCCAGCGACCTACATGTGGGGAGGTCTGGACCATCTGCTTGATGTGTGCAGCCCACCGTGTGAGCACGAGGACACCCCCAAGAATGCCAAGCAGCACAGTACGGTTGTGAGAAGACACACAGCTTCAAAAGTGTGGACAGGAAGTGGCCATGAGATGACCACTGCTCTGGGCTCTTCAGCTGGCCACCAAGCCCAGCTAGCTGTTGATGCACACATAAGAGTCCTGCAGGAAGAGATGCAGTTGGAAAGGGATGTGCGGCAGTCTTCTGAGGGCACAACTGACATACTGAGCAGCAGCGTCCGTGAATAGGATGAGCAACTAGAAACACTCGCCTGTAGGTTTGTAAAGATGGGAGAGTCAAAGGCTAGGGGAACAATCTCCTAGCCATTGATCAAAGCCCTCCAACAATAGGACCAGAGACAGTTGGAGGGGCTAAGCAGGTCTCTGGAGCTGAGAACACCCTGTAACACCCAATGCAAAGCAAGAGTTAAAACAGCAGGGAAAAAAGGAGTAAAAAGCACTTCAAGATAGCTTGCGTTCAGCTGCCTTGAAGAGACCTTAGAGGCCCTCTCTGGAATTATCTGATAACTGCCCCCATCAAGGTAATCGAGCAGCAACATAGTCACAGCTGCAATAGTAAGCAGAAAACTAAAATAAGAGGCCCACCTCCAGGTTACCAGGCAACTGGACTGAACGTGTGCTTGCACTTGGTAAAGTGGAGGCGTAGTCCATAAAATGACTGAGGGCTCGGCCAACTTTAACCGGATCTCCTGACCTTCAGAAATAATTAAGACTGAGGATTAAGAGGCCCCTCTGTCACCAGGGAGGAACAAAGGCCTTATATTACAATTAAAGTTCAATGAGAAAAACTCTGGGGTCTGAGGTCACCATCATTGAGACCCTTGCCCAAGCCTGACTATGGATAAGTCCCTTCAGGGCTCCTACAAACCCCGACTGTATGTACTAATAATGTTGATGTATTAACGTACACTTCTGTAAGTTTTTGCCTCCAAGTTCTGATGGGAATTGCTGCCATTAGGGCCATTTTAGTGGGCCACACGTAAGCTGTGACATGGGCTATAGCTAATAGCCTGCTCATTCAATCTGGCCACTGATAACCCTCAGACTAACATGTAAAGTAAGCCCCTATGGGGATGAGACATCTGTACCAAAAAAAAAAAAATCAGTCCTGCTCCTGATAAGTTTTTGTTACTTGTGTGGATGGCCACCAGAAAGGCCCCTGTGCTGAGAGGGGAAAACAACCAGTGCGCAGGCCACTCCTGCCAGCTGACTGCAGAGGCTGAAGCATCCTCTGCTCCAGAGCAGAAATATAAAACCAATCACCTCCTGGATTTAAGAGAGGATAGCCCATGGAGATTCACACCACCTCCCTAGACTGGGCGTACACGCACGGACTGCCACCGTCATCAGAAAACGCCCAACAGCACTGAAAAGCTGACCTGCCTACGAGACCCTGGCCAAAACTAAAAACTGCCCAGGGACAGATTCCCGAGCCAACAGGCCAGGGCAGTCTCAGCAGGTAAATCATATCAGAACCTCTTATTCTATTCAGTGGCTTCCACTGGATTTTGAATGAAACTTTCACGCTCAATAATCAACCCAAGCCATAGGGGTGATTGAGCACTTCAACTTAAATGGCTGATGGGAGGGGACAAGACAAGCCCAGCCTGAACTATACATCTCAGGCAAGCAGTCTGGGGTCTCAGTGCAGCAGTTCCCTGCGAGGGCATTTCTCATTTGTGCCTTATGTTTGATCAAACTGTCTATTCTATAAAACATGCTTCTTTTGTATACAACTGTTCCTGACAAAAGATCTGGGTCCCCACAGAGGTCACTGCCTCAAGACTAGTAAAGACAGCCTGGATGGCTATACCCAGGCAACCCTCACCTCAAGTCCCACAGGAGATAGCGGAGGGGAGGAGGAATTATTAATGTTCTCCCTTTGTCTTCCCAGATTATCTCCCAATATGGACAGGCTCCTCATCCATGGGCCCCAATGATACAGGCTGTTGCTAGAGCTGCCAATCAGACCAACTGTTGGCTCTGTCAACATGTGAACCCAGATGACAAGTCATCTCCCCACATGGTTCCAGCTGATTTGTCAACAAGGAGGAATCCTCGTGGACCAACGGAATGTGTAACCTGGTGTACTGAGAAGACGACGTGGTAAATGAATACGGTCTACTCCACTACTCGTGGAAAACATCTTTTGAAGTATCAAAGCTGCATGTGGGGAGTGCTCCAACTTTAGAAAGAACTTTTTCTCTGTGTGTTAAAAATGTAAATGGCACAGGACTGGATGGTTTGATCCTGAGAATGGTTAATTTTAAGACTGAGTTTGATGTTATTCTGGATATGGAGAACTTGCAGAATATGACCAGATGGTCCAATGTACATTGACTGACTACACCAAGTCTGAATTAGCCTGGTCTGGCAATGGCAATGTCTTGTTCAATTGTGCTGAGAAAGAGAGACTTTGTATTACCTGTACTGAAATGTGTGTTGTTCATGTTAGGAGAAATATGCTATTTTTACATAAACGAATCAGGATATGTTATACATGCATAACTTCGGACAAAAGCACCCCTTTGATCTATTCAATTGGCTTGGATTACGCTGTCACTGGGGTGGCTGGTTGGGATCTCTCCTCAAGCAGGCCTGACCAATCTGCTGGGGACAGTCCTACTAGTAGTCCTCATTAAATGCTGTCTCAAATGATGCACAGATATAAGAGCCACCAGAATTATGTACCAAACCACCGACACGCAGCTCAACGTCCAAAATGGGTGATGGGCATACCAGGACTCGGTACTGCTTTGCCTCTTTTTCTAGCACCCTGATGGGAGTTGGTGGGGGTGGACTGTTGGGGGAATGGTCTGCCTCTATGCCTCCCATCCAGGATGCCTAAGTAAAGGCCTTGGGCCCAGAACAGTCTCCGAAAGGGAGGCTAGGAATGGAGATGTCTTCACTCTCCCCATTCTTTCTCCTTGTCAGAGAAGACTTCCCCCTGTTCTGGGCACACAGTAACTTTCTCTGTCTCTTGCACATTTGCTGGCACCATACTGGCACCTGGCCAACCTCACTTCTGTATCTATTTTGGGTGGGGAGGAAACGGGGTCTCTTGAGAGAGAAAACAGGCCAGACTCCAAGAGCCAGCCTCGGGGGATGGACTGAAAGGGAAACAGACTTTGTGAGGCCAAACACAGATGCCCCATGTGGTCCTCCAGTTCACACAGTTTGCACTCCTATGTAAGCCCCTGGCATGGAGCCACTATTGTCCACCACCACTATAAAATTTCTTCCCTCCCACTGCAGGGTGTGGAGATCTGCTCTGGTCCTGCTGCCGCCCAGGACTGGGACTTGGCCTCATATGTAAGTCTCCCTAATATACTCCTTTGCTGCCACACTGGAGTTGCCCATCTCTTTCTTTGGTCTCTTGGCACCCTCCAAGACAAATTTCACATTACTTGTCCATGCCTGGACAGACTGGTTTGATCTTCTATCCAGACCACTAAAATTTTCTCCATATCAGCAATAAGGCTGTTTCACTTTATCATTCGTGTGTTCACTGGAGTAGCACTTATAATTTCCTTCAAGAACTTCTCCTTCGTCAGCTCACTCCAGCAATGCGATTGATGAGAACATCACTCTTAATAATCTGGTGAAGAACCAGATGGTATCCAGTGGAAAATCAGCACCGTGAGTCTAAAGAGCCTGCCATGGCCGCCATTTAGGAGCTCGACTAAGTCCAGTTATTGATCATCAATGTGTTATCTCCAATCACCAATCAAAAGGAGGGAATGATTTATAAAATAATATTGGAATCATTATTCCCTGTCCTTGAGTATAGAGAATGTGACCCAGCTGGAGCTGGGCCCACAAGGCCCCACAAGAACTTACAACGACACATCAACTGGGCCCTGAGATAAAGACAGTATATGGGACAATCTTGGAAATTCTCTTTTAGGGAAGAAAAATATCTTTTAGGGAAACTTTCACGTAAAACCATTCAAACGGAACACAAAAGACTTTCCACTCTTATTTTTTTCTATTAGCATTTACTGAATAGAAAATATGTCAGACGAATGAGGACCCTCCTTGACTGTCTTTACTGAAACCTGTACCAATGATTGTTAAGAAAGACAATTCCAAACATAAGATCATAGTTTCTAGCCAATCTGTGAAAAGGTGAAGCTTTCAATGGTTTTGTCCGTTTGTAATATATACTGATGACTCTGTAACATTCCTTGGACTTGGGCAGACATGGCTGTGGCAGCATGCATGTCCGTTTTCCCACTCTTGTCTATTCTGCAATATTCTTCGGACTCAGGCAGACATGGCTGTGGCAGCATGCTTGTTCGTTTTCCCACTTTTGCCTTTTTGAATATATGTTGAATAAAACTTTCCTTTTACTTTAAAAACAAACAATGAACTTCACTTTTGCATTCACAACTTGGCTGTTTGATGCAAAAGGCCTAGCTGTTGGCCTCTCTTGGCTTTTGACATGCCTTCCTCACTAAGCTTAATCATTTCTAGTTTTTTATCTAAAGTGAGAGATGCGTGACTCTTCCTGTCCCTTGAACACTTGGAGGCCACTGTAGAATTATTAATTAGCCTAATTTCAATGTTGTCATGTCTCAGGGAATAGGGAGGCCTGAGGAGAGGGAAAGAGACAGAGGAACAGCCAGTTGGTAGTGAAGTCAAAACACACACAACATTTATCAATTAAGTTCACCATCTTACATGGGTGCAGATCATGGTGCCCCAAAACATTCAATAATAATAGCAAACGTCACTGATCACAGACCACCGTAACAGATAAAATAATAATGAAAGAGTCTGAAATATTGCAAGAATTACCAAAATGTGACATAGAGACAAGAAGCGAGCACGTGCTGTTGGAAAAAGGGCGCCAACAGACTTGCTCGACACAGGGTTGCCACAAACCTTCAATTTGTAAAATACGCAGTATCTCCGACGCGCAATAAAATGAGGTATGCTTGTGGCGGCAGTGGGAGGCAGAGAGAAGTACAAGAGACAAAGGGGTTTGACACTGGACCAGGCAGTACTTGACAGAGGACATGTTTATAAAACCAGAGCGTGCACAGCTAGAGAACAAACGGGCCACTGAAGATGCTCATTGCCTTCTTCATCTTCCATGCCTTTCCCTCTAGTCCTGGAGAATTACAAGGCTTCCAGTTGTTAACTTTATCACATTTACATGTATTTATTAGTCCATGGGGGAAACATCACGCTGAACAAATTTATCCCAGCTCCAAATACTCTTCGAAGCATGAAAAAAAACCGTAGCTTCAGTGGGGACCACAAACAAGAACCTACGCAACGTTCAGGGAGGGTACAGGGAGCACGGATCAGCCTCCACCCTCAAGGGTGCTTATAATTTTAGCAGAAGGCACATGTAAGCTCCTTAGAGGGGTCTCTGGGTGGGGCAAACAGTTAAGCCCTGGACTTACCAGTTGGCGGTTCAAACCCATCAACAGATGCCTCAAAAGAAAGGCCTGGCAATCTGCTCCCAAAAGGTCACAGTTTTGAAAACTCTATGGAGCAGTTCTACTCTGACACATGGGGTCACCATGAGTCAGAGTCAACTCACTGGCACTGGTACTACTAGTAAGCTCTCTAGAAGTGAAAATCATAGGAATGATTTAGCAGAGCTACCTTCTGGGGCAAGCACCCTGGACGGCATTAGCCTAGAGGCTGTTGTGGGTGGGTTTGTGGGATGGAAGTAAGCTTATGTCATCCAGTGTGCATAAAGCATTAGCCAAGTGGCTTTCATTCTGGTCACGTGGTCTAGTCCAAGCTGGGTCATGGCTGGACATGCCGTCCATGTGAGACACCAGGTCCTAGATGACAGCGCCTCTGCTGATTCCCAGCAGCAAGTACCTGTCATCCTGGGAGCTCGAAGCACTTCCCCTGGGCTCCTGCCGAGCACCGGGTTGGGCACCAGAGCCCAGAGCTCCTACTGCAAGAGCCCATGTGACGCGGGGACCCCAGAGCATGGCCAGGCTGTGCAGCTTGATCGGCCGGACACGTCTCTGGGCAGCAATGCCGGCGACTCCACCGGGCAACCAGTCACCCACGCGGGTCAGCGCTGTCGGCAGCCAGTCTCTCTCTGACTCCTAAGAGCTGCCGACGGTGCAGCGTGCTGTGTGCAGACTGCGTCAAAGTCTGGGCCGTGAGAAAGGGGACCTGCACAGGGGCCCTGGACGGCGGACGTTTGCCAGGGACAAACGGTCTGTGCAAGGTACAGTCATATTTGGCGCAAATGGTTAAGCACTCAGTTGCTAACCGAAAAGTCGGTGGTTGGAACCCATCCAGTGGCTTTGTGGGAGAAAGACCTGGCGATCTGCTCCCATAAAGGTTAGAGCCTAGGAAACCCTATGGGGCAGAGTTCTACTCTGTCACATGGGGTCGCTACGAGTCGGAATCAACTCGAGGACACATAGCAACAACAGAGTCCCATTTTAGAGACCGCCACAACCCGCACAGGAGTACGAAAGCCACCGTCATTATGAGAAAGCACCTATTCGCGAGTGGCCGTAGGGGCCCAGGAAGCACCAACTTGGCCTCCAGGCTGCCCCACACGACAAGGCCACGCCGGGTGTGCTCAGTGAGGGTGCGAGGTTCGCCTTCCCACTTACTGCAGTGAGATGGCCGACGTGGCGGACGGAGAGCACCCTCACTCCAGCGAGGAGGGGGGCCTCCCTCACCTGAGTGGCAGGGACGGGGCGTTACATGAGCCTCAGGACACAGGCTCGAAGCAAAGAGTGCTGCTGAGCCGCGTCACTTATAAACAGATCTTGAGGACCTTTGTAACATAATTTGCTCTCCAATACAGAGAACCATGTCAAGCAACTCTGCAAACAGTATGGCAAAGAGTCTCCACGATGGCTTGCTGGCAACAGGAGAAGAGATTTTACGGTGAGCTAATCTGTCTTTCAGAAAAAGAAGCTGGGACTGGAATTCAGTTTTCATTTCTTCATTCAACAACCATCTGAGAGCTGACGGTGAGTGGGGCACTGTGCTGGATGTGGTGCCTGGAGTTAGCTATACTTTGGAGTCAGACAAACGTGGCCTCACACGCCAGCTCACTCCGCAGAGCTGCCCAGCCTGTAACACGCTTCATGTAGTCACTCTGCCAACATTTTATAAAAGGTAACCGTAGGGACTGATAACAGCATACATGACGTACCTAGAACAGAGCCAGTTCGTCATCAAAATCAGTTCCCGTTGCTTCAATTCTGACTCATGAAGACCTCACGTGTGTCAGGGTAGCACTATGCCTCATAGGGTTTTCATTGGCTGGTTTTTCAGAAGGAGATTGCCAGGGCTTTCTTCCGAGGAGCCTCTGGGTGGACTAAGATCTCCAACCTGTCAGTTAGCAGCTGAGCGTGTTAACCATTTGCACCACCCAGGGACTCTGGCTCCACAATAGGCTCTCAACAAACAGTAAGGTTTGTGTTGTTTTGTTTTGATGGCGTTAAGACTCCTTGAAAGGAGCCCTGGTGGCACAAGGATTAAGCACTCCGCTCCCACATGAAAGGTCAGAGGTTGGAACCCATCAGCCACTCTGCAGGAGAATGACCTGGCAATCTGCTCCCATAAAGACGAACAGCCTAGGAAACCCTATGGGGCAGTTTTCCTCTGTCATACGTGGTCACCATGAGTCAGAATCAACTCAACGGCCCACAGCAACAACAAATGTAAGACTAGAGTCCCTGGGCAATGCAACTGAAAGGCTGGTTCAAGTCTACACAGAGGTGCCACAGAAGAAAGGCCTAGCAATCTACTCCTGAAAGGTCACAGCCACTGAAAACCCTATGGCACTCAGTTCTACTGTGACATATGTGGGGTCGCTGTGAGTCAGAATCGACTCCACAGCACACAAGAACAGACTCCCTGAGTACACTCCTGCCATGTTAGTATCACAGGTCAGGCCGTACCTGAGGGAAGCCGAGTGTCACTGAGCTTGGGGGGAAGATGCCTTTCGATACCTCGATCGTCTCCATACGGCAACAACTGGTACATGAACCTCTGGAGCAGCAGCTTCCTAGTTTAGAAACTGCTGAACCCGTACACAGAGGATGGAAGGAAATCAGGTCAGCCCAGGACGCAGGCCCGCACACCTAGGCAGAAACGCCTCCCAACAGGAACTCCAACTCAGGAAACGGTACCATTTCACTTCCGGGTGGCTTGGGGAATTTTAAGTTCATGGAGCGTCCAGCATGCCAGAGAGATAGACCCACCACAGGACCCTGAGGGGCCACTGCTAGGGGCTCCATTTAAGCAGACACCCTCCTGCAGCGACTTCTTTCATTCTTAAACGACACTGACTAGCGTTTTAATTTTTCAAAAATCAAACTGGGCTTTCTAATCAATGAGCTGATGTAAGAGGCTGGTGCTATGTTTCTCTAGTACCTTGGAGTCAAGGAACCACAGCGTGTACCTCAGCAAGCTTCCCAGCAACTCTGTGGGGTGTTACTGGACCTGCCGTGCGGCCAGCAGAGGGCGCCGGAATTCACAACTGCCTACAAGAGATCACAAGCAAGAATACGGCTCGGGCCAAGCCCTTTCCCTCCAGGAAGGGAGGCTGAAAGGCACCACGTTACGAACCTAGGCATTTGTGAAAGCGTGTGGCCTCCCTCTTTAAACAGACGGGCACGCAGGGGTTCCCAGTAAGGCTGTGAAGACATCGAGGCCAGCTTCCCGGGAAGCCGATTCCATGTGGAGGTTAAGCATGTGTGCCTGCAGCCAGACTGCTGGGTTCAAATCCCGACTCTACCACCTTCAACAGTGAAGTCTCTGAGCCTCATTTTCCCATCTGTAAAATGGGCATTGTAACAACAGTCACTTCACAGGACTGTCGTGAGGACAAAGCAGGTTAACGGGTGTCAGGCGATGAGAGCCACGCAAGCCCACGCCTAGCATGCCAACACCTCTGCTCTCGGGACTCAAGTGCTCACCCGCTCCAGGAGGCGTGCTGACAAAGGGTGAATGTTCGTAGCATGAAAAGTACCTCCTACAAATCCACATGGACAAGACAAACCCCCCGATGGAGAAGTAAACAGAGCAGACTGACAGAAGGACTACAGACGACCCGTGACGTGTGAAAAAAAGGCAACCTGATCGAGTCTTAAAAATACGCAAAGCCTTTGAAGTGATAATTTTACATCTAGCAATTATCCCAAGAAAATAACCAGAGATGAGAGCAAACACGCAGGCACAAGCATATTTAAGGCAGCAGTTGGAAGGGGGTGTTGCAAAAAACAACACGCGTGACAGCAGGGGGCTGGCCCTGGGGGCGACAACAGCTTCTCTGGCAGAAGACTACTTCACCGTGGAAAAGGGTGCCTGGTTTACTGCTAATGAAGAGAGAACACTGCAGCGTCTTAGAAGAGACCAACTTTCGTTTTTAAAAATATTTGTTCACACGACATGTTTAATACGTGAGGGGCTTTTTTTTGTTTTATGTTGGGTTTTTTTTTTTTTTTGCAATTAAACTTTTTTAAATTGTACTTTAGACGGTTTACACAGCAGATTAGTTTCTTATTAAACAATACACATACTGTTTTATGACATAGGTTGCCAACCCCACGACATGTCAACACTCTCCCTTCTCGACCTTGGGTTCCCAATCACCAGCTTTCCTGTCCCCTCCTGCCCTCTAGTCCTTGCCCCTGGGCTGGTGTGACCCTTAGTCTGTTTTGTTTTACGGGCCTGTCCAATCTTTGGCTGAGGGGTGAACCTCGGGAGCAATCCAATACTGAGTTAGAAGGGTGTCTGGGGACCAGATTCTCACGGTTTCTGCAGTCTGTGTCAGACAAGTAAGCCTGGTCTTTTTCTGTGAGTTAGAATTTTGTTCTACGTTTTTCTCCAGCTCCGTCAGGGTCCCTGTGTTGTGATCCCTGTCAGAGCAGTCGGTGGTGGTAGTCGGGCACCATCTAGTTGTGCTGGGCTCAGTCTCGTGGAGTGAGAGCCATTTTTACTTAAAACAACTCACTGTCATCTTTTTTGGCGAGGGGTATTACAAAGTCACATCGATGGAGAAAGAAGCTTCTCTCCATCCCCACTTTGCTCCCAGTACCTCGTGGGAAGAGAGGAAGGACCGTTTAGACCCATGTGGCCCCAGCTGGTCCTCTGGCCACACTCGGTCTCACAGAGCACGCGACAAGCCACAAGTGGGGGGCCTGCTTGGAGCAACCGAGTGAGAGGAGCTCAGCCCCCGCAGAGGTGAAGAAGCGACACCCACCAGGTGATGGGGAGGCAGGAGATGGGCCTGAGCGGGGAAGGCTGCCTCCTGGTGCAAAGGGAAAGGTTTTTACAACAGGGATGCCAAGTGGTCGATTTCAAGTTGTTCCCACAGCTCAGCACCTTCATCCGCTACACCTACAGACGCTCGATTTTCAGGAAGAATCTAGGCAGGAGGATTATACAAATAATTTCAAATATAATAATCAGCACAAAGCCAATTCCTGTGAGGCTGAGTCAAATATATCCCAGATGTCCACATTCTCCAGCTGTTAAACCTCTCCATCTCTGGCACCCCCCCCCCCGCACTCTCCCCACCTCCATCTGGGTTCGGCAATTCACTACAATGTCTCACAGAACAGCTAAGTAGTTAAGTAGTTTATTAAGGAAAGAAGAGAGTACAACTTGGGATGGGGATCAACAGGCTACAACTCAGGATCGGGTTTCAGGAAGCATGCAGACAAAGTCTGGAAGGCTCCCCAAAGAGGAGGGCACATCCCTCCCCTATTCAGTGCAGGACAGTCTCTCAGCTCCTCTCAGCCCTGCAAGCAAGCAGGCCCTTCTTTCTGCCACGCACACCCCTTCTCTGACCTGCAGGCCTCCTCTTGGTGCCCGTCAGCCATGCAAAACAGGCCTCCTCTGGGCCCCTCAGGGGAGGATCTCTGCCTGCGGCCCCCCCCGCCCTCGGCCTCCCCACAGCCGGCCCAGCTCACAGCCAGCGCAGCCGCTTGTTCAGCTCTCTCAGCTGCATTCCCAGCAGGTTTCTGCCGTCACCACCGACTCTGCCACAGGACCCCTTCCGGGCCCCTCTCTGTCATCAGTGTTGCAGCTCTTGATCCTGTTACAGCTCTTTTAGAAGGTTCCTTGCTTCCTCTCTCTGCTTCTCTCTTCTTGTCTCTCTTGCCTTTTCTCCTTTTTTTCCTTCTTTTTGCTGAAACCTCTGTGGGGTTGGCTGCATATATACGCAAACTCCTTGTCAATTTCAAGGCATGGCCCTATCAGCAAGGCCTCGAACTGACCAATCCCCTTGGTGGGCCACGGTCACTTCATTTACATAGGCTAGTCACTTCATCTGCATAAGTGTATTGACCAATCCCTACAAAATGTGTAAGACAGACCAATCACAGGGCAGGCTGCAGCTCAAGGCCAGACAAAAAGTATCAAACCACAAGTTGTTTACAGCTTACCCAGGAAATGTCAGTCAACCTGGACAAAAGTAACAAGCCCTCTGGGGTAGAAAACTAGGGCAAAGGTAACTCCTCAGGGCTTAGGGGGAAAATCTCTCCAGCTGTTTCTCCAAAGAACGAAGGCAAAAGGATACAAAAAAAGAACTCATTTCACCACAAGGATGCTCCCCAACAAGGCCAACACAAAACCAAGACAAACGGAGCGCAGTGCAGCTGGTCACAGTGACACCCAGGTGCCAGCGGATGGTGCCAGAGCCACAGACATGCTCCTTCCACCTGCCCTGAATTTGTCATGCCTCAGATCAAACTCTTCATTTTCTCCCCAAGTCCTCCTCATCTCATAAATGCCAGCAGCACCCCAACATGCCAAAGCCCAAACCCCAACAGCCACTCCCGACCTCCCTCTTTCCCTCCCCTCCCACCTCTAGTCCATCGCAAGCCCCATCTCAATACCTCTAAGGTTCACTTCAACAAGCCCACCACTTCTCAACACACCCTGCCACAACCTCGCTCCAAGCTGCCATGCACCCCTGGAGCCCTGCAGCACCCTCTTCACTCGTCAGCCCACCGCCACAGAAAAGCCAGGTCCTGCCCAGCCCTGCTGAAATCCCTCCACCACGAGAATGGAGTCTAACTGCTCAGTGTGGCCTTGGGGACCTGCAGATTCGGCCCTGACGCCCTCTCCAGCCTCGCCTTTCCCCACTGTCCCTCCGTCACGCACGGCAGCAGTGTGGCCTTCTGTGCACCGGGCCACCAGCAAGCCAAGCTGGGTCCCTCTCAGGGAGGGCCACCAGGGCATGCCTCTCCTAAGTGGGCTCTGCTCCCAGCAGTCACGCGGCTGCCTCCTCCTCATCCAGGCTAAGCCTAAATGTCACTCCATCAGAAAGACCACCCAAGTCGGCTTCATAAGCAGCCTCCTTACCCTACTCCAGACCTGCCCCGCCCAACACGGGGGGCCTCGACCCATGCGTGGTCACTGGGCCTCCGAGACGTGGTGAGCCCCAAATGACAGGTGCTGCCTGTGTAAATACACACCAGATTTTGAAGGCTCAGTACAGAAAAAAAGAATGTATATAATAATCTCACTGACAATCTGTATACTAACTATATACTGCATTTATATTGATTATGTGTCAAAATAACATTTTGTATATATTGGATTAATAACTAAAAAATGTACTGTTGAAATTAATTTCACCCATTTCCTTTCACTTTACAACGTGGCTACCAGAGAATTTTAACCACTCACGTGAGGAGTCCCTGGGTGGTGCAAACAGTTAAGTACCTGGCTACTAACCAAGAGGTTGATGCTTCAAATCCACCCAGAAGCACCTCAGAAGAAAGGCCTGGTGATCTACTTTTGAAAAATCAGGCACTAAAAACCCTACGGAGCACAGTTTGGCTCTGAGACACACGAGGTCGCCAGGAGTCGGGGTCGACTCGACGGAAACGGGTCTGGTTTTGGTGGCAGGTGGCTTGCAGCATTGGCCAGCGCAGCTCGGGACCATTCTCCCATTATTTGACGCATCACTGCCTGTGCTCATCTTGTTTGCTGGTGCGTTTACGGGTGGGGTTTGAGCCCTGGTGGCGCAGTTGTTAAGAGCTTGGCTGCTAACCAAAAGGTCAGCAGTTCGAATCCACCAGTCACTCCTTGAGAACCCTATGGGGCAGTTCTACTCTGTCCTGTAGGGTCACTATGAGTCCGAATCAACTTGACAGCAAAGGGTTTGAGTTTTTTTGTTTTTTGGTTTGGGAGGACAGGTGCTCTCTGAGGGCAGCGCTCTCTAAGGGCGGCCTCTGTGGGTCTCAACACTACATTCCCAGTGCCTAGCCCACAGGAGGTGCTCGGAACCAGAATGCTGTGGCCAGATTAGAATAAATCAAGAATTCCGAAAGCAGCAGGAGATCAGAGCCAGCAGTGACCACCAGAATAAAACGAGCATAACAGCTGGCACCTGTGAGGTAGTTACCACGTGCCAGGCACTGCTCCAAGAACTTTAACTGGTGCACGAATCCTCACCCCAAGCCCCACGTGACATAGTGACCAGTGGCGAGGCCAGGACCCCATCCAAGTGGGCACTGCAGAGTCCCCGCCCGGCCAGCAGGGTGGGTCACCGTCTTGGCACCGAAGGGCTTTCCAGAGGGGGCCCTCCCAGTGGCCTCAGATGGCAGCTGGGGCACAGGAACACTGACCACACCAAGCAGAGAGGCTAAAATTGTGGACGGTGACGCTGAAGGTGACGTTTTCTGTGCCACAGCTCTCTGCACTCTCCCGTCTCCACAGTGAACACGCATTACCGAGTAGTCACAACGCTCCGTCTCTCCTGACTAGTGCAGACTGCAGACCCCCCCGAGTGACAATCACTCGTGGAACACCGACGTTGGTGTGCCTCTGTCTTTCGGTTTCTTCACAGAGACACGTCCAGGCCCCCACCATGCTCGTCTCCTCCCAGACACGCACTTCTTGAAAGAAGACAAGAAAATGTGGCCGATCCACATCACTGTCCCTCCCCACAGCCCAGCACACGTGTGGCTCCAGACCTCCAAGGTGACGGAGGGTGTGAGTCATCCTGGCACTGACCCCGTTATCACTCACTCCAGAGCGTGGTTCCCAACCCCAAGATCCCGATGCAATCGGCCTAGATGGAGGCCAGGGTCAGCTCCGTGGCTCCTGGTCCACGCACCCAGGAGAGGGACAGCTCTTCCACATGGCCCAGCAGGGGCAGCCCGGGGCCAGGGCCCCATTTCCAGGCAACAGGCCCTTCTTATGCTGACCTGAGCCCGCCAGCCCTCCAGAGGCCAGTCCAAGCCCCCGTGCTCTGTGGAGCCCACCCCGACCACTTCAGGACACCAGAGGCCTCCTCCTCCTCAGCTCAACTGTGGCCAACGTCAGCAGACCCTACTGGGTTTACCAAGCCTCTCCGTGTGGGTAAGCCCCTCTTGGGCAGGAGGCGCGTCTGACCAGCACACCCGTGTCCTCAGGGCCCAGCCAGGCAGATGCACCAGGACTTCTCTCCAATAAGGAACAGATAGTGAGTGAAGGACTGAATGAACACACTGAAGAATAAGTGAATAAACTGACTAGACTAAAAATCATTGCGATCTTGTTGGAACTGCCCGCTGACCTACAAGGAGTCTGGAAGTCGTGTGTAGAAAAGCCTCAGCAAATCAGACAGACCAGGAAGAGTGAGACTGTGTGCTCCGAGGGGAACTGTACCAGAGGAGGCCTGATACATTGCTGGGTGCCAGGGCTCTGCAGTCACAGCACTGACACGGACAAAGGACAGAGCAGGATCCAGTCAACAGCTGCTATCACACCATGGCCTCAGGGACACACGGCTTCGAGCGAGACCGTACCTGTACACAAGTGAGCGGTGGTGTTCCTCCATCGGACACCGAGCTCCGCTCAGGATTCACGCCGAGGAGATACCGAGGGGGCTGGGGGAGCCATGCCCCAGGGATGTCCCTCTCCAGGTTAGTAATAACAACAAAGAAACAAGACAGAGCTGGGACAACTCAGACGCCCAAATCACAGGGGAATGGCTTACATGCTGCTTCATCTCTGAGCAAACAGAAGAAATGATCAGACTTGAAAGAATGTTACACAGCCATTAACAATCACGTTTTCAAAGAGAAAGAATGTCTTGGAAAAAGACATCATTTATAATAAATGAAAAACGGTAAGATACACAGTTAGACACACCGTTTGATCCCAAGTCTATATAAAAAGGAAAACACACACGTGTCCTCATCGGGAAAACAGATTAACAACAGTGTCTATCTCAGGGTTTGCTGGGAGGGACTGATCACGAAAACGTACACGAAGTACTCAGTACCACACCTGGAACACAGTGATCATGAGAAACAGATGAGATGCTATTATTTTTATTCTTCTTCTTTTATTGTGATTCTCAGTATCTGCTATGCTTTAAACATCGAATGTTTTCTAATTGTTAATTATACTTAAGAACACCAAAGATGAACAGATTTAGTATCTCGCAAGGAGATAAGGCTTGAGTTCCCGCCACGTGAACCCTTGGTAACAGAACTGGATCTCGTCTGAATGTGTGGAGGCTCCAGAAACTTATAAGGGGTCAGTGCTGGGTCAGTGGTGGAATCCTCGCCTTCCATGTGGGAAACCCGGGTTCGATTCCTGGCCAATGCACCTCCTGCACAGCCACCAGCCGTCTGTCAGTGGAGGCTTGGGTGTTGCTATGATGCTAGACAGGTTTCAGCGGAGCTTCTAGATGAAGACAGACTACGATGAAAGGCCTAGTGATCTACTTCCGAAAATCAGCCAGTGAAAAACCGATGGATCACAATGGTCCGATCCCCAACTGACCCAAAAGGGACGGACCAGGACGGGGCATCATCTCATTCAGTGGTGTATGGGGTCGTCACAAGTTGGGGCCAATTCGACAGCAGCTAATGACCACAACAAGAGATGATTACAAAACATCACCACGATCCACCACCATCGACGCCCATGGAAGCAGCGGTCAAGAAATCAAATGACACATTGCACTGGGCAAATCTGCTACAAAAGACCTCTTGAAAGTGTTAAAAAGCAAAGCTGTCACTTTAAAGACTACGGTGTACCTGACCCAATCCATGGTGTTTTCAATTGCCTCATATGCAGCTGAAAGCTGGACAATGAATAACAAAGACTGAAAAAGAACTGATGCCTTTGACTTATGGTGTTGGTGAAGAATATTGAATACACCATGGACTGCCAATAGAAGGAACAAATCTGTCTTGGAAGTACAGCCAGAATGCTCCTTAGAAGCAAGGATGACAAGAATGTCTCACATACTTTGGACATGTTATCAGGAGGGATCAGTCCCTGGAGAAGGACATCATGCTCGATAAAGTAGAGGGTCAGCAAAAAAGAGGAAGACCCTCAACGAGATGGACCGACACAGTGGCAGCAGCCATGGGCTCAAGCGTTGCAACTGTGAGGACGGCACAGGACCAGGCAGTGTTTCATTCTGTTGTACACGGGGTTGCTTAAGTCGGAACTGACTCGACGGCACCTAACAACAACAACCAGCTTAGAAGAAATCCAGACTCAGAGAAGAAACGAGTCTATAGGACTAATAGTTGACATGAACCACAGCCTCATCTACTCTGAGACCAGAACTAGATGGTGCCCGTTCTGATCAGGGTCACAAAAGATGGACCCTGATAGAAGGTGATAAAAATGGGGAACAGAACTCATACTCTTAAAAAGCCCAGACTTACTGGACCAGTTGAGACTGGGGGACTCCCCGAGACTATCATCCTGAGATACTCCATAAACCTTGAACCAAAACTACCCCCAGGTCACCTTTTAGCTAACTAACAGAATGGCTCATAAAATAAAGAATACTACCAATGAGTGCTGTGCACTTTTAAAAAATCATATGAGACCAAATGGTCAACAATTACTCTAAAGCAAAGATGAAAGGCGTAAGGGGACAGGGAAACCAGATGACTGGAAGCGAAACATCCAGAAGCAAATGAATGAGAATGTTGACACCCTGTGAAAAAATGTAAGCAACGTCACTGAGCAATCTGTGTAGTAACTGTTAAATGGGAACCTAATTTGCCATGTAACTTTCACTGAAAACACAATATTATTTAAAAAGAAAACAAAAGCCACCAGCAGCTTTCTGACTCCCCAGGGACACACCTCAGCCAGAGCGCTAAGGCCCCCGGCCCCTGGCTGGGCCTCTGCCTGGCCTCCCACCTCCCCATCCAGGGGCACTCAGGTTCAGACGTCCAAACCAGGCCACTTTCCCAAATACTCTCACGTCTTTGTCCATGAGGTCCCCCTCTGCCCTGGCACACCCTGCCCAGGCCCAGGCGGAGGTGGTGGCTCAGGACAGGGAAGGTACGAGGTCCCGTCTTCTGCTGTGACCCATCCTGCCCGAGGCCCACCCCACCCCCACCCCAGCCAGGAGCCCAGGGGACTCGGCGGCTCACTCATCTGTGTTTCCAGGCATGTCAAGCACACTGCACCAGCTCCAGCCCCGCGCTCCGCTCTCGTCATCTGCCCCAGATCCGGCTGGCCACGCCGCCAAAGCCTCTGCTTTCCGCGCCTCGCCTGGCAGAGGCGTGTGCCACGTGTTAACTGTATGAAATAATCCGACGTAATTTTCACCGTAAATAAAAGGTTCCTCCAGCTCAAGAAAACGGAGGGGACGACTGAAAGTTAAAATGAAAATACAGTCTCTCCGTGTCGGAAAAAAGGCAACCGCAGGAGCCAAAGCAAATCTGAAAGCTCACTGAAAGTTCACTGTAAATTAAATCCTGCATACTAAAAATCAAAAACATGACTTTGCCATAGAGATTTTATACTTTAATATTTGGTCTAGGTAATGGGGAAGGAATTTCCAAGCACAGAAAGCCCAAACCCAGAAAAGCTTTAATGACTTCTGATAGAACTGGCACCCAGAAGGAAATTCATGTCTTACTAACTCAACAGACAGCTCATTGATGAAATAACCATGCACTTTAGTGAGGTATTTAATGAACGGACTGACCTAGAAGACCGTGAAAGGAAAGAGACAAGCGAATGAAACGCAGTAGCCTGCGCACAGAAGCGCCACGGACCGCCGGGAGAAGAACTGTGGACAATGGGCAGGGTAGGCCACGTGAATCACCCTGGACAGCTCTGGACATCGCGGAATGTATCAATAACGGCAAGAAGCCACACACACCAGGAGGACAGACTGCAGAAATGCAAAATGACAAGGGCCAAAAAAATGTAAAATGGCTTGGGCAGAATGGAAGCAAGATAAATGCTAAGAGAAAGTTGAGACAGGAAACTTAAATTTGCAGGATTGGGAATCATTTGCGAGTCTACTGAATGGTAGTTCCTAAATTTGACAACAACTACAATGATACAAGGATCAATAAATGCATTCCAAAGCACAGAGCTACCTGGCTGCCTCTTAAAATCTCAAATCCGTTCTAGTTACACACTTGAGCCTTCGGCAAACTGCTCACGTCGGCACTCCCTGAAAAGCACTTCCCAGGGCCCCAAGGAGCCACCAAAGCCACATGGCACCCCAGAGAGGCAGCACAGAACGACTCCAAGGAGGGGTGGGCGGCTCGATGGGCCACTCCCAACATGAGATGCAGGTATGGGAGCCCCAGAGCTGACGCCTCTCAGATGGTAGTTCCCCACTTGGACGATTTTGATCCCCACAATTCACGAACATCCCTGAGCTGACTCAGCAAGCCAGCTCCAAACAGCCTCATTCTGCCTGCGCGCTGTGACACGGGTATGCAGAGAAGAAAGGGCTGGCGTGGGAGAAGGGGCAGGAGGTGGGCACCGTGGGGGGCACGCTGGCCGGGGCCTTGCACCTGAGCTTCCATCAGACCCACAGATGGCATGAGGGAGTTTCAAACAGCAGTTCAAAGCACAACTAATTCCCTTGCTGCTGAATTTCTAAGTGTCACCCACTTGCTGTCACTTCCCGCCCTACAGCAGGGTTATCACAGAGGAACAGAACCAGATCAGCCTCCCCAAAGCACAGCTCTGATCACCCACTCCCCTCCCAAAAACCTTCTGTGGCTCCCAACTACCCACAGAACAAAGTCACAGGGCTGGAGACTCCCAGCCCTCTGCTGCCACCTGCACCGATGCCTTGATTTTCCCGATGAGGACGCTGAGACCAAAGAAAGGTTAGGTGGCTTGAGGGTCCACAGGTGGCCGAGTGGCATCTGAGCCCCAGGTCTCAGTCCCCCGTTCTTCTCCAGTGCTCTCAGCACACCCAACGCCTTCACCGGGCGGGTCAGCCTTGTGCGCTCTTCCTGCCCCAGCTTTCTTCCCAGAACCGTCCTTCCTGCAGCACAGCTCCTCAGGCACCTGGCTCCAGGCAGGCTCTGCCGGCTAGGGGCCTGGAGGCAATCACTGACCCGCGGAAAATCTCCAAGGACGATAACTGCGGGGGGTACTGCGTGCAACCTGCTCAGCGCAAGAAACTGCACTTGTTGCTGCTGCTGCTGGTGTAGCTATTGTTGCTGATGCCATCGCTGCTGTAGTTGCTGCTGTGTTGTGGTTGTAACTATCACTGTCACTGCTGCTGTCGCTGCTGCTGCTGTTACAGCTGTTGTTGCTGCTGCCGTTACAGCTCACCGTGGTCTTCACTGCTGCTGTCGCTGCTGCTGTTGTTATAACTGTTGTTGCTGCTGCCGTTACAGCTCACCGTGGTCTTCACTGCTGTTGTAGCTGCTGCTGTTGTTATAACTGTTGTTGCTGCTGCCGTTACAGCTCACCGTGGTCTTCACTGCTGTTGTAGCTGCTGCTGTTGTTATAACTGTTGTTGCTGCTGCCGTTACAGCTCACCGTGGTCTTCACTGCTGTTGTAGCTGCTGCTGTTGTTATAACTGTTGTAGCTGCTGCTGCCGTTACAGCTCCAGTGGCTACCGCTGCCCACCTCAGACGGTGACCACCATTTACCTCGGATGGTGACCATGGCGTCAGCACCAACAGGCACTCCAGAGGGTCAACCCGGGGAGAGCGGCTCTCAGGAGTCTACTCCCCTGCTAGCCCAAGGGAGGGCACGGCATCCGTGGACCACGAACCCCTCCCACAGGAGAACTCTGTGCTGCCCACAGGGCAACCGGTGCCTCTGCCATTGTCTTGGATGTCCGGGTACAAACTACAAGTGTCTCAGCTGCCACAGGACTCACCTGAGGACAAGAGACACAGATCCGACGGGTCGTACGTCCCAGGAGGTAGCTCCTTAACGTGACAATACACACACACTACACATCACCTGTCCTCGGGCTCTCCTGTGTACACAGTTCAAGTGACAAAAAGGGTGCGTGACACTAGTACACCTCCAGCGGCGTTTAAAAAGGGGTGGGGGAGAATATACACGATGTACAAATGCATCTGGCGTGGAGTCAACTCCGACACCCAGCAACCCGACATGTGTCGGGGAGAACTGTGCTCCAGGGTCTTCAGAGGCTGGTTTCTCAGAAGGAGGTCATCAGGCCGTTCTTCCGAGATGCCTCCGGGGGGACTGGAACCCACAGCTTTTCGCTCAGCAGCCAAGCACGCTGGCCATTTGCAACACCCAGAGACTCCATGTGATTTATACACACACCTACATACGTGTTTACGCACACACCTACATACGTGTTTACACGCACACCTATGTACACATTTACGCACACACCTGTATATACTTAATTGATTTTGTGCAGAATATTCTGAAAGGAGACAAAGAACAGTAGAGCATCTGCTGGATTGGGGTGGAAGGGGGTTTATTTGTCATTGCATAAACCCTCAGGAAGCACCTGAATTTTTTTAACATTGCATAATGTAGCTTTTTCAATCACAAAAGAAATAGTAAACAAAAAAATAAGTATTACCAGTTCCTAAACTTTAAGTGGCAAGCCCTTGTGTATTCTTACCCCTCTACCCCAACCAAAATATCGACGAACAGCTTCTTTCAGGACAGTTTATGTTACATATTTTGGATACTGTTAAATATGTCTAGATCTTGATTAAGCATATTAATTAAATGCTGATTTAGACAGATATACAATTTTAATAACAATTTTAGGATCATTTTCAAAACATTATACAGCCATTAACAATGATGGTTATGAAAACTGCAGCAACATGAGAAAGGCTTATGACATAATATAAAGTGAAAAAAATGAGTAACAAATTGCACGTATACTCTCACTGCCTTATGAAGAAGAGGGGAGGGGAGAATGCACAGGAACAAGATGGTGATGATGAGGCAGCAGCCATCACCAAGGGCCAACACCTGTCTGTCAGTTTGCCACACTGTGGTGGCTTGTGTGTTACTGTGATGCTGGAAGCGATGTCACTGGCATTTCAAATACCAGCAGGGTCACTCTCAGTGAACAGGTTTCAGTGGAGCTTCCAGACAAGCCAGACCAGGAAGAAAGGCCTGCTGATCTACTTCGGAAAATTAGCCAATGAAAACCATATGGATCACAACAGAATACTGTCCGATATAATGCTGAAAAATGAGCCCCCTATACTGCAAGGCCTCGAAATACACAGTAGCCTCCACAACAGACGCGAGCACACCAACGATCCTGAAGACGGCCCAGGACCTTTCTGTTGTACACGGGGTCGCCATGAGTCAGAGCTGATGGCAGCAAACAACAAATCCCTGAGGGAAGCCCGCTGCAAGCTGGGCACCACGCTCACCACTTCTGTGGACCATCTCATTCAGCCTCCAAAACCCCATGGAGGCAACTACCTCATCCCCATGTTACTACAGATGAAGAACTAAAACTCAAAGGAGATTTAAAGCAAAGACATTGCCAAGATTACTCTGCTGGTAAATGGCAAAGCCTGGCCGACCTGACACGACCCCAAAGCCCACCTCTCACCTCCGCACTAGGCTGACCTCCAGGATGCCTTGAGTCGAAGGGGCAGGGTGACTGGCAGGTATGTTTTCTCAATTTTCTACAATGGGGTTATTCTTACTTCTACAACCTAAACCAAACACATGGGTAATATTTTGGGTTAAAAAAAAAATAGGTGAAAAAAAGATATCCTGTTTTCTTAGAATATCTTATCCTAAGAAGAACTATATTCTATTTTTAAGTATTTTAAACAAACTTGAACTTTTTCCCTCTAGGACTGATCTGAAAGTCTAAGATTTCACCAGAAAGCCTCCATGGTTTATAGTAATATTTTTAGAGCTGGCTAAAAACCAAAGCCATACCTGGCAACGTTTCACCCCACATGATAAATCCAGGATAAAAATGAGATTCTTCGCCTCCCTACACAAAACCCGTTATTTTCTTTATTCTTAGTAACTGACTTGAGGTTTCTATAACTTCCCGTATCAGAGACGGTCGTGACACCAAGCTGAATGGTTTCCCTCCCCCACCCCTCGCATTTCCATCCATGAGAAACTTCTTCCTGTTTGCTTATTTCAATCATCTATGAGTCAATCCTGTATCAAATTTCTGACAGTGGATTTTTCACGTTCTATTGAAGAGCAAAGCAGCATGTACGATACAAGAACACTGATGGGAAATCAAGACGGTCACCCCCTGCTGGCGCACAGCCCGCGGCAGGTCAGTCCACCTCTCTGGGCCTCAGGTTCCTCATCAGCCAGGGTCCACACCGACCAAGCGAGATGACTGATGGGAAAGGCTTCATGAACACACGCGGCCTCCCTGTAAAGGGCCGGACGGTGCAGTGCGTGGCCAGGGAGCGCAAGCGCATCAGCACACAGAACTGCTTTATCGTACCCACGCACACAGACACAGACACGCACACACTGTGCACGCACGCACACAGTGGAGTTCTTCTTCCTTTAACACTCTGAAACATAAAAACCCGCAGTGCCTCCCCCACAGCTCAGATGGAGGCAGCATTTGGCCCTCAGAGCTGTGCATGACAGACGTCCTCAGCAAAGAGTCCCGATCACCAACAAGTCCCTCGTACGAGATAATCTGGGAAAGCCACAGGTGAGCAGGCAGCAGCAACGACAGGACACTTCCCAGGGCGTCCCCGCGTACCCTCCCTGCCAGCTTTCCACAGAATACGACATCCACAGATTACAACGTCACAATGTCGACAGACTACATCGTCGAGCTGAGCATGTGACCACAGTCACTGGGCCCCATTAAGTGACAAAGTAAACCACACGGTGGACGCAGTCCCACCAGCCATGTCTGCAGCACAGGGTGGAGCGGGTCTCTGTGCTGGCCTTCGCAGCTCCTATTTCCGTTGGGTGCTGGCCAGGCAGTCATCGGGACATGCCCTGTGCCTCCCCCAGAACCCTGACAGCGTTCCTCCTCAGACATCTGCTCTCACGTATGTTAGTGTAACGTGTACCCACCTTCCATATCCAAGTCCCCACTACTCATCGGTCTTCATTTGCCGTTCTATCGCACAGGCCACCCCACGCCATCAGGGCAGTTCCAGAGCGAGGGGTCTAGGCC
>NW_004444005.1:9030903-9054140 GCF_000243295.1 Trichechus manatus latirostris | reverse complement strand
GTCCTACGAGCACAGGCCGCCCCACGCCATCAGGGCAGTTCCAGAGCGAGGGGTCTAGGCCCTGAGAACGTGAGGGTCCTACGAGCATACCCCACCATTGCACACACAAGTGCGAGGTCCCTCCTGGGGAAGGAGGACGACAAAGGGCAGGGATTGGAGCAACAAAACCCAAAATGGCACCCAGAGACCTCTGCTTTTCTTTTCCACGGTCTTGCTTTTCTTCTTCAACACAGTCAACTTCCTTTCCTACTTGTGAGCTGTCTGAGCCTCCTGGAGTCAACAGGCCAGGCAGCGCGGAAGGAACTGGAACAGGGGAAACCTGGGTGGCTCTAACCCCCAGCATGTTCCTCTAGGGAAGTATTTAAACAGAACCTTCCAGAAAGAAGAAGTCCCAGAGTAAGCAGGACCTGTCTCCTGGGAAAACAGAATGACATGTGATAAGGACCCAGAGGAGGACAACGGGGCAGTGAGCAGTCACCGTGCTCTGGAACCTCTCCAGGTTCAGCCCTGCCTGTCCTTCTTGGGCCTCAGCCAAGGCCAGCCTCTGTCCCTTCCCCAGCCATCAGTCACCGCCCTGCCACCACCACCTTTTGAATGCAGAGGCCAGTTCCTGCCCAAGGTGGCAGTAGCACAGAGGCCACCAGGCCAGGCCCTACCAGGGTAGACAGCCAGGAGGATGGGCAGGGGATCAGGAGAATCCTGAAGGCAGCAGTGGGCGCAGAGCCACCTCACAGAAGGCCAGACAAGCAGCTCCGTGATCAGAGGGCAGGACCAGGGCTGGCAGGCTCCCTTGCAAGTTCAGGACACCACGCTCTCCACTCAGCCTGACAGACTGTATGGATTAATAATAGGATGAGCCTCATGTGAAGGTAGACGAACAGACTTGGAATTCCTTAGAACAATCCCTGTCTTGGTTATCTAGTTATCCACGGCTGCTATAACAAATACCACAAGTGGATGGCTTTAACAAAGAGAAATTTATTCTCTCACAGACCAGTAGGCTAGAAGTCCGAATTCACAATGCCAGCCCCAGGGGAAGGCTTTCTCTCTCTGTCGGCTTTGGAGGAAGGTCCTTGTCATCAGTCTTCCCCTGGTCTAGGAGCTTCTCCACACAGGAACCTCAGGTCCAAAGGATGCGCTCTGCTCCCGGTGTTTCTTTCTTGGTGGTATGAGGTCCCCAGCTCTCTGCTCGCTTCCCTTTCCTTTTATCTCTTGAGAGAGAAAAGGTGCTGCAGGCCACACCCCAGGGAAACTCCCTTTACATTGGATCAGGGATGTGACCTGAGCAAGTGCATTATATCCCACCTTAATCCTCTTTAACATAATCCAGTCTTGCCTCATCAACCACAGGCAGAGATTAGGATTTACAACACACAGTGAAATCATATCAGATGACAAAAAGGTAGACAATCATACAATAGTGGGAATCGTGACTTAGCCAAGTTGACAGACATTTCTGGAGGACACAATTCAATCCATGACAGTCCCCGACACACAGTAAGCACTCAATAGAAGTTAGCTACCATTAGTATCCTGTCACCTGTCTGTCAGGATGTTGTACTGTGGTGACTGGCGCATTGCTGTGATGCTGGTGGCTATGCCGCTGGCATTTCAAATACCAGCAGAGTCACCAATGGTGAACAGGTTTCAGCGGAGCTCCCAAACCAAGACAGACTATAGGAAGAAAGGCCTGGAGATCTACTTTTAAAATTCAGCAAAGGAAAACCCCATGGACCACAACAGAACACTGTCTGACTCGCTTGCTTTGGACACGTCATCAGGAGGGATTAATCGCTTAAGATCATCGTGTTTGGTGAAGCAGAGGGACGACAAGGGTGAGGGAGACCTTCAGTGAGATGGATTGGCACAACAGCCGCCATGATGGACTCGAACATGCTGGTGATGGTGAGGATGACACAGGACCAGACAGTGTTTCATTCTGTTGTACGTAAGGTAGCCATAAGTCGGAGCCAACTCAAAGGCAGCTAACAACATCATCACTATCGCGATCACATCATCATCACTGTCCTCCTCATCATCATCATTTCAACAGTGAATCCCAATTGTTTACCACTCGCTTTCAATTTTCCTTCTGAAAGAAACCCTCTTCCAAGTGCACTGTATAAATCCCTGTCTTGGTACAAGTGTTCCAGCGATGAGAAAGAGATTAGGCACGACTTGTTTTCCCAAACCTATTGTCCTGTTACTGATTGGCTTGTTTACCTGAATTCCTTCTCCCTTGCCCGAAACTTATTGTTACTCACCCAAAGCCCATTGTTCTGTTGTTTGTTTTACTGCTTGCTGTATTTACTATAAAATAAACTCCTGGGACTGAAGCCAGGGTTCAACTCCTCAGAGTGACCCTCCTGGCCCCACTTCTCTGTAAGAGTTGTGGTATTGGTTATTGTCTCCGCCGCCCTGACAACCGTCGCCGCTGCGACAGATGGTGCCCCGTGTGAGGAGCTGCGACAGATGGTGCCCCATGTGACGGCAGAGCTGTAGATGCCCTCGCACTCAATCCCTTCAGGTGGTGAGTATCAGACGTCCAATTCAGGCTGCGTTTACAGCCCAAGGGTGACGGGGCCTTCCCGGACACTCTCAATTCAGGCTGGGTTTACAGCCCAAGGGCAACAGGGCCTTCCCGGACGCTCTCAATTCAGGCTGGGTTTACAGCGCAAGGGTGACGGGACTTTCCTGAGCGCTCTCAAGGGATTTCAGGCTTCAGGCCAGGAGTTTTTACTGTCTCTCATTCTCCTTTTTCATTTTCCGTTTCTCCCCCACTATGGGGAATTCTCTTTCTTCTGAACAGCGTCAATATAAAACCCAGTTGTTAGGATTCTCAAAGGCCTTTAAGCTTAAGGTGTCAGAAGAAGCTCTTACCCAACTTCTGCTTTTAATTGAATCTGACTGTCCTTGGTATCCCATGTGGGGAAACCTTGATGTAGAAGCATGGGAACGTACTGGTAACATCATTCGTGACATGAACATCCCAGCTTCAGTTCTTATTGCTTGGCACCACTGTCGCCTTGCCCTGCAGTCCTTACAAGCAGCTCCTTCGGCTCCCTCCCCTAGTAAAGAAAATGTTTATGACCCTCCTCCTTCTGTGCCTCCCGAGGCTGACTCCTCACAACATGAGTCTCTTATGGAGAGATGTTTGCGAGAGGGCCATGAAAAAGAAGGGTCTTCTGCTTATCCTGTCACTTGGGGAGCAGGACCGCCCCGGCACGATGGTCTTGACTTTCAAGTTTTTAAAGAACTCCGTAAAAGCATGATAGAAAATGGTTTACAGTGTTCCTTTACAAAAGGAGTTGTAGAAGCTATAGGACAAAACTATGAGATGACCCCCTGGTATTGGAATGTTTTAATGCGAACAGTCTTAACCCCTGCTCAATTTAGCGTATGGAGTCAAGAATACAAGGAACATTCTAACCTTTATGCTATGGACAATCTTAACCATAATATCCCTGTTAGTCTTGACATGCTCCTGGGTGTTGGGAATCATTCCACTCCCCAGGCCCAGAGTCAGATGAATAAGCAAGCATTCAGTCAAGCCTCCGATGCTGCCACCAAAACCTGGAGTAAAATCCCTGATTCCAGAACACCCACCAGCTCATTCACCACTATTCGCCAAGCGGCAAACGAGCCTTACGTTGATTTTATCAACCACCTCCAAACAGCCATTTCCCGACAGGTAGATAATCAACAAGCGGCTGAAGTTCTTTGTCTCCAGCTTGCTTATGAAAATGCTAATGCTGACTATCGGGCTGTTTTAGCTCTCTTAAAGGCACATTGAGTCCGCTCACTCCGGCTATGCTATTGATAAGAGCATCGCTCTTACTTAGTAAGCTGGTGAAGAACCAGATGGTATCCGGTGGAAAACCAGCACCGTGAGTTTAAAGAGCCTGCAATGGCCGCCATCTAGGAGCGACTAAGTCCAGGTGTCACTCATAGCTATGCTACTTCTCCTCCTTAAACATATGGAGTGTGCCCCAGCTGTAGATGGGCTCACAAAGACTCACTAAGACGCCAAGCCTTGAAGTGTGGAGACAGTAGCTGAGATAATCTTGGACTTTACCTCGTAGAGAAAATTTTAATTTGTCCTAACGGACACTTGTCAGACCAGAAAAAACCCTCTTGATTCTTACTCCATTAACTAAACAAAAGGGGGGAGATGTGGGGCTATATGCCATTTAAACATGGCTGCGCTATTGACAACTGCAGCCCACAGGCCTCTATGCTGTATACGACATGTTGGAGACTTGTCAGCGATGAGAAAGAGATTAGGCATGACTTGTTTTTCCAAACCTATCGTCCTGTTGCTGACTGGCTTGTTTACCTGAATTCCTTCTCCCTTGCCCAAAACTTATTGTTACTCACCCAAAGCCCATTGTTCTGTTATTTGCTTTACTGCTTGCTGTATTGACTATAAAATAAACTCCTGGGACTGAAGCCGGGGTTCGACTCCTCAGAGTGACCCTCCTGGCCCCACTTCTCTGTAAGAGTTGTGGCACTGGTTATTGTCTCTGCCGCCCCGATAACCGTCGCCGCTGCGACATTCCAGGATTGCTACAAAGTTTCTTAATGACTGTTAGCTTCTTAGTTGGTAATGTGATTTAAGTTAATCACCTGGAACTTGGACTATGACTCACAATATTTGAGTCTTGATATCTGTTAACTGTTGTTGAATATATCTAACGTTTTAGAAAATAAAACTCAATACTGACTGAGGAAAAAAAAGAAAGAAAGAAGGCAACACTATTCCAGCTTCATCTGGAAAGTTTACAGGATGTGTATTTCAAGTGTGCACCAGACAGCATTTGTGACTGCCAGTTCCCTTACAAAACATACTCTAGTTATAGCGGCCCACATGTCCAGGCCAGGCTGTGGACAGCACACATCCCACTGGCTCTAGTTACAGCAGTCCACATATCCAGGCTGGACCACAGAGAGCACACACCCTGCTGGCTCTAGTTATAGCAGTCCATGTGTCCAGGCCGGGCCACAGAGAGCACACACCCCACTGGCTCCAGTTACAGCATTCCACATGTCCAGGCCGGGCCACAGAGAGCACACGCCCCACTGGCTCTAGTTACAGCAGTCCACGTGTCCAGGCTAGGCCACGGAGAGCACACGCCCCTCTGGCTCTAGTTACAGCAGTCCACATATCCAGGCTAGGCCACGGAGAGCACACGCCCTGCTGGCTCTACTTACAGCAGTCCACGTGTCCAGGCCAGGCCGGGCCACAGAGAGCACACACCCCACTGGCTCTGGTTACAGTGGTCTACATATCCAGGCTGGGCCACAGAGAGCACACACCCCACTGGCTCTAGTTACAGCAGTCCACGTGTCCAGGCCAGTCCAGAGAGAGCACACACCCCACTGGCTCTGGTTACAGTGGTCTACATATCCAGGCTGGGCCACAGAGAGCACACACCCCACTGGCTCTAGTTACAGCAGTCCACGTGTCCAGGCCAGTCCAGAGAGAGCACACACCCCACTGGCTCTGGTTACAGTGGTCTACATATCCAGGCTGGGCCACAGAGAGCAGTGTCCAGGCTGTGCCTCATGAACATAACTGCCTCTAATCCTGCCTCATTAACATCATAGGGTTAGGATTTACAGTACACAGGATAATCACATCAGATGACAAAATGGTGGACAATCACACAATACTGGGAATCATGGCCTAGCCCATGACACACATTTTTGGGGGACACAATTCAATCCATGACAAGGACCAGAGAAGTGACCGTCCCGGCCCAGGCTAAAGGAAGAGGGGTTTAATGTGAGGCTGCCATGTGAACGTCTGTACTACCTACCCACCTGGTAATTCTTTCAAAGGGACAAAGTCAAACTAGAGAGGGAAGACTAGTATGCCCCCGCTAAAAGAAATGTCACACGTCCAATGACAGGCGGCGCTGCGTGGCTCTAAGCGTGGAGCTGCACGGACACAGCAGTGCCCAAGAAAGACACGGTCCTTGCTCCCTGAGCGAACATTCTGGGGAAACAGGAGATGCACAAGAGGTCAGGTGGGGATCAGGGCTTTGAGGCCAGGTGGGAGACACCGCTGTCCCATACAGCATGCTCAGAAGACCTCGTGATGAGGGGACAGCTGAGCAGAGACCTGGGGGAGAGAGGGCGGCAGTCGCGCAGGAATCCAGGGCAGAGCGGACAGCACGGGCGGGGGGGACAGCACAGGCGGGGGGACAGCGCAGACCAGGGGGACAGCACAGGTGGGAGGGACAGCACGGGCAGGGGGACAGCACAGACCGGGGGACAGCACGGGCGGGAGGGACAGCACGGGCGGGGGACAGCAGGGGTAGAGGCCCTGAGGCAGAACAAGTCGATGAAAACACAGAAGTGGGTGGCTGGACCAGAGCGTGGGGGAGGGGGAGAGCAGGCCTGGAGGAGACGGAGCCTGGCTTTCCCTCTGGGTGACGTGGGAGCCGGTGGTGGTGAGAAGGGAGCGCTGGCCTTGGACCTGCCTTTCAAGGCTCCCCGTGATGGTTTTGGGCCAGGGCACTCAGGGAAGCCGGCGACAGTGTTGGTGCTGAGAAGGGGCAGGTCCTGGAGACAGGGAGCCAGCAAGCTCTGATGACAGGGAGAGGCAGGGGAGAAGGATGATGCCAGAGAGGCCTGCGAGCCTGTGGGGAGGGTGCGGCTCTGGGAAGATGAGGAGGGTGCAGGAGGGCGGCTTCAGGAGAGGAAATGGACTCAGTGACTGCACAGAACCTAGAAGCCAGCTCTGAAAACAGACGGGCTTTTTGTGAAAAGTGCACGCCCTGACCTATGTTCATGAAGCATGCCGCTTCACAGGTGTCCCTCCCAGACGATCAGCACAGACTCGATGGGGAACGGGAGAATCTGCAAAGGGAAACAAACACCCAGGGGAAACGGGTAAGGGGACTGAAGAATGTGAAGAAACCTGGGCCAGGGCACCCAGCCAGCGCCACCTTCCAGATGAGCAACTGCGGTCCACAGGAGGGTAGTGACCAGCTTGCGGCCACACACGTGTCCGAGTGAAGCTGGGAGCAGGACCAGGACCCCCGACTGCTGGCCCAGGCCTGGGCCCCCATCACACCTCCCCACCCGCTTAGACAGTCAGAATTAGCAGCTGCACCACTCCCCTTGCACGGGGGGACTGAGCCACTCCGCACCCAGACGAACGAGGCCACGTGTGGAAAGGGGGCACAGAGCGCAGCCCGCTGTCACCTGATGCGCTCAGCCCCTCACCGGGCACACCTGCTCCATGCCAGGCCCCTGCACTGCGGCGGGACGACGGTGTTCAGGCAGCCAGCTCCGGGTCCCCAGCTGCTGGTGAACACACACGCCCTTCCCTAATGAGACTCCAGAGAAAGATGAGTTAGACAGTGCTGCCACCTCGTCCCTCTGACAATTCAATCTCTTCACAAGGCCGGTTCCTCGGACGTTCTCTAGCCCTCGTTGTCGAGCTTCTGTGCCTGCTTCATCGACAGCACTTTTTCTCAAGCCACAGAACTGGGACAGAACGAGGCCTTCAAAGCCACCCTGCCCGTAACTCCTGACTGTGGGACAGTCACTCCATCACCCCGTCTCTCACACTCTAAATACACCCCAAACTGGCTCCTGGTGCCCACAATGTCCTCAGTGCTGATCTAAGGAAGCTCTGACTCTAACGTAGCCAGCACCAGCAGCCTTGGCCCAAAGAAACAAACGCTGTCCACACCCCTGAGGAGAAACGGGATGTGAACGGGCCCAACCGAGCCCAAAACACCAAAAACCAAACTCGTCACCGTCAAGTCAGTTCTCACTCACAGCGACCCTACAACACAGAGTAGAACTGCCCCATAAGGTTTTCAAGGAGCAGCTGGTGGATTTGAACTGCTGACCTTTTGGTTAGCAGCCAAACTCTTAACCGCTGCGCCACCAGGGTTCCCCATCTGAGTCTGGGGTCAAGAAACTCAGCCAGGGGTGGGGCACGGGGGTGGCACTGCGGGAAGCAGGCAGGGAGGCCGGGGGGGCGAGCATGGAAGGCATAAAAGGCGTCGCAGGAAAAGTGGGGAATACCGAGAGCTCATTTTTCCCTCCCTGAGGCCTGGGAGCACAGCCTGGCCGCTGGGACAGCCCTCCTTGTGAACACCCTTCCCAGCAGACTCCAGAAGAGGGGTTAGAGAGTGCTTTCATCCTGTCCCTCAGACATCTCAATTCTCTTCTGGAACTGCCCTTACCTATCAGTAAACAAGCGGAACATGCACAGGAACACAAACAGGCACCTCTGTGCACGGGCACGCGTGCACAAACACACACACACGTGCACGTGTACACATACAAGCCCTACAGGACACAGCCAGATGTGGCTTGCTGGTCTACTGCGAGAAAGGCTGCAAAGCCAGCGCTGGCCACCAGAGGGCGCATTGAGCGCCGCCGGCCGCTGGCCACACCTCTACCCACACAGACTGTGAGGAGGGCCTCCTGGCCCCGCCACCTTCTGAACCTTCCCACCCAGGCTCTCCTCACAAGGCCCAGGCCAGGAGGGACCTCACTCAGGCCACAAGGAGCACCCAGAATGCCGGCCGTTCACATTAACCTGCCAACGACTGTAACTCAGAGACCGTGAGCAGGGGACCAAGAGTCACGGGGACCCGGGTCCCCGCCCACGGTGCCCTCACTGGCTGTAGGGCACCCCCTTTATGTAACCTAGACTCAACCTCCTCAGCTGTGACACAGGGGTAAGGTCATCAGCCTGCAGCACATAGGTTTGTGGGATTTTTTTGGGTGGGGTGTAAATAAAATTGTGTGTGAGTGTTTTGTGTGTGTGTGAGAGCGAGCAAGTGTGTGTGTGTGTGTGTGCGTGTGTGTGTGCGTGTGTGTGTGTGTAGCACAGCACCCAGCATTGCTGTCGAGTCGATTCTGACTCATAGTGACCCTACAAGACAGAGTAGAACTGCCCCATAGGGTTTCCACGGCTGTAATCTTTTCAGAAGCAGACTGTCACATCTTTGCCCTGAGGAGCAGCTGGTGGGTTCCAACCATCAACCTTTCAGTTAGCAGCTGAGCACTTAACCACTGCGCCACAGGGCTCCTTCAGCACAGAGTGAAGACCCCAAAATGGCAGCAACTGTGCAGTTACTGGTATATACGCTTTCTCTGGCTCTCTGTTCCGTCAGCACATATGGTGTTGTCTCCCCAGGGACATCCACATTCCTTGAGCATGATCTGGTTTCTCAGCCCATCGGTTGTAGCCCTATGCTTTCTCCATCTCCCCAACCTGCTCATCTCCACATCCAACTGGCCCCCGGATCCACCCAGACTGCCTAGCAGCGCCTTGAAACCGATCCCCCACCCACTCCAGCCCAGGCCCTCGGCTCCAACCCTCTGGTCTACCATCCTGACTTCTTCCCTGGCCTCCTGCCCACCCACTGCCCCACTCCAGTCCCCAGGGGCTGCCCAAGGAGTTATCTCAGCTGTCATGGATTGAACTGTGTCCCCAAAAATGTGTGTCACATTGGCTAGGCCATGATTCCCAGTATTGTGTGACTGTCCACCATTTTGTCATCTCGTGATTATCCTGTGTGTTGTAAATCCTACCTCTATGATGTTAACGAGGCTGGACTAGAGGCAGTTATATCAATGAGGCAGTACTCAATCCTCAAGAGTAGGCGTGTCTTGAGTCAATCTCCTTTGAGACACAAAAGAGAGAAGCAAGGAGAGACCCAGAGGGACCTCATTACCACCAAGTAAGAAGAGCCAGGAGCACATGCATCCTTTGGACTCGAGGTCCCTGTGCTGAGAGCTCCTCGGACAGGGGAAAATTGATGACAAGGACCTTCCCTCAGAGCCATCAGAGAGAGAAAGCCTTTCCCTGGAGCTGGCGCCCTGAATTCAGACTTATAGCCTCCTAAACTGTGAGAGAATAAACTTCTGTATGTTAAAGCCATCCACTGGTGGTATTTCTGTTATAGCAGTACTAGATGACTAAGACAGAATTTGGTACCAAGAGTGTGGAGTGCTGTTCTAACAGATACCTGCAATGTGGAAGCAGTTTTGAAACTGTGAATGGATAGCGGCTGAAGAGTTTTAAAGTGCCTAGCAGTAAAAGCCCAGACTGCCTTAAAGAGACTATTGGTGGAATTACGAACGTCAAAGACAATTCTGGTGAGGACTCAGAAGGAAGCGAGGAGAGCTGTTACACCAGAGATAGCGCAGACGGCGAGAAGCAGCAGCAGAACCAGACCAGTGCAAGACAGCGCTGGAGCCAACCCACAGAGCGAGAGAGCCGAGTGTCTGCGCAGGAGGCTTCCTAGACAAGTGAGGTGCCTCCAGGCACTTACTCATGGAGCTAGACTTGCCGACCCACGGAGCAAGAGAGCTGAGTATCTTCTGGCCGAAATTTACTGGCGGAGTAGGGTGCCTCCAGGCAATTAACAGTAGAGCTAAAGAGCTTTGGAACACCTGCCCCAGCAGGGCAGACGCTGGTGGCAAGGCCCGAGGGGCCGACAGGCCAAGGAACTAGGAAGCAGAAGCTGAGAGACAAGGAACACAGGGAGCAGAGCTGCCTCAGTCTCATGGGGTAGGGCCATGACCTCTAGGGTTTCAAAAGGTGGGGCCGCAGCCTCTTAAGTTTCAAGGAGTCAGATCTTCACCACCTCAGTTCTGGAATGTGGGGCTGCCTTTCACGAGTGCTAGTGGGATAAGCCAGATCTGCTGTCCAAAGCTGAGGGGGTGGGGCTGCCATGCCCAAGGGGCAGAAGACTGGGGCCTGCCAGGGCCGAGGGGGCAGGGTCACCACTGAGTTGGACTAGGAGAATAGAGCCGCCCAAATTTGAGGGAGCGGAGTTGCTGTCCCAGTGGGCCTGGAAGGCGGAACTGAAGCCCAGGGCCGAGGGACCTCCACCCAGAATCTAGAGAGTGTGGCCAACCGCCAGAGTCTGGAGGGCAGGACCATTGCCTAAATGGTCTCAGAGAACAGAGGATTATTTCCAAGCCTTGACGGCTAATGTGTGTTCTGCTGACTTGCGTGGTGCCTGTTATTCCTTCTTTCCCTCCAGTTTCTCCCGTTTGTGATGGAAACATCTATCTTGTGCCTGTTCCACCACTGTGCTTTGGAAACAGATAACTCTCACACATGAAGAGGAATTTTTGGATTTTGGACTTAAGACTTTTACTATGATATGACGGGGTGAATGTGTTTTACATGTGGCAAGGATATAAATTTTGGGGGGCCAAAGGGTGAAATATTATGGATTGAAATGTGTTTCCCAAAAATGTGTGTCATCTTGGCTAGGCCATGATTCCCAGTATTGTGTGACTGTCCACCATTTTGTCATCTGATGTGATTTTCCTAAGTGCAGTAAATCCTGCCTCTATGATGTTAATGAGGCAGGATTAGAGGCAGTTATGTTAATGAGGCAGTACTCAATCTACAAGATTAGATCGTGTCTCAAGTCAATCTCTTTTGAGACATACGAGAGAGAAGCCAGCAGAGAGACAGACGGGACCTCATTACCACAAAGCAAGAAGAGCCAGGAGTGCGCGTCCTTTGGACCCGGGTTTCCTGCACTGAGAAGCTCCTAGACCAGGGGAAGACTGATAACAAGAACCTTCCCTCAGAGCCAACAGAGAGAGAAAGCTTTCCCCTGGAGCTGGCACCCTGAATGCAGACTTCTAGCCTCCTAAACTGTGAGAGAATAAACTTCTGTCTGTTAAAGCCATTCACTGGTGGCATTTCTGTTACAGCAGCGCGAGATAAGTAGGCTACCCGCCCAAGGCCACTGCTCAGCAGTCTTCAGCAGCTCTTCCCTCTCCAGAACAGCAGCCACTATCTGCAGCTCTGGGCCAAGCTTCGCTCCCATTTCAAACCTGTCCAGTCAGCAGCTGCACCTCACAGGAAGGCCGAGATCCTTCTCCCGGTCCTCTAGGCCCCTGACCTGGTCCCTTCCTGCCCCACCATCCTCCCCTCCCTCACTCTTGCTCCCTCACCGCCCCAGCCTCACAGCTGCTTTCAGCCCCTCAAGCACATGAATCTCTACGCCACCCCAGGCCCTTTGTACCTGCGGCTCCCCTCCCTGGAATACCCTCCCCCATTCCATACACCTGCTCCTCGAGGTGCAGCTCTCACCCTAGAAGAGCCTGTTCTGAAGGCCTCCCCTGGCCTTCACAGCACAGCCTTCATCCCTCGGCACTGATCCACTCTCCACAGAGCACCTGGCACCTTCTGACAGTTCGGGAGTGCTGATTTTTTGGGTCTGTCTGCCCAAGCTAGAATGCTGGCTCTGCGAGGGCGGGCAGGGAGCTGTGGTCTGGCCCCGTTTACCCAGTGCTCACAGTGGGATGGTGTCTTAGTCATCTAGTGCTGCTCTAACAGAAATACCACACGTGGATGGCTTTAACAAAGCGAAGTTTATTCTCTCACAGTCCAGTAGGCTACAAGTCCAAATTCAGGGCATCAGCTCCAGGGGAAGGTTCTCTCTCTCTGTCGGCTCTAGAGGAAGGTCCTTGTGATACATCAGTCTTTCCTTGGTCTGGGAGCATCGTAGCACAGGACCCTCAGGTCCAAAGGACGCGCTCTGCTCCCGGCACTGCTTTCTTGGTGGTGTGAGGTTCCCATGTGTCTCAGCTCACTTCTCTCTTCTATATCTCAAAAGAGACTGGATTAAGACACTATCTAATCCTGTAAAACTCATCAGTATAACCTCATCATAGTGATAAAGAGTTTACAGCCCATAAGGAAATCACATCAGATAACACAATCATACAATACTGGGAATCACCACCTAGCCAAGTTGACAGATATTTTTGGGGGACACAATTCAATCCTTGACAGGTGGGCACTCAGCAGGGGCACAGGCTGAGTGAACGAACGATGCTTGTACCTCACGTGTATCCGTCCTACCCTCACAAGGCCCCTCGAGGCAGGCAGGCTGCTTAGTTGTTAACCCTGACTCATGGCAGCCCACGTGTAACAGAGCAAGATGTTCCCGGTCCTGACCCATCTTCGCAATGACTGGTCTGCTCAAGTCCATTGTTTCGGCCAGTGTAGCTTGAGTGCCTGCCCACCTTGAGGGTTCACCTTCCAGCCTTATACCGGACAGTGTTCTGTTGGGATCCATAAGGTTTTCTTTGGTTGATTTTCAGAAGTAGATCACCAGGCCTTTCTTCCTAGTGTTACTCTGGAAATTCTACTGAAACTTACCCACCACGGGTGACCCAGTTGGGATTTAAAATACTGGTGATGTAGCTTCCGGCATCACAGCAACACACACAAGCACCACAGTTCACACACAGATGGTGGTGGTGGCAGGTGTGACCAGCCCTTCACACTGACAGGTGGTGGCGGCAGGTGTGACCAGCCCTTCACACTGACAGGTGGTGGCGGCAGCAGGTGACCAGCCCTTCACACTGACAGAGGGTGGCGGCAGGTGTGAACAGCCCTTCACACTGACAGAGGGTGGTGGCAGGTGTGACCTGCCCTTCACACTGACAAGAGGGTGGTGGCAGGTGTGACCTGCCCTTCACACTTGAGTCGTTTGGCAGGAGTCCATCCTGTGTGAGCAACGACATGGCCACCACACACCAAGGACTCGCCCCGAGCCTGGCCCCACCTCCTCCTATCCACATGGCCACGAGGGACTCCTGGGGTGTCATCTACGTCGAGTGATTGCTCCAGAGTGTACAGCTCAGCACCTTTGCTTACACCGCCCCTTCCCCCAAACCTTCTCCACTCCGTGTAGGGGAACGTTCTCAATCTCTACGCCGCGGGCCAGATGCTCAGCTGGGAGCCTGGCCTTACCCCTTCTTGTACTGATTTGTGGGTCTTCTGGAGCATGCAGGGCTGAGCCTCACGCACAGTATGTCCCCAGAGGCCCCCGTGGTGTGGCAGACGCCCACAGTCCCTAGGAAACCGCACGGTCTGCGTACTGCCAACGAGCACCCTGTTCCCCAGACTCCGTGAATCACAGGACCGCCTCCGAGTGCCATTTTCTCAGGATTTAAAGCAGGCAGCCTTTGAGTCAATATTGAGTCAATGCAAAGAGGAGAGTGAGCAGTTAGTTCTACCTGCTACTTTCATCCCCAGGCTAATAACAGAGCACAAGATAAAGAAAAACAGCGCTCGCTGGACGGAATAACATGCAGCATGTAAAACCACGTCTGTGGGCATTGCTCACATCGGCAATTTGCTTCTCCAACGTTGGCAAATATTTGCCACTTACGTCTTCCCAGTAATGCGCAGGTAATCTACGCCTCCCAAAACCAGCTTAAATGTCTTGCAAATACAGGCTGTTTGCTGGCTGTGTTTTCTCTTGCCACTAAGTACAAATCTAATAATTACTTAACTTTGAAAGCTTTGCTTTTGTTTTTTGGTTTTAGATTTGATATTTAAACAGAATTCTGAAGAAAGAAAAAAAACCATAATCCCACCAACCTAACAAAGCAATTTAATTTTTTGCATATTAACCTTCCATCTCCATCCATATATACTCACATTTTTTTCCATAAGTCTTGACAGCTTTATTTTTTAAGTATGATTTTAATTTCCAAAAGTTACCCCAGTGATAAAGTCCAAGAGAAGATTCCAGCTGGGCTGCTTAGCCCCTGACCAGAAAGGCCCTTACCTCCAGCAAGCCTGCTTCTCATCAGCTAGCTCCTTGCCACCCGCCACTGAACGCCGGTTAGGAACCGCTGCACACAAACGAGAAAACATCTGCCCACCACATAGCTCAGTATTCTCCAAATCAAGTTAGAGAACAGACAGGTCACTTCACGTGAAAGTAACAATAACTAACATTTTTGAGTGTTTATTACATGCTAAGCGCTCCTAGGCGTTTTATACGTATTAGCTCTCTAACGGGCAAAGACAGCACTACCGTCCGAAGCCCCTCTGGAGAGTGAGCAGACTGGGGCACGAGAGTGAACCGCCTGCTCCCGGCCACAGCGAGCGGGTGGCAGGTGGCGCTCCATCCACAGGTCTGTCCCAGGGACGCACTCTCTCAGCCATTGTGTGACTCTGCCTCCTCCCCCACCTCAGAGCGTTCAGATCAGCAAAGGCCTATGGATGTGCTACAAAAGGAAGCATCTAGACTACTCACATCCCACGACTGTTGTTGTGGGGTCCCGCCGAGTCGATGATGACTCATAGCAACCCTATGGACTAGACTCCGTTACTCACGGTCTGCCTTTATTTCTTTTCCTGGAGGATGAGACTTCCATCCACCCAAGGTGCTCAAGCTAAAACACAACAGCCTCCTTCACGCTCCTCTGTCCCCACACCAGGCCTGAGGTGCCATGAATGTGTCACCACAAGAGCCTCCTCCATGCTCCTCTGTCCCCACACCAGGCCTAGGTCACCGTGAATGTGTCACCACAACAGCGTCCTTCACGCTCTTCTGTCCCCACACCAGGCCTGAGGTGCTGTGAATGTGTCACCACAAGAGCCTCCTCCACACTCCCCTGTCCCCACACCAGGCCTGAGGTGCCGTGAATGTGTTACCACAAGAGTCTCCTCCACACTCCTCTGTCCCCACACCAGGCCTGAGGCACCGTGAATGTGTCACCACAAGAGTCTCCTCCACACTCCTCTGTCCTCACACCAGGCCTCAGGGGCTGTGAATGTGTCACCACAACAGCCTCCTCCACGCTCCCGTCCCCACACCAGGCCTGAGGTGCCGCGAATGTGTCACCACAACAGCCTCCTCCATGCTCCCCTGTCCCCACACCAGGCCTGAGGGGCCGCGAATGTGTCACCACAAGAGCCTCCTCCATGCTCCTCTGTCCCCACACCAGGCCTGGGGTGCCGTGAATGTGTCACCACAAGAGCCTCCTCCACGCTCCCCTGTCCCCACACCAGGCCTGAGGTGCCGTGAATGCATTACCACACGATGAGGGCCGGATGTCTGAAGCATGGCTCTGAAAATGTTTGGAATAACAGAGAATCAGGAGTAATCCCAGTGTCCGTCAGCAGAGGGCTGTGAAATCCATCACGGGCTCTACAGAATGGCATTATAAAGACCGAGGCTGCTCTGGGCACCATCATCACACGTGTCCAATCTGCCACCGATCACCGGGACGGCACAGGACCAGGCAGTGTTTCGTTCCATTGTGCATGGGGTCGCCACGAGTCAGGGGCCTACTGGACATCAGCTAACAACAACAACAATATGTACCATTATCGAAAAACACACTGTTAAATTTAAAAAGTGAGGTGCGGAACAGTGTAACACTTGTTAGCGTCCACATGGAGAAAGTAAAGACATAGTATAAATGCATGGACCCCGAAGTATCTCTTCCCAAATTACTTTTTAATTAGAAAAGGACAAAGGGTAACTCTTCAGCAGAAAAAAGATGAGCAGACACCACCTTAACCAAGTGATCAGAGTTAACTTCGTCCCCCTTGGACAAACCAACGCCACACGCCTCCCTCCGGGACGCACCGAGGACACAGATCTCGTTCAGGACGTTCCTGGTTAGTCAAACCTCACCATCACGAGGAGCGTCAGATATTCCACAAAAAAACTGTCCTGCAAGTTTCAAACACGTCACGATCAGAAACACAAAGGAAGGCTGAGCGGCTGCTTTTGGTCAGAGGAGGCAAAGAGACCTGACACACAAGCCTGCACTGGCCCCCGAACTACGAGAGGAAGATGTAAAGCACAACACTGGGGCAGCTGGCACAGTGGGATATGGACTGAGGACCAGACAAGAGCACTGTATTAATGTTAAATTTCCTGATTCTGACGACTACAGTGATTCTGTAAAAGAACATCTTCACCGTTAGGAAATACATAGGGAAATATTTAGGGATAAAGGGATATGAAAGCTCCAACTGACTCCCAAATGGTTCAGAAAAATATGTTTATACACCGAAACACACACGCATGCATACACACTCACACGCATGCACACACACACAGACAGACACCGAGACAGAACGACACTGCAGCAGAACATGACTACTCAGTGAATTTGGGTAAAAAGGACACGGAAGCCGCTTATATGATTCTTGCAGCTATTCTAGAATTCTGAAATCACATCCGAATGAAAAGTTCTTAGAAACACACGCGTAAACCCTCTCTGGAAGGGTCCGTCAGAATAGTGTGAGGGAGAGCCGTGGAGGCTGGGGGCAGGAGAAGCAGGCTCATTTTTCACTCTTGGCCCTTACTTTCCTGCTTTGGAATTATGCAACATGTACATGTATTACTGACTCCAAAAATAAACACAATCGAGGGGGAAAAGCCGCTGTGAGAACCAGAACTAGAACCGTAGCAGTACCTCACAGGACCTTTTGAGAGCTGACCAATATTGTCCTCGGAAGCGGCGTTTTCACACATGCTATTCCCCTGAGGAGCCCTGGTGGCACAATGGTTAAGCGCTCAGCTGCTAACCAAAAGGTATGTGGTTCTAACCCACCAGAGGCTCCACAGAAGAAAGACCTGGCGATCTGCACCCATAAAGATTACGGCTTTGGAAACCCTATAGGGCAGTTCTACTCTGTCACACAGGGTCGCTGTGAGTTGGAGTTGACTCCAGGGCACCCAACAACAACATTCCCCTGCATGTTGAGTCCTGGCCAGAAGGTCCTGGGCTCTGCGGGGCCCATGCACATGCCCCACACGCCCCCTGCTGGCTGAGCTGTGCATCCCCCTCCCAGCTGAGCCCTATACTCTGGCAATGGTCCCTAATGGCCTCCTTATGGGCTTGTCTCCCCATCTAGTTTGGGGGTGACTTCATGCCAAGACCACATCCTGGTCCTCTTTAAAGCTCCAGCATTTAGCAAGATGCTCACACAGAACGGCAGTCAGAGAGACCAGGTTCGTACGTGAGAGGAGGCTGACTCAGCGTGAGCAACAGTGACAGACCTGAACACAGGCCATGTCCAGAGCCCGGCCAGCGTGCTCCACGGAGGCAAAAGGGGGCATCACGTGGCCTCCAGGACCCTCAAGGTAAGGGACCACACTGGACCATGCTTCCAAGGCCAGCTGGTCCCCCAACCAGGCCTCGTCTTGGGCCCTCAGCTCTGGCCAGCCTGTCAGTCTCCAGCGCTCACGACCCCAGTGAAGAGGGAGGACAGTGGCCTGGCCAACCGCACAGAGCTCACTAGTGCAGCTGGAAGAAGCTGGAATGACACAACAGGACGTGGAGAAACACCAAACAGAAAATACATGATCAAACTGCATTGGAAAACACGTTAACAAAACACGTCTAAATTAAACGACCAGTACGAAACTTAGTAATGTAGCACCACCAAGATACAAACAAGGCAACTTCTCACAAGGCAAACTCTGCACGGACGTGTGCACATTATATAACGATCAGCTGACTCTTTCAAGGACCTTCATCTGTTTCAGAAACAACAAAACCAAATGTGTGTCTTCTTTAAGGACAGGGAACTTACCAAGGTCTGTGTTGGGACCAGCAAGGAGCTGCTTGAACTTGTCGAGCCGGGAGGCCTCCCTCTCGCTCAGGGCCGAGCTGCCGAGGGCACTGTGGTCGGATACCCCACCGCTCAGTGCCACGGTCGAGGAGTGGGGGAGAGACTGTGACCGCTGCAGGGGGCCTGCTTCGCTGCCACTTTCTGCAGAGGATCAGAGAACAGAGGGTCAGGATGCACCTCCCGAACGGCCCTCAACGGTCACGGTCTTTACTAGAAGGCCCCGCACTTCCTGCGTCACTTTGAACTCACATATTAAAAGAGCAGCCTGCAGACAAATTCTAAAGTGGGGGTGTCACTGCTGCCATGTCACAGCTATCCCTTCCTCCCGTCACTGAGTACTGGGGGACCTTGGTTCCCTGAACAATTAAATGAAATTACCTAAAGCCCATGACTTAACCTGGCTTTCTGGCAGAGTGCAGTGCTCCAATAAGTGGACACAGCCAGCATAAAGAGAGACACTGACCACAGAAAGCTCAGACCAGGCTCGGGGTGCCAGGTGGTCAGGGTTCCCACTGCCCTGGGAGGGCCATCAGGGCCGGCCCAGGTGATGTGACCTGAGGGTGGGAGCAGGTCTTGCAAGGTCTCCCAGGCCTGAGCACGGAGGACGAGTCTCCCGAGTCCCACGTGAAGGGTAAGGGTGAGGCCCACAGAGGCACCAAGGACGGAAGCCAACCCCAGGACATGCCCGTGGCCGAGGACACTTCAGGAGAGCCCACCGCTGTCTCCAGAGACGGCCTGACGGCCCTGCCTGTCTGAACCCCCCGATCCCACCACAGCCCTGTGAGGGGCAGGCACTACCACACCCAGCGCGGCCAAGGGCTGGCGTCTGCCCAGACCCCCACACAGGGTGACGCAGATGGGACCAGAGAGAGGGCAAGCCTGCGCACCCCCTGCCTCTGCACACAAAGGCCCTCCTGGCCCCATCATGGCCCAAGGACCTGTGGGATACCCAGCACCCGAGACCAGGACGGCCCAGGACAGACTCGAAGGCCCTCGGGCCACTCGACGAAGCGTCACCGGGGACGACACGCAGGAAGCCCCAAACACTCTAAGTTCCTAAGTCTAAACACCCTCTAGCAATCACATTTTTAAAAACTGAAATCTAAACCAAAGTTAAACTCCAGGAAGTGGGGCATGATGACAACAATCCATACACATGCTGATGCCCACTTCCGTAGCCATGACAAGCTGGGCACTAAGGCCTCTGCACCTCATCACAACGCAGGCTGGAGGGGGAGCGTCACGCAGAAACCCCTAGGTTGCCAGGAGCAAAGCACCAGGCCTTGGGGCAGAAGCTGGCCCAGTTACCGTTCCAGAAAAGCCTGCGGGGTTGGGGGAGTGCCAAGCTCAGAGCACCCCCGGCTCCCCTATCCTGATGGTTCCCACTCCCAGCGCCCCCGTCCCGGGTCCAGCCCTGCAGGCGCTAGGAGCTTGCCCCCACTCTGCTAGGAAGTACCTGGAAACCACCACCCTTCCCACTCAGCCTCAACTCGGGGAAGACCTGACAATCAGGGCTCTGGAAGAACAATCCAGAATAGTGTGGGAGGAGGGCTACAGGGGGCTAACACTTCAAACTCCTTTTCCCTCCTTGGAGTCTCGTCCTTGGACTGAACTGGAAGATTCTGCAGGAGAAATATTCAGCAGGAAGCACAGCTCCACATTATATTCCAGAATTAAATGTGCTCCATTTTATTCACCTGCAGTCTTTAGAGATGACCGATTTGACCTTCCTGAGACACTAAATGCCCCACTTACGCCTTAGCAGAGCTCCATTCCAGCCCCCACTCTGAAATGGGGCAGCTGGAATTTTAAAGGCAGAAGACACAGTGGTGTCCCCTGAGGGAACAATAAGACTGACAACCAGGTTGCAGTGTCACTGTGAACAGAAAAAAAACCCTACAAGTTTCCACCAGCAACGATCGGCATTCACACACAGACCCCACCAGCAGCCGTCGGGAGTTCACACGCGGACCCCGCCGGCAGTAGTCAGCGTTCACACAGGGAGCCCACCGGCAGCGGTCGGCATTCACACGCAGACCCCGGCTCACAGCTTGGTCCGGACAGCTGAGGAAACAACTCCTCCAGGTGCCATGATCCGCTGCCCAGGGGCTTCCAGAACCTTCTTAACCTAAAGTGTGTCGCTGCAGTTAACCCAGAGGGAGCCGGCCACCAAGTCAGTCGAAGGGCATCTGATCTCAGGTGTGAAGGTGGTAGATGTTTTTAGCTATTTATTAAGAAGGTCGAGATAGCCAAGAAGTGAAGAAAAGGCACAGAAGACTAGCCTACAGCCCGCCTCCCAACACTGTCACTGAACTTCCACCCGACCTTCTACCCAGGCCTAAAGGTGTGGAGGGCAGGTGGGTGCACGGCACTGTGAAGGGTGCCATGGTGCTTCCAGGGCCGAGTGCCACAGCTGCAGGGCTGTGTCCACAGTGTGAGCGCAGGCCTGTGAGCTGTACCACATTAGGCAGAATGTTCCAGAACATTCCAACATGCAGAGCACTGTCGGGATGGGCAGTAAAGCAACCTGGGCTCCCATTCAATCACCTGGTGCAGAGACAGCCCACCCTGCCCTCGCGTGTGCATCCATGGGCACAAATGTGGGGGTGCTGCGCATCTGCCAGGGCGGGGGTACGGCTGCGAGAGTCCCAGAGTCACCAAGCCCTTAAAGAAAATTCTGGGCACTTAACAAGCCCGTGTGTAACAAACGCATATGTAACAAGCACGTATGTAACAAGCCTGTATGTAACAAGCACATATGTAACAAGCCTGTATGTAACAAGTTTGTATGTGACAAGCCGGTATGTAACAAGCCTGTGTGTAACAAGCACGTATGTAACAAGTGCGTATGTAACAAGCCTGTATGTAACAAGCGCATATGCAACAAGTGCATATGTAACAAGCTTGTATGTAACAAGCGCATATGTAACAAGTGCATATGTAACAAGCCTGTATGTAACAAGCACATATGTAACAAGAATGTATGTAACAAGTTTGTATGTGACAAGCCAGTATGTAACAAGCGCGTATGTAACAAGCGTGTATGTAACAAGCCGGTATGTAACAAGCGCGTATGTAACAAGCCGGTATGTAACAAGCACATATGTAACAAGAATGTATGTAACAAGTTTGTATGTAACAAGCGCGTATGTAACAAGCGTGTATGTAACAACCCGGTATGTAACAAGCGCGTATGTAATAAGCCGGTATGTAACAAGCACATATGTAACAAGAATGTATGTAACAAGTTTGTATGTGACAAGTCGGTATGTAACAAGCCTGTATGTAACAAGCACATATGTAACAAGAATGTATGTAACAAGTTTGTATGTGACAAGTCGGTATGTAACAAGCTGGTATGTAACAAGCACATATGTAACAAGAATGTATGTAACTAAGGAGACACCAAGGAGAGAGAGACAAGCGGACATGGCCCCTGCCTTCAAGGAGCCTGCAGAGCATGAAGATGACACAGCACCCGAATCACCCGGACACGCCTCCTGCCTCTGTGCCTGGCTGCTCCCCCCGTCGAGATGGCCTTGACCTCTTGACCCAGCCCAGCATGTCCTCCTTCAGCACCAGCCACTAAAGCGCAAAGCAGGAGCCGGAAGCCTTGCCTCCATCCTACTGGGAGAGCGATGAATCCACAGCCAGGAAACACAGGAAGACGGTCAAGAGCTCAGAGAGAGCGAGGGCTTCTTAGGCCCAACGCCTGGGAAGATGACCTCAGGGGCTCCCCATTCGCAGTTAGAATGGGAATCCCCCGGCTCCCCCAGGGAAGAGCTCGGGCCCCGCTGGGAAGCACACTGTCTCCTCAGTCTCCCCCGCTACCTGTAGGTCGGGGTGTGTGGCTCTCACTGACAGACTTCACCAGCCAGGGGTCGCCGCCGGGGACTGGGGGAGCCTGTGCCCAAGGCTGGGGCCTCTCCTCGGGCAGCATGGCCTCCTGCAGCCTGTGCTGCTCCTGCCGCTGGCTGTGGTTCCGCAGGACGCGATGGGCTGTCTCCATGACCACCTCGGAGTTCAGGCTCTCGGCCGCCATGGCCAGCAGCTCATCGTCGTCCTCCCCGGCGTCCCAGGCGTCACTGGTGTTGCTCTCAAACTCCTGGAAGGTGCTGCCTCGCTTGGCCTTCAGCGGTGTGCTCGGCAGCTTGGGGGTGGACTTGAGCAAACTGCAAAGAAAGGCAGTCTTTAACTGCGGACCCTCAGAGGCCAAGAGTGTTCCCCAAACCTGGGCCGGAAAAATCCCCAGATACAAAGGTCCACACACAAGTTTCCCACATCAATCCTGCTGACGGTGAAGTGGAAAAACAAACGCAGCTCACAGAGATACCCCAACAGGGCGGGGCGAGGGTCACAGGGCCGAGGAGCAGGGGAAAAGAAAGCATTTCAGGGAGAGCCTCACTGCAAGTCTCTGCCATCTGACAGAACCGGTTTATGAGAGGGTACAGGCGGCCGGCGAGGGCGGCCGGCGAGGGCGGCAGGCCTAATCCCCAACCTTGTCTGGACGCCTCTGCACACACGCCCTCTCACCCCAGGCTCAGCCCAGCTCGAGTCAGCAGTCAGGGACAGAGTGGGAAGGGGAGGGGAGGAGAGGGTATCTTTCAGAGAACAGGCCTTTGGTGCGTGGACTCCGAGTCACTCTAACTGTACATGGCCCTGGCTCCACCGTGTCAGCTAGCTGAGCAGACAGGTGCGCTCCGCCCGGCCACAGGGCACCCTGCTGCATCCACCCCTCTCCCTGAGCAGCAGCCAGGAAACGGGGACAGAGCAGGCTGCAGGGGCTAGAGGAGGAAGGGAACTCCCACCACCAACATGTTGTCTTGTGCAG